>NC_083425.1:52500-403750 GCF_020745735.1 Hemiscyllium ocellatum | reverse complement strand
TTTTTCCCTGGGTACAACAGAGTGTTACAAGGGGACATAAATTTAAGGTGAAGGGTGGAAGGTATAGGGGAGATGTCAGGGGTGGGTTCTTTACCCAGAGAGTGGTGGGGGCATGGAATGCGCTGCCTATGGGAGTGGTAGAGTCAGAATCATTGGCAACCTTTAAGCGGCAATTGGATAGGTACATGGATGGGTGCTTAATCTAGGATAGATGTTCGGCACAACATCGTGGGCCGAAGGGCCTGTTCTGTGCTGTATTGTTCTATGTTCTATGTTCTATGGTCATTGAATTCTGCTGTGTCAGCACCTTGGCCTCCAGCTCATTAACTCTGCAGTGAACTTCCCTGAACCTCAGGCACTTTGTCGCTGATGTGTTTGGAGTGGATCTCTCAGGTGTTCTCCAGACCCCACATCCTACAGCTACAACACACCACCTGCCTTGCCAGTTTTCATAGAATCCCTAAGCTGTAGATAGAGGCCTTTCAGCCCATTGAGTTTGCACTGACCTATGACCATCCCACCCAGACCCACCCACCCCCCATCCTATTTCTGTAACCTTGCATTAATTCATATAGACTATACATCTCCAGACACTCTGGGGTAATTTAGCATGGCCAATCCACCCTAACCAGCATGTCTTTGGATTGTGGGAGGAAACCGGAGCACCCGGAGGAAACCCACATAATCACAGGGGGAATGTGCAAACGCCACACAGCCAGTCACCCGAGGCAAGAATCAAACCCGGGTCCCTGATGCTGTGAGGCAGGATTGCTGTATTTTAATTGGAAAGTTAATTATAACTTTTATTAATTTAATTCTAATTAAGGCCTCTGATTTGCTCTGATTGAAACTCTCTAGTTTGATGATATGAATCAACCACATTCATCAATCAATGCATTACCTGTTTCCCTGTGAAGTCATAACTCAGTCTTTCTTTCCAAACCTGCTTCTGATTGGTTCCCTTGTTATGGTAGCAGCAGGGCCATTAGTTGCCTTCAATCTCCAGCCCCCTTCCACTTTCCCCGTCACTTCCTCCCTTTCTCTGCACCCCTCCCCATCTCCCCATCATTCCCACCCCTCTGAATCCCTCCCTCTCCGCATTCCCCTCTTTCCCACCCACCCATATCTACTGCATCCCTCCCCCACTCCCCATTCCTCCCCATCCCTTATCACCTCCATATCCTTCACCATCCCTCTCCCTCCATATCCCTCTCCACTCCCTCACCATGCCTGCCCCTCTCTACATCCCTCCCTACACCTCCCCCTCTTCTACTCTCTACTCCTTCCCCCTCTCCCCACAATGCCCTTAGGGAGGGACTTCCAGGATTTTGACCTAGTGACACTGAAGGAGAGGCAATAGATTTCCAAGTCAGGATGGTGAGTGGCTAAAAGAGGAACTTGTAGGGGGTGATGTTTCCATGTATCTGCTGCTCTTGCCCTTCTAGATGGAAGTGGTCATGGGTTTGGAAGGTGCTGTCTAAGGTACTTGGGTGAATTTCTGCAGGGCATCTTGTAGATAGTACACACTGCTGCTACTGAGCGTTGGAGGTGGAGGGAGGGGATGTTTGTGGATGTGGTGCCAATCAAGCGGGATGTGTTGTCCTGGATGGTGTGGAGCTTCTTGAGTGTTGTTGGAGCTGCCCCCATCCAGGCAAGTAGGGAGCATTCCATCCCACTCCTGACTTGTGCCTTGTGGATGGTGAACAGGGCTTTTGGGAGGCAGGAAGTGAGATACTTGCTCCAGTATTCCTGGCCTCTGACCTGCTCTTACAGCCACTGTGTTTATGTGGTGAATCCAGTTGAGTTTCTCCTCAATGATAACCCCCAGGATGTTCATAGTGGGGGAATTCAATGGTAACACCACTGAATGTCAAAGTGGTGGTTAGAGTGCCTCTTATTGGAGACGGTCATAGCCTGGCGTTTGTGCAGCATGAATGTTCCTCGCCACTTGTCAGGCCAAGCCTGGATAGTGTCCAGCTCTTGTTCCATTTGACCACAGACTGCTTCAGTATCTGAGGAGTTGTGAATGGGGCTGAACATTGTGCAATCATCAGTGAACATCCCTAATTCCGACCTTATGATGGAGGGAAGGTCATTGATGAAGCAGCTGAAGATGGTTAGGTCTAGGACACTATCCTGAGGAACTCTTGCAGAGATGTCCTGGAGCTGAGATGACTGACCTCCTACAACCCAACCATCTTCCTTTGTGCTAGGTATGCCTCTAACCAGTGAAGAATTTTCTCCTGATTCCCATTGATTCCAGTTTTGCAAGACTCTCACTCGGTCAAATACAGCACAATATCAAGGGCTGCCACTCTCACCTCACCTCCAGAGTTCAGCTGTTTTGATTTGGAGTCGGAGAATCTCTCAGTACAGAAGAGGCCCTTCAGCCAATCAAGTCTGTACTGCCATAAATACATAACTCTAAATCAACACTAATCCCACGTTCTGGCACTGGGCCCATAACCTTGAATGTTTGATTTTTCAAGTTCTCATCCAATGCTTTTTAAAGGTTGTGAGGTTTTCCTGCTCAACTCCGCTCCCAGGCAGTGCATTCCAGACCCCCACCAGCCTTGAGGTGGGAGGTATGTTCCTCAAATTCTCTCTAAACTCCTGCTTTTCACTTTCAAATTATACCCCCTTGTTACTGACCCTTCAACTGAGGGCAACAGCTGTGCTGTACTCACCCTGTGCAGGTATATGCCACTCATAATCGTCCACACCTCTATCAGGTACCCCTCAACTTTCTCTGCTCCAAAGAAAACACCCTGAGCTTATCCCACCTCTTCACCGCTGAAATGCTCCACCCAGGGGAACATGCTGGGGAATCTCCTATAAACCCCCTCCAGTGCAATCACATTATCCCTTTGTGTGGGAACTAGAATTACACACCAGACTCCAGCTGTGTCCTAACCAAAGTCCTGTACAGCTCCAACATAATCTCCCTGCTCTTATCATCTATGCCATGACCGATAAAGAGTACACTATGCCTTGTTAACTTGATCGCGCTGTTGATGACTCCTTCCATCACTTTCCTGATGATCAAGAGGAGACTGATGGGTGGTAGTTGGCCAGGTTGGAGATGTCCTGCTTTTTGTGGATAGGAGATATTTTTCCACATTGTTGGGTAGATGCCAGTGTTGTAATTGTACTGGAAGATCTTGGCTTGGGGAGCAGCAATTCTGGAGCACAAGTACCTTGACACCATCCTGTCCCTCTTAGTCCAGGAATTCCCAACCTACGTTCAGGACACCACCCACACCCTCCACCTCCTTCATGACTTTCGTTTCTCCAGCCCCCAGTGCCTCATCTTCACCATGGGCATCCAGTCCCTATACACGTCCATCCGCAATGGCGAAGGCCTGCAAGCCTTACGTTTCTTCCTCTCCCACTGACCAAACTACTACCTTACCACTGACACACTCATTCAATTGGCAGAACTGGTCCTCACCCTAAACAACTTCTCCTTCCAATCCTCCCACTTCCTCCAGACTGAAGGGATAGCCATGGACGCTGGCATGGGACCCAGCTATGCCTGTTTGTTTGTTGGGTACATGGATAAGTCCATCTTCCACAGCTACACTGGCACCACCCCCTCACCTCCTCCGCTACATTGATGACTGTATCGGCATCACCTCATGCTCCCACAAGGAGGTTGAACAGTTCATCAATTTCACCAACACATTCCAACCCGATCTCAAATTCACCTGGACCATTTCATAGAACATAGAACATAGAAAAATACAGCGCAGTACAGGCCCTTTGGCCCTCGATGTTGCGCCGACTGAAGCCTACCTAACCTACACTAGCCCAATAACCTCCATATGCTTATCCAATGCCCGCTTAAATGACCATAAAGAGGGAGAGTCCACCACTGTACTGGCAGGGCATTCCATGAACTCTCAACCCACTGAGTAAAGAATCTACCCCTAACATCTGTCCTGTACCTACCACCCCTTAATTTAAAGCTGTGTCCCCTAGTAACAGCTGACTCCATTAGCGGAAAAAGGTTCTCACTGTCAGCCCTATCTAAACCCCTAATCATCTTGTACACCTCTATCAAATCGCCCCTAAACCTTCTTTTCTCCAATGAGAACAGCCCCAAGTGCCTCAGCCTTTCCTCATACGATCTTCCTACCATGCCAGGCAACATCCTGGTAAACCTCCTCTGCACACGTTCCAATGCCTCCACATCCTTCCTATAGTATGGCGACCAAAACTGCACACAATACTCTAGATGAGGCCTCACTAGAGTCTTATACAACTGAACTCAATTCCTCTACCAATAAAGCCCAGTACACCATATGCCTTCTTCACAGCACTATTTACCTAGGTGGCAACTTTCAGAGATCTGTGTACATGGACACCAAGATCCCTCTGCTCATCCACACTACCAAGCAGCCTACCATTAGTCCAGTAATCCATCATCTTGTTACTACTACCAAAGTGAATGACTTCACACTTAGCTACATTTGCCACCTTTCTGCCCACCTCTGCAACTTATCTATATCCCGCTGTAACCTGCCACATCCTTCTTCACTGTCCACAACTCCACCGACTTTCGTGTCATCCGCAAACTTGCTCACCCAGCCTTCAAGCCCCTCCTCTAGGTCATTTATAAAAATGACAAACACAATGGTCCCAAAACAGATCCTTGTGGAACACCGCTAGTAACTGCACTCCAAGATGAACCTATACCATCAACTACTACCCTCTGTCTCCTTCCAGCCAGCCAATTCCTAATCCAAACCTCTAATGCACCCTCAATGCCATACCTCCGTAGTTTTTGCAGTAGCCTACCATGGGGTACCTTATTGAACGCCTTACTAAAATCCATATACACCACATCTACTGCTTCACCCTCGTCCAATTCCTTGGTCACCTTCTCAAAGAACTCAGTAAGGTTTGTGAGGCAGGACCTGCCCTTCACAAAACCATGCTGACTATCCTTGATCACATTATTCCTATCCAGATGTTCATAAATCCTATCCCTAACAATTCTCTCTAAGACTTTGCCCACAACAGAAGTGAGACTCACTGGCCTGTAGTTACTAGGGCTATCCCTACTCCCCTTCTTGAACAAGGGGACCACATTCGGTATCCTCCAGTCTTCTGGCACTATTCCCGTAGACAACGACGACATAAAAATCAAGGCCAATGGCTCCGCTATCTCCTTCCTAGCTTCCCAGAGGATCCTAGGATAAATGCCATCAGGCCCAGGGGACTTATCTATTTTCATCCTTTCCAGTATTCCCCAGACCTCTTCCCTACATACCTCAAGACCATCCATTCTACTCACTTGTGACTCAATATTCACATCAGCAACAGTGTCCTGTTCCTGAGTGAATACTGATGAAACGTATTGATTTAGTGTCTCTCCAATCTCCTCCGCCACCACGCACAACTTCCCACGACTATCCTTGACTGGACCGATACCTACCCTAGTCATCCTTTTATTCCTGACATACCTATAGAAAGCCTTTGGGTTTTCCCTAATCCTACCAACTAAGGACTTTTCATGTCCCCTTCTCGCTGCTCTTAGCTCTCTCTTCAGTCACCTTTCTCCCCTTCCTGGACCTCTCCATCACCGTCTCCAGCGAGCAACTAACCACGGACATCTACTACAAGCCCACCAACTCTCACAGCTACCTCAACTACACATCCCCCCACCCTACCATCCCTTATTCCCAATTCCTTCACCTCTGCCACATCTGTTCCCAGGATGACCCCACCTTATCCAAGTCCTAAGTTTCCAACTCAGAACCGTCCTCTTGACCTCTCCTACCTGTCCATCTTCCTTCCCACCTATCCATTCCACCCTCCTTTCCAACCTATCACCATTACCTCCATCTGCATCCACTTCTCACACTCTCAGTTACCTTCACCCCAGCCCCATCCCTCCTCCCATTTATCTCTCCACCCCCTTGGCCAACAAGCCCCCTTCCTGATGAAGGGCTTTTGCCCGAAACATTGATCCTGCTCCTCGAATGCTGCCTGACCTGCTGTGTTTTTCCAGCACCACACTCTTCGACTCTGATCTCCAGCATCTGCAGTCCTCACTTTCTCCTAGCACAAGTCTTTAGTATTATTGCCAGAATGTTGTTAGGGTCCATTGCCTTTACAGTATTCAGTGCCTCCAACCGTTTCTGGATATCACGTGGAGTGAATGGTATTGGCTGAAGACTGGCTTCAGTGATACTGGGGACCATTGGAGAAGGCTGTGATGGATCATTCACTCAGCACGTCTGGCTGCAGATTGTTACAAAAGCTTCTGCCTTATCTTTTGTATTGATAGAGTCACAGAGATGTACCCTCGGAAACAGACCCTTCGGTCTAACTCATCCATGCCGACCAGATATCCCAACCCAATCTAGTCCCATTTGCCAGCACTTGACCCGCATCCCTCAATGCTTCCTAGGCTCCCTCTCTCATTATGGAGAATGGGTTATCTACAAAGCTGCCTCCTGAGTCCAGTTCTGATGAGGAATTACCAGACTTGAAAACATTGACTCTGCTTTCTTTCCATAAATGTTGCCAGACCTGCTGAGTTTCACCAACAGTTTCTGGTTTTGCCTCCTGCTGTCCCATGGTCCTCTTGCAGCCTGGTTCCAATGTGTTATACCTGTACCAAGTTTTGAAAATCAGTCCCCTTTCACGCTCTGACATTGCCAGTTTAGAAGTGGGTGAATTCACTCACCTACAGTGAAAATCCTGTTATACCTTAACTTTGTTTAACGTCCCTCCCATTGGGTGATAAATGGGTTGAGGATTTTCAGGAGCAGGTGTGCTCCGAGTGTGTGAATCTGAAGGGTCAGAGGTTGGGTGTGTGTAGGTGTGATGGTGGCTAGATGGGTGTTTGGGTGGGTGACAGATGAGGGAGAGGAGTTCAGAATTGAATGGGGTTAATCTTATGGCTCTGTAGGGTGTATGAGTGGATCTGAAGATCACAGATCTGTGTAAGTGTGAACACAGATAGTAGCGTTACAGAGGTGATTGCAGGGAGTGTGGCCTAGGGGTGGAGTTGAGGTAATTGATGGGAATATCAGCAGCAAGGTAAGCTTCTCATTGTTCTCCTTATTCTCACATCATTGATCCTTTTGCACAGGGCCATGTGCTGCGTTATACAGACAAGGTGGATCCAGCAGACCCTCCTCTCAAATCACTTGGTTCATTTCGAAACTCCCAGTCAGGATACGTGGGAATGATTCGCCGGAAACGGGAGTCAGTCGCTCGGATGAGTCTGCGAGCAGCATCGGCTGTGATAACGGTGAGAGCACTGTTGGAGGCAGCGAGGACTGAAGGCATGCTCACCATGGAGTAGGGAGGGAAGCTGAGATCCAGAGGGACTATCTGTGCACTGGCCAGAGTGGTGGATTAGGCTCTCTGTCTCTACAACCAATCATATATTCAGGTTATAGTGTTTAATATGACACCAAGAGAAGTTGGGAGCTATGGGGATTAAAATCACCAAAACCTTGCGGAAGAATACAAGTTTTAGGAGTGTCTAAAGGAGAAGTTTGGAAGGTGTAGGGGGGGAGTTCCAGAGTTTGGGCCCAGCCAAATAAAACACGAATGATGGAAATTGGGATAAGCTGAAGAGATGATGGTTTGAGTAATAATTTAACGTGTGGCTGATTCCTAACCCAGGGTCGTCCTCTTCTGAGACCTTCTCTGCACAGACGAACTAGAGGAAGCTTTGTATATCCTAGCAACTTTGTGGAAGATGTCACCGATGGTCCAGAACGTCTGGACTCCTCGTTTTTTAGTAAGGCAAGAATATTCCTGACCTATTTGTGTATTGATGAAGGGGAACTGATTGAGATGTGAAACTGGTAACACAGTGTGCTGCTGTCACTCTTCACAGATCGATGCTCCTGATGAAAGTTACTCAATGCCTGATGATGTGTTTGAATCTCCACCACTGTCAGACTCCTGGCCAATGAGGGACGTCCACCTTGTGGAGAGGCTGCAATCACCATTGTATGTAAAAAGCTTTGCTGAAGTACAAGTTGTACTGTGGTGTGGTCTGTTGTTGGCACTGAACAACTTTGGGATGATATTAACCAGACAAACTGAATGCATGAAGATTTCAGGAGCAGTCAGCCACAGTTAGTGCTGAGAGCAGGCCAGACAAATCATTTGGTTTTTATATAAATCCTGTCACCGTTCCTAATCTAAATCCATCAATTCCCAGATTTATTCATTTCTTGTTTTATGAGTTGATCCGGTATTGGGGTTTTGAGTGACCTTGGAATAGCCAATCCTATTGCAGAACCTCATATGCAATCAAATCCAAACTATATGGGCGGCACGGTGGCTCAGTGGTTAGCACTGCTCCCTCACAGCACCAGGGACCCGGATTCAATTCCAGCCTCGGGCGACTGTCTGTGTGGAGTTTGCACGTTCTCCCCATGTCTGCGTGGGTTTCCTCGTGCTCCAGTTCCTCCCACAGTCCAAAGATGTGCAGGTCAGGTGGACATAGTGTTAGGTGCATTAGTCAGAGAGAGCTGGGTCTGGGTGGGTTACTCTTCGGAGGGTTGGTGTGGATTTGTTGGGCTGAGGGGCCTGTTTCCACACTATAGGAATCTAATCCTAATCCTATAATGAGGATGGCCTCCACCAGAAGGTTTGTGACAGGCATCTGACAATCTCTTATGTTCAGGATCCCAACTACACCTCTATATCTAACCCTGTGCCGTCCGTGTTGAGGAGTGTTCGATGGGGACATAGTAGAGGTTGCTTTACTCCGTATCTGATCTGTGCTGTCCCTGTCCTGGGAGGACTGGATGTGTGGGCGATGTTTCCCTTTACATCTCATCATCATTGTGGCTGACTGCTTTCTGGATGCTGACATACTCTGGGTCTTGAGGTAGTTAGTGAACTAGTTGCAGACTTTGAGCCACACACAGGCAGGATGTGACATAAGGGAGTGGGCTCCTGAAGTTGTCAGTGCTCTCTGTCGGTGGTATTGTGTTCATCCCATTCTTGTTTGAGAAGGGTCCTGCACCGTTTTATTTGTCCATCCCTTGGGAAATGACTCACTTGATCTGGTGAACAGATCCACGTTGACCATCCACACCCAGTAACCACTTCATTGTGACTGGGTTTTGTCGGAGATGTGCCCAAATACTTGGGGAGGACGCTAGCATTTGTTTGATGATTCCCACATTGGGCCTGGAAGTTATGGTGAAGGCATTGCTTTTGGAATTTCTGCAATGCTTTTATTTGTCTCTGATCCACAGCTCAGGTCCCTCTGCAATACAGCAGTGAGATGATGACAACTGCATTGTCTGCTCGAGTTTGGTTAGCTGGTGGAGGTCTTGGAACATACAACACAGAACAATACAGCGCAGAACAGGCCCTTCAGCCCTCGATGTTGCGCTGACCTGTGCACTATTTTAAGCCCACCCCCTACACTATCCCATCCTCATCCACGTGCTTATCTAAGGATTGTTTAAATCTCCCTAATGTGGCTGAGTTGACTACATTAGCAGGTAGGGCATTCCACGCCCTTACCACTCTCTGAGTAAAGAACCTGCCTCTGACATCTGTCTTAAATCTATCACCCCTCAAATTGTGGTTATTCTCCCTTGTACAAGCTGACGTCATCCTCCTCGGAAAAAAACTTTCACTGTCCACCCTATCTAATCCTCTGATCATCTTGTATGTCTCTATCAAATCCCCCCTTAGCCTTCTTCTTTCCAATGAGAACAGACCCAAATCTCTCAGCCTTTCCTCACGAGACCTCCACTCCAGAACAGGCAACATCCCGATAAATTTCCTCTGCACCTTTTCTAATGCTTCCCCATCCTTCCTGTAATGGAGCGACCAGAACTGTACACAATACTCCAAGTGTGACCGGCACCAGCGTTTTGTATAGTTGCAGCATGATATTGCGGCTCTGGAACTCAATCCCTCTACCAATGAAACCTAACACACCGTATGCCTTCTTAACAGCACTATCCACCTGGGTGGCAACTTTCAGGGATCTATGCACATGGATTCCGAGATCCCTCTGCACATCCACACCACCAAGAATCTTTCCACTGACCCAGTACTCTGCCTTCCTGTTATTCTTCCCAAAGTGCATCACCTCACATTTAGCTGCATTGAACTCCATTTGCCACCTCTCAGCCCAATTCTGCAGTTTATCCAAGTTCTCCTGTACTACCTGTAATATTCTTCCACATGGTCCACCACTCCACCGACGTTAGTGTCATCTGCAAACTTACTAATCCACCCACCTATGCCTGTGTCCAAGTCATTTATAAATGTGACAAACAGCACTGGTCCCAAAACAGATCCTGTGGCACACCACAAATAACCAGACACCAAGCTGAATATTTTCCATCAACCACCACTAGCTGCCTTCTTTCAGAAAGCCAGTTTCTAATCCAAACTGCTAAATCACCCTCCGTCCCATACCTCTGCATTTTCTCCAACAGCCGACCATGTGAAACCTTATCAAAAGCTTTACTGAAATCCATGTATACCACATTAACTGTCCTACCCTCATCCACATGCTTGGTCACCTTCTCAAAAAACTCAATGAGGTTTGTGAAACATGAGCTGCCCTTGACGAAACCATGTTGACTATCTGAAATCAAATTGTTGCTTGCTCGATGATTATAAATTTTATCTCTTGTAATCCTTTCCAAAACCATTCCTACAACAGACGTAAGACTCACTGGTCTATAATTACCTGGGTCATCCCTACTGCCCTTCTTGAACAAGGAACAACATTTGCAATCCTCTATCCTCTGGTACTAAACCCGTAGACAATGAGGACTCAAATATCAAAGCCAAAGGCTCTGCTATCTCCTCCCTAGCTTCCCAGAGAATCCTTGGGTAAATCCCATCCGGCCCAGGGGATTTGTCTACTTTCACTCCTTCTAGAATTGATAACACACCTCTTCCTTACTAACCTCAATCCTTTCTAGTCTAACATCTCGTACCTCATTTTTCTCCTTTACAATATCCCTTTTCCTGAGTGAAAACCGATGAGAAATGTTCGTTTAGCACCTCTCCAATCTTCACAGGGTCCATACACAACTTCCCACTTCTGTCTTTGACCGTCCCTATTCCTTGGCAAAAATGAGGACTGTAGATGATGGAGATCAGAATCTAGATTAGAGTGGTGCTGGAAATGCACAGCAGTTCAGGCAGCATCCGAGGAATAGGAAAATCGATGTTTCGGGCAAAAGCCCTTCATCAGGAATTCTCTGACCCTATTCCTACCTTAGTCATCCTTTTATTCCTCACATACCTATAGAAAGCTTTTAGGGTTCTCCTTTATTCTATCCGCTAAAGACTGTGCATGTTCTCGCTTTGCTCTTCTTAACTCTCTCTTTAAATCCTTCCTAGCTGATCTGTAACTCTCCATCGCCTCATCCACACCATCCCGCCTCATCAACACATAAGCCTCCTTCTTCCACTTAACAAGAGATACAGTTTCTTGAGTAAACCACGGTTCCCTTACCTTATCACTTCCTTCCTGCCTGACAGGGACATACCTACCGAGGACATGCAATATCTGTTCCTTAAACCAGCTCCACATTTCCATTGCCTGTATCCCCTGCATTTTGCTACCCCATTCTATGCATCCTAATTCTTTCCTGATCGCATTATAATTGCCCTTGTTCCCATCGATAACTCTTGACCTGTGGCATGTACCTATCTCTTTCCATCACTAAACTAAACGTAACTGAATTATGGTCACTCTCTTCAAAGTGCTCACCTACAACTAAATCAAACACCTGCCCTGGTTCATTACCAAGCACCAGATCCAGTGTGGCCTCCCCTTTTGTCAGTCCTTCGACATACTGTGTCAGGAAACCCTCCTGTACACATTGGACAAAAACTGATCCATCCGACGTATTACAATTATAGAATTTCCAGTCAATGTTCGGGAAGTTAAAGATCCTCATAATGACCACACTGTTCCTTTCGCTCCTACCCAGAATAATGTTGCCAATCCTCTCCTCCACCTCCCTGAAACTCTGAGGAGGCCTATAAAAATCTCCAAGCAGTGTGACCTCTCCTCTCCTGTTTCTAACCTCAGCCCACACTACCTCAGTAGACGAGTCCTCGTCAAAAGTTCTTTCAGCCACCGTTATACTATCCTTGACTAACAAGGCCACGCCTCCCTCTCTTTTACCACCTTAGAACATAGAACATAGAAAGGTATAGCACAGAACAGGCCCTTTGGCCCACAATGTTGTGCTGAGTGTTAATCCTAATGTAAAATAAAACAACCTAACCAACGCACCCCTCAATTCACTGCTCTCCATCTGCATGTCCGGTAGTCGCTTAAATGTCTCTAATGACTCTGTTTCCACCAACACCGCTGGCAACGCATTCCATGCATTCACAACTCTCTGCATAAAGAACCTACCTCTAACATCTCTTTTATACCTTCCTCCTAATATCTTAAAACTATGACCCCTTGTACCAGTCAATCCTGCCCTGGGGAAAAGTCTCTGGCTATTGACTCTATCCATGCCTCTCATTACCTTGTCCACCTCGATCAGGTCTCCTCTCTTCCTCCTTCTCTCCAGAGAGAAAAGTCCAAGCTTAGTCAACCTCTCTTTATAAGACAAGCCCTCCAGTCCAGGCAGCATCCTGGTAAACCTTCTTTGCACCCTCTCCAAAGCCTCTGTATCTTTCCTACAGTAGGACGACCAGAACTGGACACAATGTTCCAAGTGTGGTCTCACCAGAGGCTTGTAGAGCTGTAGCAAAACCTCGCGGCTCTTAAACTCGATCCCCCTGTTAGTGAAAGCCAAAACACCATATGCTTTCTTAACAACCCTATCCACTTGAGTGGCAACTTTAAGGAATCTATGTACTTGCACACCCAGATCCCTCTGTTCCTCCACACTGACAAGAATCCTGTCTTTAATCCTATATTCAGCATTCAAGTTCGACTTTCCAAAATGCATCACTTCACATTTTTTCCAGGTTGAACTCCATCTGCCATTTCTCAGCCCAGCTCTGCATCCTGTCTATGTTGCGCTGCAGCCTGCAATAGCCCTCGATACTATCAACGGCACCTCCAATCTTTGTGTCATCTGCAAATTTACTAACCCACCTCTAAACCTCCTCATCCAAGTCATTTATAAAACTACAAAGAGCAGATGCCCAAGTACAGAACCCTGCGGGACCCCACTCAACACTGACCTCTAGGCAGAATACTTTCCATCTATGACCACTCTCTGCCTTCTGCCAGCCAGCTAATTCTGAATCCAGATAGCCAAATCTCCCTGTATTCCATACCTCATGCCTTTATGAATGAGCCTACCATGGGGAACCTTATCAAATGCCTTGCTGAAGTCCATATACACCACATCCACTGCTCGACCGTCATCGACCTATCTTGTCACCTCCTCAAAGAACTCAATAAGATTTGTGAGGCATGACCTGCCCCTCTCAAAACCATACTGACTGCCTTTAATCACACTATGCTTCTCCAAATTGTCATAAATCCTATCCCTCAGAATTCTTTCCAAAACTTTGCTAACCACAGACTAAAGACAGACTATTCTGTAATTGCCAGCGATTTCCCTATTACCCTTCTTGAAAAGAGGAACAACATTTGCCTCCTTCCAATCCTCTGGTATGACTCCCGTGGAGTGTGAGGAGGCAAAGCTCTTCACCAGCGGCTTAGCAACCTCCTTTCTCACTTCCCAGAGCGGCCTGGGATAAATCTGGTCTGGCCCTGGGGACTTATCAATCTTAATGTTTGCTAAAATATCCAACACATCAACTTCATCAATCTTGATCTGTTCAAGCCCATATCCCAACTCCTCAGAGTTCTCATTCACAACAAAACTGAAGCAAAAAACTCATTTAGGGCTTCCCCTATCTGCTCAGACTCCATGCACAAGTTCCCTCCACTATCCCTTATTGGCCCTACCTTCTCCCTAATTGTTCTCTTATTCCTCACGTATGAGTAAAATGCCTTTGGATTCTCCCTCATCCTCCCCTGTTCTTAATTCAAGATCTAAACCCTGGAATCCATTCCTCACCTTGCTCTATCCATGTCTCTGAAATAGCCACAACATTGAAATCCCAGGTACCTACCCATGCTGCAAGTTCACCCACTTTATTCTGGATACTCCTGGCATTGAACTAGACACACTTCAAACCAGCTTGCTGCCTGCCATCACATTCCAGTGACCATGAAATCCTGTCCGTGCTCTCCCTACTCTCATCCTCCTGTGCACTGGAACTACACCTCAGGTTCCATCCCCTACTGAGCTAGTTTATACATAGTCCAATAGCATTAACACATTTTCCATCCAAGATATTAGAACCTGTCTGGTTCAGTGAAGACCGTCCTGTTTGTACAAGTCCCACCTTCCCCAGAATGAGCCCCAATTATCCAAATACCTGAAACCCTCCCTCCTGCACCATCCCTGCAGCCATGTGTTCAGCTGATATCTCTCCCTAATCCTTGCCTCACTATCACATGGTAAGAAACCAGATATAACAACTGTTTGTTCTGGCTCTCAGCTTCCACCCTGGCTCCCTGAAATCCTGCCTTACATCCCTATCCCTCTTTCTAGCTATGTCATTGGTACCTACATGGACCATGACTTGAGACTGGTCACCTAGGACCACAAAGATACGATCCGAGACATCATGGACCCAGGCACCTGGGAGGCACACACCAACCATGAGTCTTGTTCATTCCCAAAAACGTCTATCTGAGCCTCTAACTATCAAGTCCCCAATGACTACCCCTTTCCTCCTTTCCCTCCTTCCCTTCTGTGTAACAGGGACAGACTCTGTGACAGAGACCTGCACCTCATTGCATACCCCTGGTAAGTCGTTCCCCCCAACAGTATCCAAAACGATATACTTGTTTTTCAGGGGACCAACCACAGGGGATCCCTGAACTGACTGTTCTTTCTCCCTTTGGCCAGTTACCCAGTTGTCTTTGTTGTCAGATACTCACTGTGAAGGTTTATCGAAGGCTGTGCATGTCTAACTGATCCAGTGTTGGATCTCCTCATCATTGTCGGAATTTTCAGAGAGAGGTTACTGGTGCTTAAAGCGTTCCAGAATCTTGGGGCAGGGGTGGAATATTTAGCTGATTAGTTCTAGGGGTGAAAAATGAATTTTGTTTTGGCAACATTCAAGGGCAAGCCAAGCTTCATGTCTGCAGGACTGAAGGGATGGAGAGAGTTTTATAAACCGGGTGTTGAGTGAGCATCGACACACTGCAGTCACCCACATACCGCACACTGTCACTCTGTGTCTGTCTCTGGATCAGGATCATTTCAGCATGGAGGTGCTTGAGGTTACAGTGTTTTCTATCAAGGTGCTGTTTAATATTCACACCTGATGACAGTCAATCTTTGATGAGGTGAACAGCCACTGACAAGGACACAGCCTTGTTACACCTCGGGCTGGATTTTGACTCCAGTTTCCTAATGAAGACATTTACAATCTGAACACTGGGAAGCAGCTGTCAAATTGGGAAGACATTTATTTAACATCCAGATCTTTACAGTACAAGCCCTTTACAGAATCCAATCTGATTTAATCGTCATAATGAAACTAGAGTTCCTGGTGTTGTTAGGTGTTTTGCCATTTTCCTGAATTTGATTGCCAAGATGTACCATATGAAATATTTCTCTTGGAAATTTACCTTATACTGTGTCTCTGGGAAAATTCCTTGGTCCAGCAATTCAGGACTGGATATCATGAGGTGCTGTGAGCTATCAACAACTCCAGCACAATCTGTAACCTCATGGCCTGGCATATCCCTCACTCAAGCACTACCATCAAGCCGGACTCAACGGAGAGTGCAGGAGGGCATGTCAGGAGGTGAAGGAATAAACCAGAAGTACTGAAAAAGTTAACTTTTGGAAGCTACAAAACAAGACTACAATGTGCCAAACAGCAAGTGGCATCAAAATGATCCCACAATCAACAGGATGTAGATGTAGGCTTTGTAGCACTGAATGCTGATGGACCAGTTACACTCCCTCTTGTTTATCTTGTAATAGCTTCTAGAATGGGAAGTTAGTGCAAGCACAGACTGATCAGCCGTGCACCTTCAGAGGGAACAATATAGACAAGTAAACACCTCCCTGGAGGAGGAAGCTCCACAAATATCCCCATCCTCAATGAGTCATAGAGTCAGAGAGATGTACAGCACGGAAATAGACCCTTCGGTCCAACCCGTCCATGCCGACCAGATATCTCAAACCAATCTAGTCCCACCTGCCAGCATCCGGCCCATATCCCTCCAAACCCTTCCTATTCATATACCTATCCAAATGCCTCTTAAATGTTGCAATTGTACCAGCCTCCACCACTCCCTCTGGCAGTTCATTCCATACGCGTACCACCCTCTGTGTGAAAAAGTTGCCCCTTAGGTCTCTTTTATATCTTTCCCCTCTCACTCTAAACCTAGGCCTTCTAGTTCTGGACTCCCCACCCCAGGGAAAAGACTTTGTCTATTTATCCTATCCATGTCCCTCATTATTTTGTAAACCTCTATAAGGTCACCCCTCAGTCTCTGACGCTCCAGGGAAAACAGCCCCAGTCTTATCAGCCTCTCCCTGTAGCTCAAATTCTCCAACCCTGGCAACATCCTTGTAAATCTTTTCTGAACCCTTTCAACTTTCACAACATCTTTCCGATAGGAAGGAGACCAGAATTATACGCAATATTCCAACAGTGGCCTAACCAATGTCCCCGTACAGCTGTAACATGACCTCCCAACTCCTGTACTCAATACTCTGACCAATAAAGGAAAGCATACCAAACACCTTCTTCACTATCCTATCTACCTGTGACTCCACTTTCAAGGAGCTATGAACCTGCACTCCAAGGTCCCTTTGTTCAGCAACACTCCCTAGGGCCTTACCATGAAGTGTATAAGTCCTGCTAAGATTTGGTTTTCCAAAATGCAGCACCTCGCATTTACCTGAATTAAACTCAATCTGCCACTTCTCGGCCCCTTGGCCCATTTGATCAAGGTCCTGTTGTAATCTGTCCACTTCACCTCCAATTTTGGTGTCATCTGCAAACTTACTAACCGTACCTCTTATGCTCACATTGAAATCATTTATGTAAATGACAAAAAATAGAGGACCCAGCACCGATCCTTGTGGCACTCCACTGGTCACAGGCCTCCAGTCTGAAAAACAACCCTCCACCACCATCTTCTGTCTTCTACCTTTGAGCCAGTTCTGTATCCAAATGGCTAGTTCTCCCAGTGTTCCATGAGATCTAACCTTGCTAACCAGTCTCCCATGGGGAACCTTGTCGAATGCTGTACTGAAGTCCATATAGATCACATCTACCACTCTGCCCTCATCAATCCTCTTTGCTACTTCTTCAAAAAACTCAATCAAGTTTGAGAGATATTAATTCCTACACACAAAGCCATGTTGACTGTCCCTAATCAGTCCTTGCCTTTCCAAATACATGTACATCCTGTCCCTCAGGATTCCCTCCAACAACTTGCCCATCACCGACGTCAGGCTCACCGGTCTATAGTTCCCTGACCTGTCCTTACCACCTTAACCAGTGGCACCAAGTTTGCTAACCTCCAGTCTTCCGGCACCTCACCTGTGACTATTGATGATACAAATATCTCAGCAAGAGGCCCAGCAATCACTTCTCGAGCTTCCCACAGAGTTCTCGGATACACCCGATCAGGTCCTAGGGATTTATCCACCTTTATGCGTTTCAAGACATCCAACACTTCCTCCTCTGTAATCTGGACATTTTGCAAATGTCACCATCTATTTTGCTATTTTTTATATCTTCCATGTCCTTTTCCACAGTAAATACTGATGCAAAATATTCATTTAGTATCTGCCCCATCTCCTGCGGCTCCACACAAAGGCCAATTTGCTGATCTTTGAGGGGTCTATTCTCTCCCTTGTTACCCTTTTGTCCTTAATATATTTGTAAAATCCCTTTGGATTCTCCCTAATTCTATTTGCCAAAGCTATCTCATGTCCCCGTTTTGCCCTCCTGATTTCCCTCTTAAGTATACTCCTACTGCCTTTATACTCTTATAGGGATTCCCTCGATCTATCCTGTCTGTACCTGACATATACTTCCTTCCGTTTCTTAACCAAACCCGTAATTTCTTTAGTCATCCAGCATTCCCTATCCCTACCAGCCTTCCCTTTCACCCTAACATGAATATACTTTCTCTGGATTCTCGTTATTTCATTTCTGAAGGCTTCCCATTTTCCAGCCGTCCCTTTACCTGCAAACATCTGTCCCCAATCAGTTTTTGAAAGTTCTTGCCTAATACCGTCAAAATTTGCCTTTCTCCAATTTAGAACTTCAACTTTTAGATCTGGTCTATCCTTTTCTATCATTATTTTAAAACAAATAGAATTATGGTCGCTGGCCCCAAAGTGCTCCCCCACTGACACCTCAGTCACCTGCCCTGCCTTATTTCCCAAGAGTAGGTCAAGTTTTGCACCTTCTCTAGTAGATGCATCCATATACTGCATCAGAAAATTTTCTTGTATACACTTAACAAATTCCTCTCCATCTAAACCTTTAACACTAATGGCAGTCCCAATCTATCTTTGGAAAGTTAAAATCCCCTACCATAACCACCCTATTATTCTTACAGATAGCTGAGATCTCCTCACAAATTTGTTCCTCAATTTCCCTCTGACTATTGAGGGGTCTATAATACAATCCCAATAAGTTTATCATCATTTTCTTATTTCTCAGTTCCACCCAAATAACTTCCCTGGATGTATTTTCGGGAGTATACTCCCTAAGTACAGCTGTAATGCTATCCCGTATCAAAAATGCCACTCCCCCTCCTCTCTAGCCTCCCTTTCTATCCTTCCTGTAGTATTTGTATCCTGGAACATTAAGCTGCCAGTCCTGTCCATCCCTGAGCCATGTTTCTGTAATTGCTATGATATCCCAGTCCCATGTTCCTAACCATGCCCTGAGTTCATCTGCCTTTGCTGTTAGGCCCCTTGAATTGAAATAAATTCAGTTTAATTTATTAGTCCTACCTTGTCCCTGCCTGCCCTGACTGTTTGACTCACTTCTGTTTTCAGCTGTACCCGTCTCAGATCGATCTCCTTCCTCACTATCTTCCCAGGTCCCACCCCTCCCCCACCTTATTAGTTTAAATCCTCTCCAGCAGTTCTAGCAAATTTCCCTAACAGTATATTAGTCCCCTTCCAATTTAGGTGCAATCCGTCCTTCTTGTACAGGTCACTTCTACCCCAAAAGAGATTCCAATGATCCAAAAATGTGAATCCTTCTCCCATACACCAGCTCCTCAGCCATGCATTCATCTGCTCTATCCTCCTATTCCTGCCCTCACTAGCTCGTTGCACTGGGAGTAATCCAGATATTACTACTCTTGAAGACCTCCTTTTTAAATTCCTGCATAAATCTGTAATCTTCCTTCAGAATCTCTTGGAACCTGATGTACCCCTCATTACATTAGAGCCAGTCTCAATACCAGAAATTTGGCTGTTCTTGCTACATTCCCCTGAGAATCCATCACCCCCTACATTTTCCAAAACAGCATACCTGTTTGAAATGGGTATATCCACGAAAGACTCCTGCACTACCTGCCTACTTCTCTTACCCTTCCTGGAGTTAACCCATCTATGTGACTGTATCTGAGACTTTCCCCCTTTCCAATAACTGCCATCCATCACATACTGTTGCTATTGCCAATTCCTCATCGCTTCTAACTGTCTCTCCAACCGACCCATTCGATCGGATAAGATTTGCACCCAACCTCGTTTATTGCAGATATAATCCACAGTAACCCTTAGACTCTCTTTAAACTCCCACATCAGACAAGAAGTACATAATCACTCCACTGAAGGCCATTTTTTTCTCCTCCACGATCTACAGACCCAGAAAATAACACCATCTTATTCCTCTACAAAACACAGCCTCAGGTTAAATTAATAGTTGAGGCTTATATTTTAAGTTTAATCAAGAGACATATCTCAAAAAACATATAATCAAGAAAGAGAACTCACTCTACTCACTACTGCAGACTTTCTGTAGGTCACACTTAAAAGCAATACACTTATCTGCTTCTGTGCTGTGAACTTCACCCAAACAGTTCCTCCAAGATCAGTTATGAATTTTAATTTTCCCAGACATACTCCAATGTCCAATGATACATGAATTCAAACAGCAAAGGCAGTAACTGTGCAGGGACACCTGCTCTGTCAGTTTCTTTCTTTCTCTCTCTCTCCTGCAGTGACCTGACCATATGCTTTCTTTTCTCTGTTCTCCTCCCTTTTAAAACTGCTGTTGTTTTGATCTTTTTTCCCCCAAAGTTCCAAAGCAATGCAGCAGCATTTAAAACAGGAATTGCTGCTCCTGGAATTCGAGGAAATCACCTCCAACACCTAAAATACCTCAAAAAAAAACGGAGCAGCTGTTACAGCCAGAAGTTTTTCCCATCTTCCATCTTGGATTACCCAGAATCCTGATGGAAGAGCCCAGCACATCAGGGCAAAAATTAAGGCTGATGCATTTGCAACAATCTTCAGTCAGAAGTGCTGAGTGGATGATCTGTCTTGGGCTCCTCCAGTGATCACAGATTCCAGTCTCCATCCAATTCTATTCACTCCACTTGATATCAAGAAGCAGTTGGAGGCACTGGATACTGCAAAGGCAATGGGCCCTGAGAACATTCCAGCAATAGGACTGAAAACGTGCGCTCCAGAACATGCTGCTCCCTGAGCCAAGCTCCTGCAGTACAGCTACAACAATGGCATCTACCCGACAATGGGGAAAATTGCCCAGGTATGCAAAAGCAGGACAAATCCAGCCTGGCCAGTTTCCACCCCATCAGTCTACTCTCCATCATCAGTAAAGTGATGTAAGGGGTCACCAACAGGGCTATCAAGCAGCACTTGCTCAGCAATAACCTGCTCAGTGACACCCAGTTTGGGTTTTGCCAGGGTCACTCAGCTCCTGACCTCATTACAGCCTTGGGTCAAACATGGATAAAGGAGCTGAATTCCAGAGGGGTGGGGAGAGGGACAGCTCTTGATATCAAGGCCGTATTTGACTGAGTAAGGCATCAAGGAGCCCTGGCAAAACTGGAATCAATGGGTATCAGGGGCTATAATCTCCACTGGTTAGAGATATAACTGGCACAGTGCAAGATGGTTGTGATTGTGGAGGGTCAGTTACCTCAGCTCCAGGACATCTCTGCAGGAGTCCCTCAGGATAGTGTCCTAGACCCAACCATCTTCAGCTGCTTCATCAATGACCTTCCCTCAGTCATAAGGTCAGAAGTGGGAATATTTGCTGATACTAAGCAATGTTCAGCACCATTCCTTTGGTGCAATTGGGAAAGAGTTGGTGAGCTGCCTTCTTGAATCACTGTAATCCATTTTGTGAAGGGTAGGTCATGCCTCACAAACCTCATAGAATTCTTTTGAGAAGGTGACCAAACAGGTAGATGAGGGTAATGTGGTTGATGTGTATATGGATTTCGGTAAGGCACTTGATAAGGTTTTCCACAGTGGGCTACTGCATAAAATACTGAGGTGTGGGATTGAGGGTGATTTAGAGGTTTGGATCAGACATTGGCTAGCTGAAAGAAGACAGAGGGTGGTGGTTGATGGGAAATGTTCATCCTGGAGTTCAGTTACTAGCGGGGTACCGCAAGGATCTGTTTTGGGGCCACTGCTGTCTGTCATTTTTATAAATAACCTGGTTGTGGGTGTAGAAGAACAGGTTAGTAAATTTGTGGATGACACTAAGGTCAGTGGAGATGTGGATAGTGCTGAAGGATGTTGCGGGTTGCAGAGGGGCATTGATAAGCTGCAGAGCTGGGCTGAGATGTGGCAAATGGAGTTTAATGTGGAAAAGTGTGAGGTGATTCACTTTGGAAGGAGCTGCAGGAATAAAAAGTACTGGCTAATGGTAAGATTCTTGGCAGTCTAGATGAGCAAAGAGATCTTGGTGTCCAGGTACATAGCTCCCTGAAAGTTGCTACCCAGATTGATATGGTTGTTAAGAAGGCATACAGTATGTTAGCTTTTATTGGTAGATGGATTGAGTTTTGGAGCCATGAGATCATGCTGCAGCTTACAAAACTTTGGCTGCATTTGGAGTATGTGTATAGTTCTGGTCACTGCATTATAAGAATGACATGGAAGCTTTGGAAAGGGTTCAAGGAGATTTACCAGGATGTTGCCTGGTATGGAGGGAAAGTCTTATGAGGAAAGGCTGAGGGCCTTGAGACTGTTTTCGTTAGAGAGAAGGAGGTTGAGAGGTGACTTCTTTGAGACAGAAAAGATAATCAGAGGGTTAGATAGGGTGAGCATTGAGACCCTTTTTCCTTGGATGATGATGGCTAGCATAAGGGGACATAGCTTTAAATTGAAGGGTGATAGATATAGGACAGATGGCTAATGTAGTTTTTGTTTTGCCTCGGGTGACTGTCTGTGTGGAGTTTGCACATTCTCCCTGTGTCTGTGTGGGTTTCCTCCGGATGTTCCTGTTTCCTCCCACAATCCAAAAGATGGTTAGGTGAATTGGCCATAGTGTTCAGGGATGTGTAGGTTAGGTGTGTTCGTCAGAGGTAAATGTAGAGTAGACAATAGTTTCTTTACTCAGAGAGTCGTGGGGGGGGGGGGGGGGGGGGGGGCGTGGAATGAACTACCTGCAACAGTTGTTTATTTGTCAACTTTAAGGCAATTTAACTGGTCATTGAATAGACATGTGGGTGTAATAGAATAGTGTAGGTTGGATGGGCTTTAGATTGGCTTCACAGGTCGGCACAACACCGAGGGCCAAAGAGCCTGTACTGTGCTGTAATGTTCTGTGTTCTATGTTCTATAATGATGTTAGTCAAGAGGAGGTTGAGGTGTAGTGTTGATTTAACTAGACTAGCAATCCAGAACCTTCAGGTAAACATTCTGAGAACATGAGTTCAAATCCCACCATGACCGATAACATGACCTTTCAACTCAGTAAACATAGAGTCATAGAGACGTACAGCATGGAAACAGACCCTTCGGTCCAACCTGTCCATACCAACCAGATATCCCAACCTAATTTAGTCCCATTTGCCAGCACGTGGCCCATATACCTCCTTACCCTTCCTGTTCATATACCCATCCAGATGCCTTAAAATGTTGTAATTGTACCAGCTGTGTGGGTGTGTGTGGAGTTGTGGTTGTGTCTGTGTGTGTGTGCAGTTATGTGTGATTATGTGTGGAGCTGTAGAACGTGTGTATGTGTGGAGCAGTGTGGAGCTGTGCTGAGGGTTTGTGTGTGTGTGTGTGTGTGTGTGTGTGTGTGTGTGTGTGTGTGTGTGTGTGTGTGTGTGTGTGTGTACATTGCTGGTAGTTCCCTTTTTTCTGGTCCCTGTAAAGACAGTTCTTTCTTCTCTAATACTGTTGTGTTCTCACCAGAGAATCCAGGACACAGGTGTTGAAAGGTGAAGCAGAGCACAGAAGAGGTAAACGCATTGTGTCGCAAGTCAAGCACTTTGCATTTGATAAGAAAACTCGTAAGTACGGCCTTGGGGTGGTTGGGCGGTGGCTGAATCGTAGATATCGCCGAGCCCTAAGCTACAGCATCCGAACCAAACTGCAGGACATGAGGAGTCACAGGTGGGGCATTCTCTGATCTCTCACTCTACCTCTCCCCATGTCTCTCGCTCATTCTCACTCTCTCTGTCTCTGCTGCTCTACCTCTCCCCATGTCTCTCTCTCATTCTCACTCTCTCTGTCTCTCTCTGTCTTTTTGACTGCCTTTCATGCTCCCGATTTCTCCCTCTGTATGTGTGAGTGTGTGTAGGTGGATGTGTATATGTGTGTGAGGGTGTGCGTCTGTGTGTGTGTGTGTGTGTGAGAGAGAGAGAGAGAGAGAGAGAATGTGTCTGAGGATGCTCTGCTGTGTGTATTAGATTAGATTCCCTACAGTGTGGAAACAGGCCATTTGGTCCAACAAGTCCACACTAACCCTCCGAAGAGTAACCCACCCAAACCCATTTCCCTCTGACTGTGGGCAATTTAGCATGGCCAATTCAGCTGACCCGCACATCTTTGTGACTGTGAGAGGAAACTGGAGCACACCCACGCAGACACGGGGAGAATGTGCAAACTCCACACAGACAGTTGCCTGAGGCTGGAATTGAACTTGGGTCCCTGGCACTGAGGCAGCAGTGCTAACCACTGAGCCACTCTGCTGACCCCCCACATGCAAGTGTGTGTGTGAGAAAAAGGAAAGTGTTGCTTTCAGTGTTTCACAGTCTCCTAAAGCCCAGATGCTGTACAACCAGCCTGTTTCATTACTGCCTCACCGTCCTCTCAACGTCACACCTGGGATTGAGTATCAGCACTTGGGCCCTATGATTCCTGGACTGGAGTTTCAGACAGACACAGCCCTCTGATGATGGTGCAGTGGATATACTCACTGAACAATCACTGCCATTGACATTTGTGCCACTGGAAAATACCTCCTGACTGCCAGACTTGAACATCATGTCCTCTCACCAGGTCCCTGACCCTGTGTCTTTTCTGATATCCTTGTCTGAGTTCCCACTTGTTTGTGGGTGAACCTTTTAAGGAGAAAGTGAGGTCTGCAGATGCTGGAGATCAGAGTCGAGAGTGTGATGCTGGAAAAGCGCAGCAGTTCAGGCAGCATCCAAGGAGCAGGAGATTCGACGTTTCGGGCATAAGATTCCTGAAGAAGGGCTTATACCCGAAATGTCGAATCCCCTGTTCCTTTGATGCTGCCTGACCTGCTGCGCTTTTCCAGGAACACATTTTCAGCTCTGAACCTTTTAAGGTTAAAGTTGATCCTGTTAAACCATGGCCTCAGAAGTCCCATTACCCACTCAGCTGGAAATGGAAGAAGGGATTGGTCCTGTTAGTGCTGATTTTATTGAACAAGGTTATTGTTCCCATAGTCAGTCCATGTCATACACTCATCCTGCCCATGAAGAAAGCCAGTGCAGACACCTGATGGAGGCCCTTCAGGCTGGGAATCCCTGCTTTCCCAGTGATCCCAAACCCAGCCATGAGTCTGTGTTGCATTCCAGCTGATCTGAAATATCACGTGCTCATGGACCTGTGTGGACCTTGTTATTCTATTCTGAATCATCAGGGACTCTCAAAACCATTTCAGATTCATCTAGCAAGGCAAGCAATACATCTGCCCTCAGCTTTCCCAGAGCTGTCCTGACAGTCACTCCATCTTTGCACATGCCCTGAAGGAGGATGCCCTGTGGCTCTGTCCTTCTCCGATATGTAGACGATCTCCTCCTTGCCTTTTCTGACTGCCGGTCCTCTGAAGCTGACAGCCTCATCTTCCTGATATTATTGGCCACCGCGGTACAGAGAGTAGCTGAAGAAAAGTTACATCTCTGTCAAACCACGGTCACCTACCTTGGCCATGTATAAGATGGAAATAAGCCTCTGTTGTCCCATCAGCACATTGAAGCCATCCTCAAGATTCCCAAACCCACCACCAAAACAGACCTTTTAGGAATGATAGGCTACTGCTGTCAGTGGATCCCCGGTTATGCTGAAATTCAGCATCCCAGACAGAACGTGTCTGGCCCTTTGACCCCGGAGTGATGGGTATGGACTTCAAATGTGGGCTCAGCCTTTGAATGCCTCAAGCTTGCCCTCACTAACGGCCCCATATTGGGCTTACCTCATTACACCTCAACCTTCCACATGTGTGGGAGAAGGGGAGGGACAGGTGAGAGAGAGTGAGAGAGAGAGATAGACAGACAGAGGATATGTATGTGTGTGAGAGAGAGAATGTGAGAGAGTGGGAAGGGGGTATGCGTGAGAGAGTAGGTGTGTGTGTCAGTGGGTGTGACAGAGAGAGAGTGAGTATGAGAGTGGGTGTTTGTGAGAGTGAGAGTAGGTGTATGTATGAGAATGGAAGGGTGTGTGTGTGTGTGTGTGAGACGGGGTGTGTGTGGGTGTTTGTGTGTGGCTATGTCTGTGTGAGAGAGTGGTGTGTGTGAGAATGAGAGTGGATCTGTGTGTGTGTGTGTGGGTATGTGAGAGTAGATGTGAGTGAAAGAGAGCGCGTGTGTGTGAGAGTGGGAGGGGATGTATGTGAGCGAGAGTGGGTGTGTGTGGGTGTGAGAGTAGATGTGAGTGAGAGAGAGTGGGTGTGTATGAGAGTGGGAGGGGGTGTGTGTGAATGAGAGTGTGTGTGTGTGTGTGTGAGCGAGAAGGGGTATGTGGGGGTTTGTGTGTGACTGTGTGTGAGAATGGGAGAGGATGTGTATGAGTGAGAGTGTGTGTGTGTGTGTGAGAGAGGGGTATGTGGGGGTTGTGTGTGATTGTGTGTGAGAGTAAGAGTGGGTGTGTGTGAGAGATGGGATGTGTGTGGGTGTTTGTATGTGACTATGTCTGAGTGACAGAGTGGTGCGTGTGTGAGAATGAGAGTGGGTGTGAGTGAGAGGGTGCATGTAGAGGAGGTGTGGTAGAGAGACTGTTGGAGGGGGTGTGTGAGGGGGTGTGGAAGGGGAGTGTTGGAGAGGGTGTATGGGGGTATGTGGAAGGGAGTGTGTGAGGGAGAGTGTGAGGGTGTTTGTGAGGGGGTTTGGGGGGCATGTTTGAGGAAGTGTGTAAGGGGGTTTGGGAGGGTGTGTGTGAGGGAGTGTTTGAGGGTGTGTGAGGGGGTTTGGGAGGGAGTGTGTGAGAGTGTGTGTGAGGGGGGGTTGGGAGGGAGTGTGTGAGGGTGTGTATGAGGGGGTTTGGGAAGGGAGTGTGTGAGGGTGTGTGTGAGGGGGTTTGGGAGGGAGTGTGTGAGGGTGTGTGTGAGGGGGTTTGGGAGGGTGTGTGTGAGGGAGTGTTTGAGGGTGTGTGAGAGGGGGTTTGGGAGGGAGTGTATGAGGGTGTGTGAGAGGGGGTTTGGGAGGGAGTGTGTGAGGGTGTGTGTGAGGGGGGGTTGGGAGGGAGTGTGTGAGGGTGTGTGTGAGGGGGTTTGGGAGGGAGTGTGTGAGGGGGTGTGGGTATGCATCTCTGTCTAGCTTCCTGTTTAAGAGTTGCTTCTTTCTGCAGGCCTTATTTCACTTACTGGATCACATGTGTTCACATTTTGATCAGCTTGTTGGCAATTGGACTTTATGGGATTGCACCAGTCGGGTTTGCACAGCATATGAAAACACAGCTCGTAAGTGTTCTCCAGCGTATACAGCTTCAGGTTCATGGTGGGGTTTGTATTACAATCTCCCAACCTTCAAAGTTACAAATCACACAACTCCAGGTTATAGTCCAACAGGTTTATCTGGAAGCACTAGCTTTCAGAGCACTGCTCCTTCATCAGGTGGTTGTGGAGAATAAGATTGTAAGACACAGAATTTACAGCAAAAGTTTACAGTATGATGTAACTGAAATTATAGATTGAAAAAATTGTGTACACCACAACCACCTGACGAAGGAGCATCGCTCCGAAAGCTAGTGTGTTTCCAATTAAACCTGTTGGACTATAACCTGATGTTGTGTGATTTTTAACTTTGTCCACCCCAGTCCAACTCCGGCATCTCCAAATCATCCCAACCTTCAGATTGCTTTACCACCCAACATTGCTTTAAATGAAGTCTGGACACTTAGTCCATGGTGGGGCACGGAGTAAATAAGTGGAGGAACATTTAAGGCACGTGTCAGTTTCTGCCTTACACTAAAAGTGACTATATGTGGAGTCAGACAGGAATTGTCAGTGAAACATGATACCAGGAGGTTTAGAGAAAGCTGGTTGGAGGTGGTTTAAGAGGGTTGGAATGTAAACGCCGCAATGTGCTACTGAGAGTTTATAAAACTCTAGTTAGGCCCCATTTAGAATACTGTGTCCCCACCCCTCAGGAAGGACATACTGGCACTGGAACATGTCCAGTGGAGAATCACACAGTGGATCCCTGGAATGGCAGGCCCAATATACAATGAACGGCTGAGGATCCTAGAATTGTATTCATTAGTGTTTAGAAGATTGAGGGGAGATCGAATGGAAACTTACAAGATAATACATGGCTTAAAAGGGTGGATGCTAGGAATCTGTTTTCATCAGATAGGGATACCAGGACACATGAGCACAGCCTTAGAATTAGAGGGGGTCAATTCAGAAAGGAAATGAGGAGATATTTCTTCAGCCAGAGAGTGGTAGGCCTGTGGAATACACTGTCATGGAGTGCAGTGGAGGCTGAGACGTTAAATGTCTTCAAGGCCGAGATTGATAAATTCTTAATCTCGCAAGGAATTAAGGGACATGGGGAGAGTGCGAGTCAGTGGTGTTGAAATGCCCATCAGCCATGATCGAATGGCAGAGTGGACTCAATGGGCCGAATGGCCTAACTTTCACTCCTATGTCTTATGGTGTTATGGTTGAGAAGTGCAGGTAAATGTTGGTTTCACTGTGGGTCAAGTGAATTGGAGGATGGATTAGAATGGAAGAATTAAACTGAAGGGAATCGACTAGAACATAAAACATAGAACATTGAAAAGTACAGCACAAAACAGGCCCTTTGACCCATGATGTTGTGCTGAGGATTATTCCACATCTAAAGTAAAATAACCTAACCTACGCACCCCTCAACTCACTGCTCTCCACGCGCATGTCCAGCAGTCGCTTAAATGTCCCTAATGACTCTGCTTCCACTACCACCGCTGGCAACACATTCCATACATTCACAACTCTCTGTGTAAGGAATCTATCTGATGTCCCCTCTATATCTTCCTCCTAATATCTTAAAATTATGACTCCTCGTGCCAGTCAATCCTGCCCTGGGGAAAAGTCTCTGGCTATTATCAAATATAAAGATCTAGGGGTTCAGATACATAATGCTTTGAAACTGGCATCACTGGTGGACAAGGTGATTAAGAAGGAGGTTAGCATGCTGGCCTTCATTGCTCAGACCATTGAGTTTAGGAATTTGGACGTCATGTTAAGGTTGTACAGGATGTTGGTGAGGCCTCCTCTGGAGTACTGTGTCCAGTTCTTGTCACTCTGCTTTTGGAAGGGTATTTAGATTTAGATTAGATTAGACTTACAGTGTGGAAACAGCCCCTTTGGCCCAACAAGCCCACACCGACCCGCCGAAGCGCAACCCACCCATACCCCTACATTTACCCCTTACCTAACACTACGGGCAATTTAGCTTGACCAATTCACCTGACCCGCACATCTTTGTGACTGTGGGAGGAAACCGGAGCACCCGGAGGAAACCCACGCAGACACGGGGAGAACAATTATTGAATTGTTTAGAAAAAAAATTACCAGGATTTTGCCAGAACTGGAGGGTTTGAGTGAGAGGGAGAGGCTGGAGGCTGGGACTTAGGAGGTTGAGGAGTGACCTTATAGTGGTTTATAAAATCTGAGGAGCATGGAAAAGATGAAGGGCAACTGTCTTTTTCCCTGGGATACAGAGTTTGAAATGAGGGAATATTTTTAAGGTGAGAGGGGAAAGATTTAATAGGCACATTTTAACTTTTACACACAGAGGGTGGTTTGTATGGGGAATGAACTGCCAGAGGAAGTGGTAGATACTGGTACAATTATAATATTTAAAAGACATCTGGACAGGTACATGATGAGGAAAGGTTTCGAGGGATATGGGCAAACACAGGCAAGTGAGACTACGTTAGTTTAGGAAACTTGGTTGGTATGGATGTGTTAGACTGAAGGGTTTGTTTCCATGTTATATGACTCTATACCTTCCCTCCTGCCTCACCATCACACTTCTGGCCACACATACAGAGTGGTGTAAGGAGATCTATACCTGTAATGTTTCACTCTATTCATAAGATCTATGTAAAGACTGGCTGTGGTTTCTTACTTCACCAGCTGGTTAGCTGGAATATATAATAGTGAATATATAATAGAATATATAATAGAATATATAATAGATTAGAGCGGTGCTGGAAAAGCACAGCAGGTCAGGCAGCATCCGAGGAACAGGAAAATTGATGTTTTGGGCAAAAGTCCTTCATCAGGAATAGAGGCTTTTGCCCAAAACATTGATTTTCCTGTTCCTCGGATGTTGCCTGACCTGCTGTGCTTTTCCAACACCACTCTAATCTAGACTCTGGTTTCCAGCATCTGCAGTCCTTGTTTTTACCTGGAATATATAATACTCCTTTCCTTTACATCCTCTTGCCTTATTGCACACCCTACCCTTATCCCACCTTATTTTCCTCCTCATCGTATCACATGCACTGCTCCTACATCATCTCCTCCTCTTCTGGAAGCAACTGATTGTCAATTTGATAAGGTGAGGCTATTAATGAGGATTATTAATGAAGACATTCTCTCACTAAGGTTTCCTGTAGTTCCTACTCTTGGGATTTGTCCTTGAGATAAGGGATGATCATAAGATATAGGAACAGAATTAGGCCATTCAACTCATTGAGTCTGCTCTAACATTTGATCATGGCTGATGTGTTTCTCAATCCTATTCCTCTGCCTTCTCCCCATAACCCTTGATCCCTTTAATAATCAAGAATCTATCTATCTCTGTGTTGAATACACACAATGACTTGGCCTCCACAGCCCTCAGTAGCAATGAGTTCCATAGATTCACTTCCCTCTGGCTGAAGAAATTCACCTCATCTCAGTTCTAAAGGGTCATTCCTTCACTCTGAGCCTGTGCCCTTGGGTCTGAGTCTCTCCTACTGGTGGAAACATCTTCTCCACATCCATTATCCAGGCTTCTCAGTATTCTGTAAGTTTCAGCCAGATTCCCCTCATCCTTCTAAACTCTACTGAGTACAGACCCAGAATCCTCAACCACTCCTCATGTGACAAGTCCTTTATCCCTGGGATCATTCTTGTCAACTCCCTCTGGACTGTCCTTCCTTAGATATGAGGTCCAAAATTGTTCCCACTATTCCAAATGTGGTCTGATCAGAGCATTATACTGGCACAAATTTTCTGCCCATGGAGGGCACTTGCCCCAAGACTGGAGGGTGGCTAATGTGATTCCACTTTTCAAGAGGGGGGTGGGGAAGTTGGGGGGTGGTAGAGATTAACCAGGAAGTTACAGGTCAGTGAGACTCATATCAGTGGGAGAAAATTCTGAAGGAATGAATCAAAACCCATTTGGAAAGGCTTGGTTTAATCAGGGATAAGGTTAAAAATCACACAACGCCAGGTTATGGTCCAACACATTTGTTTGGAAGTACGAGGTTTCAGAGCGCTGCTCCTTCATCAGGTAACTCATGGGGCAGGATAATAAGGTTTTATAAAAGATGAAAGACTTAACAGCAATCTCGGTTTGTTCAATATATCATTTTAATTGCATGACACTATAATCTTTTGCTGTAAATTCTGTGTCTTATGATCCTGCCCCATGAGTTACCTGATGAAGGAGCAGCGCTGCTTCCAAAATAAACCGGTTGGACTATAACCTGGTGTGATGCAATTTTTGACTTTGACCACCCCAGTCCAATACCAGCTCCTCCAAATCATAGTCAGAGGTAGTCAGTGTTGCTTTGTCAGAGGGAGGGCATGGCTAACAAATTTATTAGAAGTTTTTGAAAATGTAATCGTATGTGGGTGAGGGAAATTCAGTTGATGTAGTTTAAATGAATTTTAGCAAAACCTTTGATAAGGTCTCACATGGGAGACTAATTAAGGAGGTTAAAGAATTCAGGAAAACCTGGCAAGATGGATCTGAAACTGGATTACTAAAAGGAAACAAAGGGTAGTGCTAGGCAGCTGTTTGAGTGACAGGAGAATGGTGTCCAGCAGTGTACCACAAGGAACAGTACTGAGACCTTTATTGATTGTTCTATACAGAAATGATATGGATGAAAATGTGGAGAGACTGTTATGGAATGTTGCAGTTAACACCAAGATTGGACGAGTGGGTAATAGTGAAGAAGATAGTTGTAGGTTACAGGAAGATGTAGATGGGTTGGTCAAATGGGCAGACCAGTGGCAGATGGCAGATAAATGCAAGGTGATGTACTTTGGATGCAGAAACAAAATGAGGAAGTATTTAATGAATGATAGGACACTAGATAGCTTAGAGCAGCAGAGGGATTGTGGGGTAATTATTATTAATTAATTAATTATTCACAGATCCCTGAAGTCAGCAGAACAGGTGAATAGGATAGTTAAAAAGGCATAAAGGATCCTGTTTTTAATCAGTTGTGGCTTTGAGTATAAGAGCAAGGCGGTAATGTTGGAGTTGTTCAGAGCGTTGGTCAGGCCCCAGCTGGAGTACTCTGCACAGTTCTGGTCACCTCACTACCGGAAGGATATGATAGCAGTAGAGGGATTACAGAGGAGGTTCACCAGGATGTTGTCTGGGATGGAGAAATTGAGCTTTCAGGAGAGACTGGATAGGTTTGGATTGTTTTCTTTAGAGCAGATAAGTTCGAGGGCGGTGTATAAGATTATGAGGGGAACATAGAACAATACAGCACAGAACAGGCCCTTCGGCCCTCGATGTTGCTCCGACCTGTGAACTATTCTCAGCTTGTCCCCCTACACTATCGCATCATCATCCATGTGTTTATCCAAGGATTGTTTAAATCTCCCTAATGTGGCTGAGTTGACTACATTAGCAGGTAGGGTATTCCACACCCTTACCACTCTCTGAGTAAAGAACCTGCCTCTGACATCTGTCTTAAATTTATCACTCCTCAATTTGTAGTTATGCCTCCTTGTACAAGCTGATGTCATCATCCTTGGAAAAAGACATTCACTGTCTACCCTATCTAATCCTCCGATCATCTTGTATGTAGGGACAGGGTGAATAGAGAGCTGCTGTTCCCCTTAGCTGAGTGGCCAGTCATGATGGGACATAGTTTTAGGGTAAGGCGTAAGAGACTCAGAGGGGATTTTGGAAAAAGTCTTTTCACTCAGAGGATGGTGGAATAAGGAATGCATTGCCTGGGAAGGTGGTGGGAACTGGGAACCTTACAATCTTCAAAAAATATTTGATTGAGCACTTGAGATATCATATCACTCGGGGATATGAGACAAGTGCAGGAAGTGAGATTAGCATCCTCTAGTGGTAATTATATTGGTGTAGCCATGATGGGTTAAAGGGCATTTTCTCAGCTGTGTGAATTTATGAATCTATTATACAGCCTCACTAGTACATCCCTGCTCTTGTATTATACAGCTATTATACAGCCTCACTAGTACATCCCTGCTCTTGTATTATACAGCTAATATACAGCCTCACTAGTACATCCCTGCTCTTGTATTATACAGCTATTATACAGCCTCACTAGCACATCCCTGCTCTTGTATTCTAGTCCTCCTGAAATGAATGCTAACATTGCATTTGCCTTCCTATCGGCAAACTGAACCCGCATGTTCATTTTAAGACAATTTTGAACAAAATTCATTTGTGTTTCAGATTTCCAAAGCCTTTCCCCATTTAGGAAATAGTCTGTGCCTCTATTCTTCCTACCAAAGTGCATAACCTCTCACTTTCCCACATTGTATTCCATCTACCACTTCTTTGTCCAGTCTCCTAGCCTGTCCAATTCTTCTGCAGGCTCCCCACTTCCTCAACATTACCTGTCCCTCCACCTTAACCTTCATTTCTTCAATTGAGGAACAGGTTTCACCCATAATTGGTGCTGAATTGCACACTGTTTTTTATTTTTTATTCTTTCCTTCACCATTAATTAATTGCCTGTTTTAAAAATATTGGATCTACCTTGTGTTAGGAGATATGGAACTGTGAGCTATGTTAAGATTCTGAGCTGTTTCTTTGGAGAAATGCCAGTGAAATAATTTTTGACAGTGATTTCAGGTTGTCTCATGGGAATTGACTGTTATGCTCTCTCACTTAAATTTTAATTTCTACTCTACCACATCGGGCTGCGGTCAATATAAATTCAGAGTCTAGGGTGGTGACAAACAGAAAAAGTAATAGCATCAAAGGTTAATTCCATTAATTCCATCTCTTCAGGTGTTGAGGAATAAAGGGGTGTTTGAGAGTGTGCAACACGTGCAACAAGAGAACTTTTGGATTGGACCAAGCTCGGTGAGTGTGTAATGATGTGACACGATGCTGACCCGAGTTATTATGAGACACAGTTTAAATGTAAACACTGGTTTTACAGGTTGCTCTCATTCACCTTGGAGCAAAGTTTTCTCCCTGTTTACGGAAGGATCGGTCCATTTCGAAGCTTATTGAGAAGCAAAGAGAGCAGGAGAGGAACTCTGGCTGCTGTGTTCAGAATGATAACTCTGGGTGTGTACAGACATTGAAAGAAGATTGTTCGGTATGTTCGATTCCCTGGAAGAATTTTGGTCATTTAATACAGCCTGCCTTTCAGACAACAATCACTGGCTAAATCCCAGGACGAAGCCTTATTGCCTGGAAGTAGATCTAACCTTGTACCACTGGCCCAGGGAATACCTGTTTTTGAACAGTCTTCCTTCTATATATATGCTTAAATTGATGAATTGTGTGTCTCTCAAATTCTTTGCTGTTTGTGAACTCTTTGATATCCCTCCAGGCTGCAAGGATCTGTTCCGGGTCTCAACTATTTATAATCTGTGCACAAAGAGACAGCGAGTAATGAACCTACTTTTGCTGATAATACAAAGCAAATTTGAAATGTAAGTTGTGAGGAGGTCGCAGGGAGGCTGCAAACAGATATACACAGGACTGAGCTGAAGAGAAATTCAGCAGGTCTGCCAGCAACTGGAGTTGGATGAACTGAGGATTATTCAAGAGGCTGAGAGGGTGATTGATAGAAGCTACAGGGACATAGTTACGCCGGAGAACAGAGGTAGCTGGGTAACAGTTAGAGGTGGGAAGGGGAAGAAGCAGGCAGTGCAGGGTTCCCCTGTGGTCGTTCCCCTAAACAATAAGTATACAGCTTTGGAAACTGTTGGGGGGGACAGCCTTGCAGGTGTAAGCTGCAGTGACGGGGTCTGTGGCGTGAGGTCTGGCTCTGAGACTCAGAAGGGAAAGGGGGAGAGGAGGAGAGCGCTAGTCATAGGAGACTCTCTAGTTAGAGGGACGGACAGGCGGTTCTGTGGACATGGGCGAGACTCTCGGATGGTTTGTTGCCTCCCGGGTGCCAGGGTCCGAGACGTCTTGGTCCGTGTCTTCAGAATCCTTAAGGGGGAGGGTGTGCAGCCAGAAGTCGTGGTACACATTGGCACCAACGACATAGGTAGGAAGAGGGGTGGAGAGGTCATTCAAGAGCTCAAGGAGTTAGGCTGGAAGCTAAAAGCTAGGACAGATAGAGTCGTCATCTCTGGGTTGTTGCCGGTGCCATGTGACAGTAAGGCAAGGATTAGGGAGAGAGTGCAGTTGAACACGTGGCTGCAAGGATGGTGTAGGAGGGAGGGCTTCAGGTATTTGGACAATTGGACTGCATTCTGGGGAAGGTGAGACCTGTACAAAGAGGACGGGTTGCACCTGAACCAGAAGGGCACCAATATCCTGGGGGGTAGGTTTGCTAGCACTCTTTTCGGGGGGGTTTAAACTAATTTGGCAGGGGGATGGGATCTGGACTTGTAGTCCAGAAAGTAAGCTAGCTGTTTGTCAGGATGTCCAAGAATGTAGGGAGGCTGTGGAGAAGGTAGCACTGACAGGGAATACTTGCGGACACAGAGATGGGCTCAAGTGCGTATACTTCAACGCAACGAGTATCAGAAATAAGGTGGGTGAACTTAAGGCGTGGATCAGTACCTGGGACTACGATGTTGTGACCATCACGGAAACGTGGATAGATGAGGGACAGGAATGGTTGTTGAAGGTTCCTGGTTACAGATGTTTCAGTAAGATTAGGGAGGGTGGTAAAAAAAAGGAGGGGGGGGTGGCATTGCTAATTAGAAATGGTATAACGGCTGCAGAAAGGAAGTTTGAGGGGGATCTGCCTTTGGAGGTAGTATGGGCTGAAGTCAGAAATAGGAAAGGAGCAGTCACCTTGTTGGGTGTTTACTATAGGCCCCCCAATAGCAGCAGAGATGTGGAGAAACAGATTGGGAAACAGATTTTGGAAAGGTGCAGAAGCCACAGGGTCGTAGTCATGGGCGACTTCAACTTCCCAAATATTGATTGGAAGCTCTTTAGATCAAGTAGATTGGATGGGGCGGTGTTTGTGCAGTGTGTCCAGGAAGCTTTTCTAACTCAGTATGTAGATTGTCCAACCAGAGGGGAGGCCATATTGGATTTAGTACTCGGTAATGAACTGGGACAAGTGATGGGCTTGTTAGTGGGTGAACATTTTGGTGATGGTGACCACAATTCTGTGACTTTCACCTTGGTTATGGAGAGAGATAGGTGCGCACAACAGGGTAGATTTTACAATTGGGGGAAGGGAAATTACGATGCTGTAAGACAGGATTTGAGGAGCATAAGTTGGGAGCATAGGCTGTCAGGGAAGGATGTGGTGGAAATGTGGAACTTTTTCAAGGAGCAGATATGACGTGTCCTTGATATGTATGTACCTACCAGGCAGGAAAGAAATGGTAGTGTGAGGGAGCCTTGGTTGACGAGGGAAGTTGAATGTCTAGTAAAGAGGAAGAAGGAGGCTTACATAAGGTTGAGGAAACAGGGTTCAGACAGGGCAGTGGAGGGATACAGGATAGCCAGAAGGGACCTGAAGAAAGGGATTAGGAGAGCTAAGAGAGGGCAGATAGGAGTCGGAAGAGATAGGAGAAGTCTTGAATGAGTACTTTTCTTCAGTATTTACGAACGAGAGGGACCGTATTGTTGAAGAGGAGAGTGTGAAACGGACTGGTAAGCTAGAAGAGATACTTGTTAGGAAGGAAGATGTGTTGGACATTTTGAACAACTTGAGGATAGACAAGTCCCCCGGGCCTGACGGGATATATCCTAGGATTATGTGGGAAGCAAGAGAGGAAATTGCAGTACCATTGGCAATGATCTTTTCGTCTTCACTGTCAACGGGGGTGGTACCAGGGGACTGGAGAGTAGCGAATGTTGTGCCCCTGTTCAAAAAAGGGAATAGGGATAACCCCGGGAATTACAGGCCAGTTAGTCTTACTTCTGTGGTAGGCAAAGTAATGGAAAGGGTACTGAGGGATAGGATTTATGAGTATCTGGAAAGACACTGCTTGATTAGGGACAGCCAGCACGGATTTGTGAAGGGTAGGTCTTGCCTTACAAGTCTTATTGAATTCTTTGAGGAGGTGACCAAGCATGTGGATGAGGGTAGAGCAGTGGATGTAGTGTACATGGATTTTAGTAAGGCATTTGATAAGGTTCCCCATGGTAGGCTTATGCGGAAAGTCAGGAGGCATGGGATAGAGGGAAATTTGGCCAATTGGATAGAAAACTGGCTAACCGGTCGAAGTCAGAGAGTGGTGGTAGATGGTAAATATTCAGCCTGGAGCCCAGTTACAAGTGGAGTTCCGCAGGGATCAGTTCTGGGTCCTCTGCTGTTTGTAATTTTTATTAATGACTTGGATGAGGGAGTCGAAAGGTGGGTCAGTAAATTTGCAGATGATACGAAGATTGGTGGAGTTGTGGACAGTGAGGAGGGCTGTTGTCGGCTGCAAAGGGACTTAGATATGATGCAGAGCTGGGCTGAGGAGTGGCAGATGGATTTCAACCCTGCCAAGTGTGAGGTTGTCCATTTTGGAAGAACAAATAAGAATGCGGAATATAGGGTTAACGGTAGGGTTCTTAGTCAGGTGGAGGAACAAAGGGATCTTGGGGTCTATGTGCATAGATCTTTGAAAGTTGCCACTCAGGTGGATAGAGCTTGTAAGAAGGCCTATGGTGTATTAGCGTTCATTAGCAGAGGGATTGAATTCAAGAGTCGTGAAGTGATGTTGCAGCTGTACAGGACTTTGGTTAGGCCACATTTGGGGTACTGTGTGCAGTTCTGGTCGCCTCACTTTAGGAATGATGTGGAAGCTTTGGAGAGGGTGCAGAGAAGATTTACCAAGATGTTGCCTGGAATGGAGAATAGGTCGTACGAGGATAGGTTGAGAGTTCTCGGCCTTTTCTCGTTGGAACGGCGAAGGATGAGGGGTGACTTGATAGAGGTTTATAAGATGATCAGAGGAACAGATAGAGTAGACAGTCAGAAACTTTTTCCCCGGGTGCAACAGAGTGTTACAAGGGGACATAAGTTTAAGGTGAAGGGTGGAAGGTATAGGGGAGATGTCAGGGGTGGCTTTTTTACCCAGAGAGTGGTGGGGGCATGGAATGCGCTGCCCGTGGGAGTGGTAGAGTCAGAATCATTGGCGGCCTTTAAGCGGCAATTGGATAGGTACATGGATGGGTGCTTAATCTAGGATAGATGTTTGGCACAACATCGTGAGCCGAAGGGCCTGTTCTGTGCTGTATTGTTCTATGTTCTATGTTCAACTGTGGGAAGAATGCAGAATTAACCTTCTGAGTTTGGTGCTGAAAATGTGTTGCTGGAAAAGCGCAGCAGGTCAGGCAGCATCCAAGGAACAGAAGAATCAATGTTTCGGGCATGAGCCCTTCTTCAGGAATGAGGAAAGTGTGTCCAGCAGGCTAAGATAAAAGGTAGGGAGGAGGGACTTGGGGGAAGGGCGTGGAAATGCAATAGGTGGAAGGAGGTCAAGGTGAGAGTGACAGGCCAGGGTGGGGGTGGGGGCGGAGAGGTCAGGAAGAAGATTGCAGGTTAGGAAGGCGGTGCTGAGTTCAAGGGATTTGACTGAGACAAGGTGGGGGGAGGGGAAATGAGGAAACTGGAGAAATCTGAGTTCATCCCTTGTGATTGGAGGGTTCCTAGGCGGAAGATGAGGCTCTCTTCCTCCAACCGTCGTGTTGCTATGGTCTGGCAATGGAGGACTCCAAGGACCTGCATGTCCTTGGTGGAGTGGGAGGGGGAGTTGAAGTGCTAAGCCATGGGGTGGCTGGGTTGGTTGGTCCGGGTGTCCCAGAGGTGTTCTCTGAAACATTCCGCAAGTAGATGGCCTGTCTCCCCAATACAGAGGAGGCCTCATCGGGTGCATCGGATGCAGTAAATGATGTGTGTGGAGGTGCAGGTGAATTTGTGGTGGATATGGAAGGATCCCTTGGGGCCTTGGAGGGAAGTGAGGGGGGAAGTGTGGGCGCGCAAGTTTTGCATTGCTTGCGGTTGCAGGGGAAGGTTCCGGGAGTGGAGGTTGGATTGGTGGGGGGTGTGGGCCTGACGAGGGAGTCACTGAAGGAGTGGTCTTTTCGGAATGCTGATAGGGGAGGGGAAGGAAATATATCCCTGGTGGTGGGGTCCGTTTGGAGGTGGTGGAAATGACGACGGATGATACGATGTATATGGAGGTTGGTGGGGTGGTAGGTGAGGACCAGTGGGGTTCTGTCCTGTGGCAATTGGAGGGAAGGGACTCAAGGGCGGGGGAGCGGGAAGTGGAGGAGATGCGGTGGAGGGCATCATCGATCATGTCTGGGGGAAATTGCGTTCTTTGAAGAAGGAGGCCATCTGGGCTGTGCGGTGTTGGAACCGGTCCTCCTGGGAGCAGATGCGGCGGAGACGAAGGAATTGGGAATATGGGATGGCGTTTTTACAGGGGACAGGGTGGGAGGAGGTGTAGTCCAGGTAGCTGTGGGAGTCAGTCGGTTTATAGTAAATGTCCGTGTCGATTTGGTCACCCAAGATAGAAATGGAGAGGTCTAGGAAGGGGAGGGAGGAGTCTGAGATGGTCCCGGTAAATTTGAGGTCGGGGTGGAAGGTGTTAGTAAAGTGGATGAAGTGGGAGGATTGGAAAGAGAAGTTGTTCAGAGTGAGGACCACATCAGTCAGTCGAAGGAGGGTGTCCTTGACTTCCTTCCACCTATCGCATTTCCAACACCCCTCCCCCATGTCCCTCCTCCCTACTTTTTATCTTAGCCTGCTGGACACATTTTCCTCATTCCTGAGGAAGGGCTTATGCCCGAAACGTCGATTCTCCTGCTCCTTGGATGCAGCCTGACCTGCTGCACTTTTCCAGCAACACATTTTCAGCTCTGATCTCCAGCATCTGCAGACCTCACTTTCTCCTCTTCTGAGTTTGGTGTCTACTCTGATGATCTTTATCTTTAAAGCATCTTTAAACATGATATTAAAAATCCAGTCAGGATCTTGTACAATTTAAAACTTTATCACCCTCACCACAGGAGCCAAACTATCCAGTCACAAAACTGTCCCTGTCATTTAAATTTATTTAAATTGGAAACTATGATACAGTAGCCATTGCAGAGACATGGCTGGGAAAGAAACATACCAGATTAGAAGGTTTACAGGAGGGATAGAGAAAACAACAACGGGCCGTTGCATTACTGATTAGAAACAGAATCACATCCATAACAATAGAGGATATAATGAGGGGAAAGCACTGAGTGGAGACCTTGTGGGTGGTACTGAGGAACTGTAAAGGAGTTAAAACCACAACAGGTGTAGTATGCAGACCGTATAGAGCAGCTGGTCGCAGCTCGGAAGGTGCTAGATTTGTATAACTGCTGAAATCGGGCAACTATGTAGCAAAGACAGAGTAATATTAACGGGGGATTTTAACCTTAACATAGAATGGGGGAGATAGACAAGTACTAATGGAATTGCACGGTGGCTCAGTGGTTAGCACTGCTGCCTTACAGCACTAGGGATCCAGGTTCGATTCCAGCTGTGGGTAACTGACTGTGTGGAGTTTGCACGTTCTCCCCGTGTCTGCGTGGGTTTCCTCCGGGTGCTCCAGTTTCCTCCCACAACCCAAAGATCTGCAGATCAGGTGAATTGTTCAGGCTAAATTGCCCATAGTGTTAGGTGCATTAGTCAGGGACAAATATAGGGTAAGGGAATGGGTCTGGGTGGGTTACTCTTTGGAGGGTCGGTGTGGATTTGTTAAGCCAAAGGGCCTGATCCACACTGTAGGGAATCTAAATCTAATCAATACTTACCAGAAAGACTGTGAATTTCTAGAGTGTGTCCAGGATAGTTTCCTCTAATAATATGTCTGGGATATGACAATGGGACAAACAATATTAGATTTAGAAATGATTAGTGAGCCTGATTTAATCAGTGACATAGTTTTTTGTGAGCATTTGTCAAATAGTGGTCGTAACTTTGAATTTCATGGAGCATTTATAACTGACAAGTGAAGTTCAGATCCTACAATGTTGTATTTAAGAAAGATAGACTTTAATGGGATAAGGTTGGCACTGTCCACAGGAAACTGAGAAGCTCAGCTCATGGGTAAAACAACTGGGAATCATTGGAGGATGTCCAAAGAAATATTTAATGCGATTCAGAAACAGTTTGTATCCATGAGAAGGAAAGGTACCACCTCACTAAAAACTAGGCCAAGGACATCTAAGAAGATAAAGGCCAGCATTAAATTAAAATGAAGGGCCAACAAAACCACAAAGGAACAGCATAGATCCCACAGAATGGGACAAATACAAAGACCCAGAAAAGATTGTGAAAAGAAACTTGCAAGGGCCATAAAAGACAATGAGAAGAGGTTTTATACAAAGGGAAAGCAGCATGTTAAGAGTACTAATGGCACACTGAAGGCTGAGAGTGGGTATATTGCCACTGACCATGGGGAAGGAGCAGGCATGAAAATGTGTTGCTGGAAAAGCGCAGCAGGTCAGGCAACATCCAAGGAACAGGAAATTCGACGTTTTGGGCATAAGCCCTTCTTCAGGAATGAGGAAAGTGTGTCCAGCAGGCTAAGATAAAAGGTAGGGAGGAGGGACTTGGGGGAAGGGCGATGGAGATGCGATAGGTGGAAGGAAGTCAAGGTGAGGGTGATAGGCTGGAGTGGGGTGGGGGCGGAGAGGTCAGGAAGAAGATTGTAGGTTAGGAACGCGGTGCAGAGTTCGAGGGATTTGACTGAGACAAGGTGGGGGGAGGGGAAATGAGGAAACTGGAGAAATCTGAGTTCATCCCTTGCGGTTGGAGGGTTCCTAGACGGAAGATGAGGTGCTCTTCCTCCAACCATCGTGTTTAATTTAATGCTGGCCTTTATCTTCTTAGATGTCCTTGGCCTAGCTTTTCGTGAGGTGTACCTTTCCTTCTCAAACTGTTTCTGAATCACATTAAATATTTCTTTGGACATCCTCCAATGATTCCCAGTTGTTTTACCCATGAGCTGAGCTTCTCAGTTTCCTGTGGACAGTGCCAAACTTATCCCATTAAAGTCTATCTTTCTTAACAACACGATGGTTGGAGGAAGAGCGCCTCCTCTTCCACCTGGACCATAACAACACGACGGTTGGAGGAAGAGAGCCTCATCTTCCGTCTAGGAACCCTCCAACCACAAGGGATGAACTCAGATTTCTCCAGTTTCCTCATTTCCCCTCCCCCCACCTTGTCTCAGTCAAATCCCTCGAACTCTGCACCGCGTTTCTAACCTGCAATCTTCTTCCTGACCTCTCCGCCTCCACCCCACTCAGGCCTATCACCCTCACCTTGACCTCCTTCCACCTATCGCATCGCCATCGCCCCTCCCCCAAGTCCCTCCCCCCTACCTTTTATCTTAGCCTGCCTGGCACACTCTCCTCATTCCTGAAGAAGGGCTTATGCCCGAAATATCGAATCTCCTGCTCCTTGGATGCTGCCTGACCTGCTGCGCTTTTCCAGCAACACATTTTCAGCTCTGATCTCTAGCATCTGCAGTCCTCACCTTCTCCAAAGCTGTGGAAGGCAGGTTTTAATATAGGTAAGTATGAGGTTATCCATTTGAGGCTGAAAAAGGATCAATCAGGTTTTTTTTTAGATGCCAAAAGGTTAAATACAATGGATGTCCAATGAAATTTGAAGGATCAGACCCATAGTTCTTTTAAATGCCATAGCAGATGCGGAAAATAGTCAAGAAGGCGAATGGAATGCTGACCTTCATATCTGAAGGACTGGAGTATAGGGATGCAGGGTTTTTATTTTCTGCTGTAGTTATACAGAATCCAAGTTAGACCCCACTGAGAGTACAGTCAGTTCTGCTGTGACACGATAGTTCCGTTCTTGTGCAATCCCGTGTTATAAGAAAATCATGTAATAGCAGCATTGTTTAAACTAATGGGGCTCGAATCGCATTAAAACCAATACACACTTTAAATGTTCCTGCTACAGAAACATTGTCCCCAATTTATCAACCACGTTATAATGAATTTGCATTAACAAAACGCACATTATCCAACCTGTAATGTCAGCAGGTCAGGGCACCCCAACGTAGGGAAGTTGATTTGGCCCAGGATGGGGTTTACAAAGGTGATACCTGGGCTTCAGGGGTTAGGTTATGAGGAGAGATTAGACAAATTAGACCTTTATTCTCTGGAATTTAGCAGATTAAGGAGTGATCTTATCAAGGTTTTCAGGATATTAACAGGGAAAGACCAGGTAGGTAAAGATAAATTATTTCCACCGGTTAAAGGTTCTAGAACCGGGAGCATAGTCTCAGAATTAGGGCCCCAGGAGGGACGTTAGAAACCATTTCTCCAGACAAACACTATCGGAGTCTGGAACGGTCTTCCTCAAGTGGCAGTTAATGCTAATTCAATTGTTAAATTTAAATCTGAGATAGACAGATGTTTATTGAGCCAGAGATATGGGCCCAAGGCAGACATTTGGAGTTAGGCCACAAATCAGCCATGACCTTACTGAATGGGGCTTGAGGGGCCGAATGGCCTGCTCCTGTTCCTGTAAACACAATCAGCTGAATGGCCTACTCTTGTTCCTATGTTACTTTAGTTTGCTGATGTTTTTTATTTGCAAATACAGGAAACGCTTGCAACATTTGTAAAATGGCCAAAGTTCCAGGCCCCTTACTTGGAATCGATTAATGGGAGTAGATCATCTGGGGCAGTCTGCCATCAGGATCCAAGGTATGTGAGCTCTGGTCAAATCAGTTGGCACTACTCTCCTACCCCACCACAATACCTTCCTGTCAAGACCTACTCACCCAATTCCCTCTCAGCATTTTCCCAGTACCACCCAATATTGACCCATGTCGCTTTGATGTGTTCCATTACCTGCTCTGCTTACATGGATTAAAAAGCTGGTATCAGGGCAGATGGTCAAGAAATCATCAGGTTATCTGAAAATTTCATTTGGCTCATTAAGATTCTTTGAACAAGACAAGTATGTTTTCTTCTCCAACATGTGATTCCCAAGAATGATCATAATGATTGGTTTTTTATCCCTTCACAGTGAATTAATGACAAACTGTGTGACTGACTGTGTTGTCTTAAATAGAACCTGTGAGGAGCCAGCCTCTGCTGAACCACACATCTGGAAGGATGACATTACACAATGGCCTGTGAGTGTTTGCTGTAATAATGGTTATGATATCTGAAATGCATTGGGGACATATATCAGGAAAGGATTAATAAACTGAAGAATAGAGACTGAGGGGTGTCCTAATTGAAGTCTTTAAAATGATGACAGGTTTCAATAGAGTGGATACAGAGAGAACATTTCCTTTTGTGAAGAACAGCTGAGTTCGAGGCTGTTAGTATAAGACATTTGTGTGGCATGAATGTTACTTGCCACTTATCAGTCCAAACCTTGATATTGTCCAGATCTAGTTGCATTTGAACAGAGACTGCTTCGTTATCTGAGGATTTACGAACAGTGTTGAACATTGTGCAATCAATTGGTGAACACTCCAACTTCTGACCTTGTGATGGAGGGAGGGTCATTGATGGAGCAGCTGAAGATGGTTGGGTGTGGGACACTAGTTTGAAATGAACAGTGTTGATATTCAAGTGGAACTCAGGAGAAACCACTTTCCCTAGAATGTGGGAAGAAGGTAGAACTCATTCCATCAGGGAGCACATTTTATTTTTTAATTTGTTCATAGAATGTGGGTTTGCAGGTTGGATCAACATTATTCCACACCCCTAATTGTCCTGGAGATGGTGGTGTTGAGCTGCTTTCTCAAACCTGTGCAATCCTTGGAGTGTAAGCTTACCCACTAGCCCCTTCTCCCTCAATTGTTTTTCCAGCTTCCCTTTAAATATATCAACACTGTTCATTTCAAACTAGTGTCCCACACCCAACCATCATCAGCTGCTCCATCAATGACCCTCCCTCCATCACAAGGTCAGAAGTGGGGGTGTTCACCAATTGATTGCACAATGTTCAACACTGTTCGTAAATCATCAGATAACGAAGCAGTCTCTGTTCAAATGCAACTAGATCTGGACAATATCAAGGTTTGGACTGATAAGTGGCAAGTAACATTCATGCCACACAAATGCCAGGCTATGACAATCTCCAATATTATGGACCAGATTAAACCCTCTCAAAAGATGTTATGAATATAGCTTAGACCTCAACGTTTTGTTATTTTTGAAGGCAAGTGAAAGGCATTGTGTTCCAAATGTAATTTGTTTTGTCAAAGTACCAGGCTTGAAGCAAAGAACACTTTACTCTTACACTGTTGTTAAAATACAGCCAAAAGAAAGAAGAATTGGAATAACTTTATTGGAAAATTTAACGGTGTTAATAGATTATTTAACGACTAAGTAGCAACTGTTCCAATGTAGTTACATCCCATAAACTCACCCTTGGCAAGGGCAAATTCAGTAAAATAGATTGTCTCACATGCAATGTCAACAGCAGGAAGAGAACCCCAGCTTTTGGCTGTAACAGAGAGAGGAATAAAAACTTTCACATCCTGCTTCAAAACCCAGAAACTGCTGAAAGCTAAATCTAAAAGTTCTGTTTCTGTGAGAGCTTGACTTCCAACTTAAAAAAAAATCCTCAAGGCCTCACAATTTTTTACTTTATTGGTTTGGAACAGACTACTCAGTATCTCTGTCATATCTTTCTTCAAAGGAAAACCAGGATAAAATACACCTCTTAAAACTACATTATTGTCACACCAATAAGAGAGAATCGAATCACTGCCCCTTGACATTCAACGATGTTACTATCACTAAATCACCCACAATCAACATTGACCATTGACCAGAAACTGAAATGGACTCACCACAAGAAACACTGCGGCAACAAGAACAGGTCAGAGACTGGGAATCCTGCTGCAAGTAACTCACCTCCTGACTCATGGAGTCATAAAAATGGAAACCGACCCTTCGGTCCAACCCATCCATGGCGACCAGATATCCCAACCCAATCTAGTCCCACCTGCCAGCACCCGGCCCATATCCCCCCAAACCCTTCCTATTCATATACCCATCCAATTGACTTTTAAATGTTGCAATTGTACCAGCCTCCACCACTTCCTCTGGCAGTTCATTCCATACATGTACCACCCTCTGTGTGAACAAGTTGCCCCTTAGGTCTTTTTATATCTTTCCCCTCTCACCCTAAACCTAGGCCTTCTAGTTCTGGACTCCCTCACACCAGGGAAAAGTCTTTGTCTATTTATCCCATCCATGCCCCTCATAATTTTGTAAACCTCTATAAGGTCACTCGTCAGCCTCCGACGCTCCAGGGAAAACAGCCCCAGCCTGTTCAGCCTCTCCCTGTAGCTCAGATCCTCCAAACCTGGCAACATCCTTGTAAATCTTTTCTGAACACTTTCACATCTCACAACATCTTTCCAATAGGAAGGAGACCAGAATTGCATACATTATTCCACAGTGGCTTAACTGTAGGGCAGCACGGTGGCACAGTGGTTAGCACTGCTGCCTCACAGCACCAGGGGCCCGGGTTTGATTCCTGACTCCGGTAACTATCTGTGTGGAGTTTGCACGTTCTCCCCGTGTTTGCGTGGGTTTCCTCCGGGTGCTCTGGTTTCCTCCCACAGTCCAAAGATGTGCGGGCCAGGTGAATTGGTCACGTTAAATTGCCCATAGTGTTAGGTGCATTAGTCAGAGGGGAATGGGTCTGGGTGGGTTGCTCTTCAGAGGGTTGGTGTGGACTGTTTCCACACTGTAGGGAATCTAATCTAACCAATGCCCTGTACAGCTACAACATGACCTCCCAACTCCTGTACTCAATATTCTGACCGATAATGGAAAGCATACCAAATACCTTCTTCACTATCTTAATCAAGGAGTTATGAACCTGCACTCCAAGGTCTCTTTGTTCAGCAACACTCTCCAGTACCTTACCATTAAATATATAAGATTTGCTTTCCCAAAATGCAGCACCTCGCATTTACCTGAATTAGACTCCGTCTGCCACTCTCAGCCATCTGGTCAAGATCCTGTTGTAGTCTGAGGTAACCTTCTTCGCTGTCCACTGCACCTCCAATTTTGGTGTCATCTGCAAACTTACTTAACTATACCTCTTATGGTTGCATCCAAATCATTTATATAAATGACAAAAAGTAGAGGACCCAGCACCGATCCTTGTGGCACTCCACTGGTTACAGGCCTCCAGTCTGAAAAACAACCTTCCACCACCACCCTCTGTGTCTTCTACCTTTGAGCCAGTTCTGTATCTAAATGGTGAGTTCTCCCTGTATTCTGTGAGATCTAATCTTGCTAATCAGTGTCCCACGGGAAACCTTGTCGAACGCTTTACTGAAGTACATATAGATCACATCTGTCGCTCTGCCCTCATTAATCCTCTTTGTTACTTCTTCAGAAAACTCAGGTTTGTGAGACATGATTGCCCACGCACAATTCCATGTTGATTATCCCTAATCAGTCCTTGGACTCCCTAAAGCCTGTCCACCATCTACAAGGCACAAGTCAGGAGTTTGATGGAATACTACCCACTTTAGACAACAACTACCTTAGACAACATCTTCCATGAACACTTCCACGTAGAAGGACAAGGGAACACGAGCCGCTGAAAGTTCCCCTCCAAGTCACTCACCATCCTGACCTGGAAATATATCACTGTTTCTTCACTGTCACTGTCAAAATCCTGGAATTCCCTCCCTAAGTACATGGTGGGTCTACGTACAGCACATGGACAGCAGTGGTTCAGTATGGCAGCTCACCCCCACCTTCTCAAGGGGCCCCAACCAGCACTGCCCAGATCCTGTGAAAGAATAATAGGCACTTTTTTTGTCAGAATTATTACAAAACACTGATAGAAAGAATTCATGAAATATTCTAGCCTGGTCCATGTCTCTAAAACCTCTTTATGTCAAGAATGTCCTTGCCTAGCTCTTCGCATCAGCTTCCTATTTGCAGGCCTGGAGAAGATTTGTGGGGTTTGTATGAATTGCCTTTGAAATTCTCCTATTCTTCCTGCATCAGTCTTAATCTCATTTACTTTCCTCTTCACGTTTCCCCTCAAAATATTGGCCTGGTACAAACATGAAGAATTCACCTGCATCCTACACCCTCTCTCTACATCCGACACCCTCCCTCTGCATCCCACACCCTCTCTCTGAATCCCACACCCTCTCTCTGAATCCCACACCCTCTCACTGCATCCCACACCCTCCCTCTGCATCCCACACCCTCCCTCTGCATCCCACACCCTCTCTCTGAATCCCACACCCTCTCACTGCATCCCACACCCTCCCTCTGCGTCCCACACCCTCCCTCTGCGTCCCACACCCTCCCACTGCGTCCCACACCCTCCCACTGTGTCCCACACCCTCCCACTGCATCCCACACCCTCCCTCTGCATCAAACACCGTCCCTCTGCATCCCATACTCTCCCCCTGCATCCCACACCCTCCCTCTGCATCTACACCCTCTCTCTGCATCCTACAACCTCTCTCTGCATCCCACACCCTCTCTCTGCATCCCACACACTCCATCTGCATCCCACACCCTGTTGTTGCATCCCACACCCTCTCTCTGCATCCCACACCCTCTCTCTGCATCCTACTCCCTCTCTCTGCATCCCACACCCTTCCTCTGCATCCTACACCCACCCTCTGCATCCTACACCCTCCCTCTGCACCCCACACCCTCCCTCTGCACCCCACACCCTCCCTCTGACCCCACACCCTCCCTCTGCATCCCAAACCCTCCATCTGCATCCCACCCCCTCTCTCTGCATCCCATACCCTCTCTCTGCACTCCCCAACCTCCCTCTACATCCTAGACCCTCTCGCTGCATCCCACACCCACTCTCTGCATCCCACACCCACTCTCTGCACCCCAGACCCTCCCTCTGCATCCCACACCCTCCATCTGCATCCCACACCCTCCCTGTGCATCGTACACCCTCTCTCTGCATCACACACCCTCCCTCTGCATCACACACCCTCCCTCTGCATCCTACACACTCTCTCTGCATCCCACACCCTCCCTCTGCATCCTACACCCTCTCTCTGAATCCCATACTCTCCCCCTGCATCCCATACTCTCCCCCTGCATCCCATACTCTCCCCCTGCATCCCACACCCTCCCTCTGCAGCCCATTACGCTCCCTCGGCATCCAACACCCTCCCTCTGCATCCCACACCCTCTCTCTGAATCCCACACCCTCTCTCTGCATCCCACACCCTCTCTCTGCATCCTACTCCCTCTCTCTGTATCCCACACCCTTCCTCTGCATCCCACACCCACTCTCTGCACCCCAGACCCTCCCTCTGCATCCCAAACCCTCCATCTGCATCCCACCCCCTCTCTCTGCATCCCGCACCCTCCCTCTGCATCCCACACCCTCCCTCTGCATCCCACAGCCTGTCACTGCAACCCACACCCTCACTCTGCATTCAACACCCTACCTCTGAATGCCACACCCTCCCTCAGAATCCCAAACCCTCCCTCTGCATCCCACACCCTCCCTCTGCATCCTACACACTCTCTCTGCATCCCACACCCTCCCTCTGAATCCCACATCCTCTGTCAGCATCCCACACCTTCTCTCTGCATCCCACACCTTCTCTCTGCATCCCACACCCTCCCTCTGCGTCCCACACCCTCCCTCTGCGTCCAACACCCTCCCTCTGCGTCCCACACCCTCCCTCTGCGTCCCACACCCTCCCTCTGCATTACACACCCTCCCTCTGCATCCCACATCCTCCCCCTGCATCCCATACTCTCCCCCTGCATCCCACACCCTCCCTCTGCATCTACACCCTCTCTCTGCATCCTTCAACCACTCTCAGCATTCCACACCCTCTCTCTGCATCCCACACACTCCATCTGCATCCCACACCCTCTCTCTGCATCCCACACCCTTCCTCTACATCCTACACCTTGTCACTGCACCACACACCCTCCCTCTGCACCCCACACCCTCCCTCTGCACCCTACACCCTCTCTCTGCATCCCACACCCACTCTCTGCACCCCAGACCCTCCCTCTGAATCCCAAACCCTCCATCTGCATCCCACCCCCTCCATCTGCATCCCACACCCTCTCAGTGCATCGTACACCCTCTCTCTGCATCACACACCCTCCCTCTGCATCCTACACCCTCCCTCTGAAAGCCACACCCTCCCTCTGCATCCCACACCCTCTCTCTGCATCGCAAACCCTCCCTCTGCATCCCACACCCTCCCTCTGCATCCTACACCCTCTCTCTGCATCCCATACTCTCCCCCTGCATCCCATACCCTCCCCCTGCATCCCACACCCTCCCTCTGCATCCCACACTCTCCCTCTGCAGCCCATTACCCTCCCTCGGCATCCAACACCCTCCCTCTGCATCCCACACCCTCTCTCTGAATCCCACACCCTCTCTCTGAATCCCACACCCTCCCTCTGCATCCCACACCCTCCCTCTGCATCCCACACCCTCCCTCTGCATCCCACACCCTCTCTCTGAATCCCACACCCTCTCACTGCATCCCACACCCTCACTCTGCATCTTACACCCTCCGTCTGCATCCCACACCCTCCCTCTGCGTCCCACACCCTCCCTCTGCGTCCCACACCCTCCCTCTGCGTCCCACACCCTCCCTCTGCGTCCAACACCTTCCCTCTGCATCCAACACCCTCCCTCTGCATTCCACACCCTCCCTCTGCATCCCACACCCTCTCTATGCATCCCACATCCTCCCTCTGCATCCCATACTCTCCCCCTGCATCCCACACCCTCCCTCTGCATCTACACCCTCTCTCTGCATCCTACTCCCTCTCTCTGTATCCCACACCCTCTCTCTGCATCCCACACCCACTCTCAGCACCCCAGACCCTCCCTCTACATCCCAAACCCTCCATCTGCATCCCACCCCCTCTCTCTGCATCCCGCACCCTCCCTCTGCATCCTACACCCTCTCTCTGCATCCCACGCCCACTCTCTGCACCCCAGACCCTCCCTCTGCATCCCACACCCTCCCTCTGCATCCCACACCCTCTCTCTGCATCCCACACCCTCCCTCTGCATCCTACAGCCTGTCACTGCAACCCACACCCTCACCCTGCATTCAACACCCTACCTCTGAATGCCACACCCTCCCTCAGAATCCCAAACCCTCCCTCTGCATCCCACACCCTCTCTCTGCATCCCACACTCTCCCTCTGCAGCCCATTACCCTCCCTCGGCATCCAACACCCTCCCTCTGCATCCCACACCTTCTCTCTGCATCCCACACCCTCCCTCTGCGTCCCACACCCTCCCTCTACATCCTACACCCTCTCTCTGCATCCCACACCCACTCTCTGCATCCCGCACCCTCCCTCTGCATCCCACACCCTCTTTCTGCATCCCACGCCCACTCTCTGCACCCCAGACCCTCCCTCTGCATCCCACACCCTCCCTGTGCATCGTACACCCTCTCTCTGCATCCCACACCCTCCCTCTGCATCCCACAGCCTGTCACTGCAACCCACACCCTCACTCTGCATTCAACACCCTACCTCTGAATGCCACACCCTCCCTCAGAATCCCAAACCCTCCCTCTGCATCCCACACCCTCTCTCTGCATCCCACACTCTCCCTCTGCAGCCCATTACCCTCCCTCGGCATCCAACACCCTCCCTCTGCATCCCACACCTTCTCTCTGCGTCCCACACCCTCCCTCTGCGTCCCACACCCTCCCTCTGCGTCCCACACCCTCCCTCTGCGTCCCACACCCTCCCTCTGCGTCCCACACCCTCCCTCTGCGTCCCACACCCTTGCTCTGCGTCCCACACCCTTCCTCTGCATCCTACACCCTCCCTCTGCATCCTACACCTTGTCACTGCATCCCACACCCTGTCGCTGCATTCCACACCCTCTCTATGTATTCCACACCCTCTCTCTGCATCCCACACCCTCTCTCTGCATCCTACTCCCTCTCTCTGTATCCCACACCCTCCCTCTGCATCCCACCCCCTCTCTCTGCATCCCACACCCTCCCTCTGCGCCCCACACCCTCCCTCTGCATCCTACACCCTCTATCTGCATCCCACGCCCACTCTCTGCACCCCAGACCCTCCCTCTGCGACCCACACCCTCCCTCTGCGACCCACACCCTCCCTCTGCGTCCCACACCCTCCCTCTGCATCCTACACCCTCCCTCTGCATTACACACCCTCCCTCTGCATCCTACACCGTCTCTCTGCATCCCACATCCTCCCTCTGCCTCCCATACTCTCCCCCTGCATCCCACACCCTCCCTCTGCATCTACACTCTCTCTCTGCATCCTTCAACCACTCTCAGCATCCCACACCCTCTCTCTGCATCCCACACACTCCATCTGCATCCCACGCCCTGTCGCTGCATTCCACACCCTCTCTATGTATTCCACACCCTCTCTCTGCATCCCACACCCTCCCTCTGCATCCCACACCCCCCCTCTGCGTCCCACACCCCCCCTCTGCGTCCCACACCCTCCCTCTGCGTCCCACACCCTCCCTCTGCGTCCCACACCCTCCCTCTGCGTCCCACACCCTCCCTCTGCGTCCCATACCCTCCCTCTGCATCCCACACCCACTCTCTGCACCCCAGACCCTCCCTCTGCATCCCAAACCCTCCATCTGCATCCCACCCCCTCTCTCTGCATCCCGCACCCTCCCTCTGCATCCCGCACCCTCCCTCTGCATCCCACACCCTCTCTCTGCATCCCACGCCCACTCTCTGCACCCCAGACCCTCCCTCTGCATCCCACACCCTCCCTGTGCATCGTACACCCTCTCTCTGCATCCCACATCCTCCCTCTGCATCCCACAGCCTGTCACTGCAACCCACACCCTCACTCTGCATCCAATACCCTCCCTCAGAATCCCACACCCTCCCTCTGCATCCCACACCCTCCCTCTGCATCCTACACACTCTCTCTGCATCCCACACCCTCCCTCTGCATCCCACGGCCTGTCACTGCAACCCACACCCTCACTCTGCATCCAATACCCTCCCTCTGAATCCCACACCCTCCCTCTGCATCCCACACCTTCTGTCTGCATCCCACACCTTCTCTCTGCGTCCCACACCTTCTCTCTGCGTCCCACACCCTCCCTCTGCGTCCCACACCCTCCCTCTGCATCCTACACCCTCCCTCTGCGTCCTACACCCTCTCTCTGCATCCCACATCCTCCCTCTGCATCCCACACACTCCATCTGCATCCCACACCCTCCCGCTGCATCCCACACCCTCCCTCTGCGTCCCACACCCTCCACACCCTCCCTCTGCGTCCCACACCCTCCCTCTGCGTCCCACACCCTCCCTCTGCATCCCACACCCTCCCTCTGCGTCCCACACCCTCCCTCTGCGTCCCACAGCCTCCCTCTGCGTCCCACACCCTCCCTCTGCGTCCCACACCCTCCCTCTGCGTCCCACACCCTCCCCCTGCATCCCATACTCTCCCCCTGCATCCCACACCCTCCCTCTGCATCCCACACCCTCCCTCTGCATCCCACACCCTCTCTCTGCATCCCACACCCTCCCTGTGCATCGTACACCCTCTCTCTGCATCCCACATCCTCCCTCTGCATCCCACAGCCTGTCACTGCAACCCACACCCTCACTCTGCATCCAATACCCTCCCTCAGAATCCCACACCCTCCCTCTGCATCCCACACCCTCCCTCTGCATCCCACACCCTCCCTCTGCATCCTACACACTCTCTCTGCATCCCACACCCTCCCTCTGCATCCCACACCCTCACTCTGCATCCAATACCCTCCCTCTGAATCCCATACCCTCCCTCTGCATCCCACACCTTCTGTCTGCATCCCACACCTTCTCTCTGCGTCCCACACCCTCCCTCTGCGTCCCACACCCTCCCTCTGCGTCCTACACCCTCCCTCTGCGTCCTACACCCTCTCTCTGCATCCCACATCCTCCCTCTGCCTCCCACACACTCCATCTGCATCCCACACCCTGTCGCTGCATTCCATACCCTCTCTATGTATTCCACACCCTCCCTCTGCGTCCCACACCCTCCCTCTGCATCCCACACCCTCCCTCTGCGTCCCACACCCTCCCTCTGCGTCCCACACCCTCCCTCTGCGTCCCACACCCTCCCTCTGCATCCCACACCCTCCCTCTGCGTCCCACACCCTCCCCCTGCATCCCATACTCTCCCCCTGCATCCCACACCCTCCCTCTGCATCCCACACCCTCCCTCTGCATCCCACACCCTCCCTCTGCATCCCACACCCTCCCTCTGCATCCCACACCCTCCCTCTGCATCCCACACCCTCCCTCTGCATCCCACACCCTCTCTCTGCATCCCACATCCTCCCTCTGCATCCCACAGCCTGTCACTGCAACCCACACCCTCACTCTGCATCCAATACCCTCCCTCAGAATCCCACACCCTCCCTCTGCATCCCACACCCTCCCTCTGCATCCTACACACTCTCTCTGCATCCCACACCCTCCCTCTGCATCCCACGGCCTGTCACTGCAACCCACACCCTCAATCTGCATCCAATACCCTCCCTCTGAATCCCACACCCTCCCTCTGCATCCCACACCTTCTGTCTGCATCCCACACCTTCTCTCTGCGTCCCACACCTTCTCTCTGCGTCCCACACCCTCCCTCTGCGTCCCACACCCTCCCTCTGCGTCCCACACCCTTCCTCTGTGTCCTACACCCTCCCTCTGCGTCCTACACCCTCTCTCTGCATCCCACATCCTCCCTCTGCCTCCCACACACTCCATCTGCATCCCACACCCTGTCGCTGCATTCCATACCCTCTCTATGTATTCCACACCCTCCCTCTGCGTCCCACACCCTCCCTCTGCGTCCCACACCCTCCCTCTGCGTCCCACACCCTCCCTCTGCGTCCCACACCCTCCCCCTGCGTCCCATACTCTCCCCCTGCATCCCACACCCTCCCCCTGCATCCCACACCCTCCCTCTGCATCCCACACCCTCCCTCTGCATCCCACACCCTCCCTCTGCATCCCACACCCTCCCTCTGCATCCCACACCCTCCCTCTGCATCCCACACCCTCTCTCTGCATCCCACACCCTCCCTCTGCATCCCACAGCCTGTCACTGCAACCCACACCCTCACTCTGCATTCAACACCCTACCTCTGAATGCCACACCCTCCCTCAGAATCCCAAACCCTCCCTCTGCATCCCACACCCTCCCTCTGCATCCTACACACTCTCTCTGCATCCCACACCCTCCCTCTGCATCCCACGGCCTGTCACTGCAACCCACACCCTCACTCTGCATCCAATACCCTCCCTCTGAATCCCACACCCTCCCTCTGAACCCCACACCCTCCATCTGCATCCCACCCCCTTGCTCTGCATCCAATACCCTCCCTCTGCGTCCCACACCCTCCCTCTGCATCCCACACCCTCCCTCTGCGTCCCACACCCTCCCTCTGCGTCCCACACCCTCCCTCTGCGTCCCACACCCTCCCTCTGTATCCCACACCCTCCCTCTGCATCCCACACCCTTCCTCTGCATCCTACACCCTCCCTCTGCATCTTACACCTTGTCACTGCATCCCACACCCTGTCGCTGCATTCCACACCCTCCCTCTGCGTCCCACACCCTCCCTCTGCATCTACACCCTCTCTCTGCATCCTTCAACCACTCTCAGCATCCCACACCCTCTCTCTGCATTCCACACCCTGTCGCTGCATTCCACACCCTCTCTATGTATTCCACACCCTCTCTATGTATTCCACACCCTCTCTATGTATTCCACACCCTCTCTATGTATTCCACACCCTCTCTCTGCATCCCACACCCTCCCTCTGCATCCCACACCCTCTATCTGCATCCCAAACCCTCCCTCTGCGTCCCACACCCTCCCTCTGCGTCCCACACCCTCCCTCTGCGTCCCACACCCTCCCTCTGCATCCCACACCCTCCCTCTGCGTCCCACACCCTCCCTCTGCATCCCACATCCTCTGTCTGCATCCCACACCTTCTCTCTGCATCCCAAACCCCCCCTCTGCGTCCCACACCCTCCCTCTGCGTCTCACACCCTCCCTCTGCATCCTACACCCTCCCTCTGCATTACACACCCTCCCTCTGCATCCTACACCCTCCCTCTGCATCCTACACCCTCTCTCTGCATCCCACATCCTCCCTCTGACTCCCATACTCTCCCCCTGCATCCCACACCCTCCCTCTGCATCCCACACACTCCATCTGCATCCCACACACTCTCTCTGCATCCTACTCCCTCTCTCTGTATCCCACACCCTCCCTCTGCATCCTACACCTTGTCACTGCATCCCACACCCTCCCTCCGCACCCCACACCCTCCCTCCGCACCCCACACCCTCCCTCTGCATCCTACACCCTCTCTCTGCATCCCACACCCACTCTCTGCACCCCAGACCCTCCCTCTGCATCCCAAACCCTCCATCTGCATCCCACCCCCTCCAACTGCATCCCGCACCCTCCCTCTGCATCCTACACCCTCTCTCTGCATCCCACGCCCACTCTCTGCACCCCAGACCCTCCCTCTGCATCCCACACCCTCCCTCTGCGTCCCACACCCTCCCTCTGCATCCCACATCCTCTGTCTGCATCCCACACCTTCTCTCTGCATCCCAAACCCCCCCTCTGCGTCCCACACCCTCCCTCTGCGTCTCACACCCTCCCTCTGCATCCTACACCCTCCCTCTGCATTACACACCCTCCCTCTGCATCCTACACCCTCCCTCTGCATCCTACACCCTCTCTCTGCATCCCACATCCTCCCTCTGACTCCCATACTCTCCCCTGCATCCCACACCCTCCCTCTGCATCCCACACACTCCATCTGCATCCCACACACTCTCTCTGCATCCTACTCCCTCTCTCTGTATCCCACACCCTCCCTCTGCATCCTACACCTTGTCACTGCATCCCACACCCTCCCTCCGCACCCCACACCCTCCCTCCGCACCCCACACCCTCCCTCTGCATCCCACACCCTCTCTCTGCATCCCACACCCACTCTCTGCACCCCAGACCCTCCCTCTGCATCCCAAACCCTCCATCTGCATCCCACCCCCTCCAACTGCATCCCGCACCCTCCCTCTGCATCCTACACCCTCTCTCTGCATCCCACGCCCACTCTCTGCACCCCAGACCCTCCCTCTGCATCCCACACCCTCCCTGTGCATCGTACACCCTCTCTCTGCATCCCACACCCTCCCTCTGCATCCCACAGCCTGTCACTGCAACCCACACCCTCACTCTGCATTCAACACCCTACTTCTGAATGCCACACCCTCCCTCAGAATCCCAAACCCTCCCTCTGCATCCCACACCCTCTCTCTGCATCCCACACCCTCCCTCTGCATCCAATACCCTCCCTCTGCATCCAATACCCTCCCTCTGAATCCCACATCCTCCCTCTGCGTCCCACACCCTCCCTCTGCATCCTACACCCTCCCTCTGCATTACACACCCTCCCTCTGCATCCTACACCCTCTCTCTGCATCCCACATCCTCCCTCTGCCTCCCATACTCTCCCTCTGCATCCCACACCCTCCCTCTGCATCTACACCCTCTCTCTGCATCCATCAACCACTCTCAGCATCCCACACCCTCTCTCTGCATCCCACACACTCCATCTGCATCCCACACCCTGTCGCTGCATTCCATACCCTCTCTATGTATTCCACACCCTCTCTCTGCATCCCACACCCTCCCTCTGCGTCCCACACCCTCCCTCTGCATCCCACACCCTCCCTCTGCATCCCATACTCTCCCCCTGCATCCCACACCCTCCCTCTGCATCCTACACACTCTCTCTGCATCCCACACCCTCCCTCTGCATCCCACGGCCTGTCACTGCAACCCACACCCTCACTCTGCATCCAATACCCTCCCTCTGAATCCCACACCCTCCCTCTGCATCCCACCCCCTTGCTCTGCATCCCACACCCTCTCTCTGTATTACACACCCTCCCTCTGCGTCCCACACCCTCCCTCTGCGTCCCACACCCTCCCTATGCGTCCCACACCCTCCCTCTGCGTCCCACACCCTCCCTCTGCGTCCCACACCCTCCCTCTGCGTCCAACACCCTCCCTCTGCATTCCACACCCTCCCTCTGCATCCCACACCCTCCCTCTGCATCCCACATCCTCCCCCTGCATCCCATACTCTCCCCCTGCATCCCACACACTCCCTCTGCATCCCACACCCTCCCTCTGCATCCCACACCCTCTCTCTGCATCCCACACACTCCATCTGCATCCCACACACTCCATCTGCATCCCACACCCTGTCGCTGCATTCCACACCCTCTCTATGTATTCCACACCCTCTCTCTGCATCCCACACCCTCCCTCTGAATCCCACACCCTCTATCTGCGTCCCACACCCTCCCTCTGCGTCCCACACCCTCCCTCTGTGTCCCACACCCTCCCTCTGCATCCTACACCCTCCCTCTGCATCCTACACCCTCCCTCTGCATCCTACACCCTCCCTCTGCATCCTACACCCTCCCTCTGCATCCTACACCCTCTCTCTGCATCCCACATCCTCCCTCTGCATCCCACACCCTTCCTCTGCATCCTACACCCTCCCTCTGCATCCTACACCTTGTCACTGCATCCCACACCCTCCCTCTGCATCCCACACCCTCTCTATGCATCCCACATCCTCCCCCTGCATCCCATACTCTTCCCCTGCATCCCACACCCTCCCTCTGCATCCTACACACTCTCTCTGCATTCCACACCCTCCCTCTGCATCCCACACCTTCTCTCTGCATCCCACACCTTCTCTCTGCATCCCAAACCCCCACTCTGCGTCCCACACCCTCCCTCTGCGTCCCACACCCTCCCTCTGCATCCCATACTCTCCCCCTGCATCCCACACCCTCCCTCTGCATCCCACACCCTCTCTCTGCATCCCACACACTCCATCTGCATCCCACACCCTGTCGCTGCATTCCACACCCTCTCTATGTATTCCACACCCTCTCTCTGCATCCCACACCCTCCCTCTGAATCCCACACCCTCTCTCTGCATCCCACACCCACTCTCTGCACCCCAGACCCTCCCTCTGCATCCCAAACCCTCCATCTGCATCCCACCCCCTCCCTCTGCATCCCGCACCCTCCCTCTGCATCCTACACCCTCTCTCTGCATCCCACGCCCACTCTCTGCACCCCAGACCCTCCCTCTGCATCCCACACCCTTCCTGTGCATCGTACACCCTCTCTCTGCATCCCACACCCTCCCTCTGCATCCCACAGCCTGTCACTGCAACCCACACCCTCACTCTGCATTCAACACCCTACTTCTGAATGCCACACCCTCCCTCAGAATCCCAAACCCTCCCTGTGCATCCCACACCCTCTCTCTGCATCCCACACCCTCCCTCTGCATCCAATACCCTCCCTCTGAATCCCACATCCTCCCTCTGCGTCCCACACCCTCCCTCTGCATCCTACACCCTCCCTCTGCATTACACACCCTCCCTCTGCATCCTACACCCTCTCTCTGCATCCCACATCCTCCCTCTGCCTCCCATACTCTCCCCCTGCATCCCACACCCTCCCTCTGCACCTACACCCTCTCTCTGCATCCATCAACCACTCTCAGCATCCCACACCCTCTCTCTACATCCCACACCCTCTCTCTGCATCCCACACCCTCTCTCTGCATCCCACTCCCTCCCTCTGCATCCCACACCCTCCCTCTGCATCCCACACCCTCCCTCTGCATCCCACATCCTCCCTCTGCCTCCCATACTCTCCCCCTGCATCCCACACCCTCCCTCTGCATTACACACCCTCCCTCTGCATCCTACACCCTCTCTCTGCATCCTTCAACCACTCTCAGCATCCCACACCCTCTCTCTGCATCCCACACACTCCATCTGCATCCCACACCCTGTCGTTGCATTCCACACCCTCTCTATGTATTCCACACCCTCTCTCTGCGTCGCACACCCTCTCTCTGCGTCGCACACCCTCCCTCTGCGTCACACACCCTCCCTCTGCGTCGCACACCCTCCCTCTGCGTCCCACACCCTCCCTCTGCGTCCCACACCCTCCCTCTGCATCCTACACCCTCCCTCTGCATTACACACCCTCCCTCTGCATCCTACACCCTCCCTCTGCATCCTACACCCTCCCTCTGCATCCCACACCCTCCCTCTGCCTCCCATACTCTCCCCCTGCATCCCACACCCTCCCTCTGCATCTACACCCTCTCTCTGCATCCTTCAACCACTCTCAGCATCCCACACCCTCTCTCTGCATCCCACACACTCCATCTGCATCCCACACCCTGTCGCTGCATTCCACACCCTCTCTATGTATTCCACACCCTCCCTCTGCATCCCACACCCTCCCTCTGCGTCCCACACCCTCCCTCTGCGTCCCACACCCTCCCTCTGCATCCCACACCCTCCCTCTGCATCCCACACCCTCCCTCTGCATCCCACACCCTCCCTCTGCGTCCCACACCCTCCCTCTGCGTCCCACACCCTCCCTCTGCGTCCCACACCCTCCCTCTGCATTCCACACCCTCCCTCTGCATTCCACACTCTCCCCCTGCATCCCATACTCTCCCCCTGCATCCCACACCCTCCCCCTGCATCCCACACCCTCCCTCTGCATCCCACATCCTCTGTCTGCATCCCACACCTTCTCTCTGCATCCCAAACCCCCCCTCTGCGTCCCACACCCTCCCTCTGCGTCCCACACCCTCCCTCTGCGTCCCACACCCTCTCTCTGTATCCCACACCCTCCCTCTGCATCCTACACCTTGTCACTGCATCCCACACCCTCCCTCCGCACCCCACACCCTCCCTCCGCACCCCACACCCTCCCTCTGCATCCTACACCCTCTCTCTGCATCCCACACCCACTCTCTGCACCCCAGACCCTCCCTCTGCATCCCAAACCCTCCATCTGCATCCCACCCCCTCCAACTGCATCCCGCACCCTCCCTCTGCATCCTACACCCTCTCTCTGCATCCCACGCCCACTCTCTGCACCCCAGACCCTCCCTCTGCATCCCACACCCTCCCTGTGCATCGTACACCCTCTCTCTGCATCCCACACCCTCCCTCTGCATCCCACAGCCTGTCACTGCAACCCACACCCTCACTCTGCATTCAACACCCTACTTCTGAATGCCACACCCTCCCTCAGAATCCCAAACCCTCCCTCTGCATCCCACACCCTCTCTCTGCATCCCACACCCTCCCTCTGCATCCAATACCCTCCCTCTGCATCCAATACCCTCCCTCTGAATCCCACATCCTCCCTCTGCGTCCCACACCCTCCCTCTGCATCCCACACCCTCCCTCTGCATTACACACCCTCCCTCTGCATCCTACACCCTCTCTCTGCATCCCACATCCTCCCTCTGCCTCCCATACTCTCCCTCTGCATCCCACACCCTCCCTCTGCATCTACACCCTCTCTCTGCATCCATCAACCACTCTCAGCATCCCACACCCTCTCTCTGCATCCCACACACTCCATCTGCATCCCACACCCTGTCGCTGCATTCCATACCCTCTCTATGTATTCCACACCCTCTCTCTGCATCCCACACCCTCCCTCTGCGTCCCACACCCTCCCTCTGCGTCCCACACCCTCCCTCTGCATCCCATACTCTCCCCCTGCATCCCACACCCTCCCTCTGCATCCTACACACTCTCTCTGCATCCCACACCCTCCCTCTGCATCCCACGGCCTGTCACTGCAACCCACACCCTCACTCTGCATCCAATACCCTCCCTCTGAATCCCACACCCTCCCTCTGCATCCCACCCCCTTGCTCTGCATCCCACACCCTCTCTCTGTATTACACACCCTCCCTCTGCGTCCCACACCCTCCCTCTGCGTCCCACACCCTCCCTATGCGTCCCACACCCTCCCTCTGCGTCCCACACCCTCCCTCTGCGTCCCACACCCTCCCTCTGCGTCCAACACCCTCCCTCTGCATTCCACACCCTCCCTCTGCATCCCACACCCTCCCTCTGCATCCCACATCCTCCCCCTGCATCCCATACTCTCCCCCTGCATCCCACACCCTCCCTCTGCATCCCACACCCTCCCTCTGCATCCCACACCCTCTCTCTGCATCCCACACACTCCATCTGCATCCCACACACTCCATCTGCATCCCACACCCTGTCGCTGCATTCCACACCCTCTCTATGTATTCCACACCCTCTCTCTGCATCCCACACCCTCCCTCTGAATCCCACACCCTCTATCTGCGTCCCACACCCTCCCTCTGCGTCCCACACCCTCCCTCTGTGTCCCACACCCTCCCTCTGCATCCTACACCCTCCCTCTGCATCCTACACCCTCCCTCTGCATCCTACACCCTCCCTCTGCATCCTACACCCTCTCTCTGCATCCCACATCCTCCCTCTGCATCCCACACCCTTCCTCTGCATCCTACACCCTCCCTCTGCATCCTACACCTTGTCACTGCATCCCACACCCTCCCTCTGCATCCCACACCCTCTCTATGCATCCCACATCCTCCCCCTGCATCCCATACTCTTCCCCTGCATCCCACACCCTCCCTCTGCATCCTACACACTCTCTCTGCATTCCACACCCTCCCTCTGCATCCCACACCTTCTCTCTGCATCCCACACCTTCTCTCTGCATCCCAAACCCCCACTCTGCGTCCCACACCCTCCCTCTGCATCCCACACCCTCCCTCTGCATCCCATACTCTCCCCCTGCATCCCACACCCTCCCTCTGCATCCCACACCCTCTCTCTGCATCCCACACACTCCATCTGCATCCCACACCCTGTCGCTGCATTCCACACCCTCTCTATGTATTCCACACCCTCTCTCTGCATCCCACACCCTCCCTCTGAATCCCACACCCTCTCTCTGCATCCCACACCCACTCTCTGCACCCCAGACCCTCCCTCTGCATCCCAAACCCTCCATCTGCATCCCACCCCCTCCCTCTGCATCCCGCACCCTCCCTCTGCATCCTACACCCTCTCTCTGCATCCCACGCCCACTCTCTGCACCCCAGACCCTCCCTCTGCATCCCACACCCTCCCTGTGCATCGTACACCCTCTCTCTGCATCCCACACCCTCCCTCTGCATCCCACAGCCTGTCACTGCAACCCACACCCTCACTCTGCATTCAACACCCTACTTCTGAATGCCACACCCTCCCTCAGAATCCCAAACCCTCCCTGTGCATCCCACACCCTCTCTCTGCATCCCACACCCTCCCTCTGCATCCAATACCCTCCCTCTGAATCCCACATCCTCCCTCTGCGTCCCACACCCTCCCTCTGCATCCTACACCCTCCCTCTGCATTACACACCCTCCCTCTGCATCCTACACCCTCTCTCTGCATCCCACATCCTCCCTCTGCCTCCCATACTCTCCCCCTGCATCCCACACCCTCCCTCTGCACCTACACCCTCTCTCTGCATCCATCAACCACTCTCAGCATCCCACACCCTCTCTCTACATCCCACACCCTCTCTCTGCATCCCACACCCTCTCTCTGCATCCCACTCCCTCCCTCTGCATCCCACACCCTCCCTCTGCATCCCACACCCTCCCTCTGCATCCCACATCCTCCCTCTGCCTCCCATACTCTCCCCCTGCATCCCACACCCTCCCTCTGCATTACACACCCTCCCTCTGCATCCTACACCCTCTCTCTGCATCCTTCAACCACTCTCAGCATCCCACACCCTCTCTCTGCATCCCACACACTCCATCTGCATCCCACACCCTGTCGTTGCATTCCACACCCTCTCTATGTATTCCACACCCTCTCTCTGCGTCGCACACCCTCTCTCTGCGTCGCACACCCTCCCTCTGCGTCACACACCCTCCCTCTGCGTCGCACACCCTCCCTCTGCGTCCCACACCCTCCCTCTGCGTCCCACACCCTCCCTCTGCATCCTACACCCTCCCTCTGCATTACACACCCTCCCTCTGCATCCTACACCCTCCCTCTGCATCCTACACCCTCCCTCTGCATCCCACATCCTCCCTCTGCCTCCCATACTCTCCCCCTGCATCCCACACCCTCCCTCTGCATCTACACCCTCTCTCTGCATCCTTCAACCACTCTCAGCATCCCACACCCTCTCTCTGCATCCCACACACTCCATCTGCATCCCACACCCTGTCGCTGCATTCCACACCCTCTCTATGTATTCCACACCCTCCCTCTGCATCCCACACCCTCCCTCTGCGTCCCACACCCTCCCTCTGCGTCCCACACCCTCCCTCTGCATCCCACACCCTCCCTCTGCATCCCACACCCTCCCTCTGCATCCCACACCCTCCCTCTGCGTCCCACACCCTCCCTCTGCGTCCCACACCCTCCCTCTGCGTCCCACACCCTCCCTCTGCATTCCACACCCTCCCTCTGCATTCCACACTCTCCCCCTGCATCCCATACTCTCCCCCTGCATCCCACACCCTCCCCCTGCATCCCACACCCTCCCTCTGCATCCCACATCCTCTGTCTGCATCCCACACCTTCTCTCTGCATCCCAAACCCCCCCTCTGCGTCCCACACCCTCCCTCTGCGTCCCACACCCTCCCTCTGCGTCCCACACCCTCCCTCTGCATCCTACACCCTCCCTCTGCATCCTACACCCTCCCTCTGCATCCTACACCCTCCCTCTGCATCCTACACCCTCTCTCTGCATCCCACATCCTCCCTCTGACTCCCATACTCTCCCCTGCATCCCACACCCTCCCTCTGCATCTACACCCTCTCTCTGCATCCCACACCCTCCCTCTGCATCCCACACCCTCCCTCTGCATCCCACACCCTCCCTCTGCGTCCCACACCCTCCCTCTGCGTCCGACACCCTCCCTCTGCGTCCGACACCCTCCCTCTGCGTCCCACACCCTCCCTCTGCGTCCCACACCCTCCCTCTGCGTCCCACACCCTCCCTCTGCTTCCCACACCCTCCCTCTGCATCCTACACCCTCCCGCTGCATTACACACCCTCCCTCTGCATCCTACACCCTCCCTCTGCATCCTACACCCTCTCTCTGCATCCCACATCCTCCCTCTGACTCCCATACTCTCCCCCTGCATCCCACACCCTCCCTCTGCATCTACACCCTCTCTCTGCATCCTTCAACCACTCTCAGCATCCCACACCCTCTCTCTGCATCCCACACACTCCATCTGCATCCCACACCCTCTCTCTGCATCCCACACACTCTCTCTGCATCCTAATCCCTCTCTCTGTATCCCACACCCTCCCTCTGCATCCCACACCCTCCCTCTGCATCCTACACCTTGTCACTGCATCCCACACCCTCCCTCTGCACCCCACACCCTCCCTCTGCATCCTACACCCTCTCTCTGCATCCCACACCCACTCTCTGCACCCCAGACCCTCCCTCTGCATCCCAAACCCTCCATCTGCATCCCACCCCCTCCCTCTGCATCCCGCACCCTCCCTCTGCATCCTACACCCTCTCTCTGCATCCCACACCCACTCTCTGCACCCCAGACCCTCCCTCTGCATCCCAAACCCTCCATCTGCATCCCACCCCCTCCCTCTGCATCCCGCACCCTCCCTCTGCATCCTACACCCTCTCTCTGCATCCCACGCCCACTCTCTGCACCCCAGACCCTCCCTCTGCATCCCACACCCTCCCTGTGCATCGTACACCCTCTCTCTGCATCCCACACCCTCCCTCTGCATCCCACAGCCTGTCACTGCAACCCACACCCTCACTCTGCATTCAACACCCTACTTCTGAATGCCACACCCTCCCTCAGAATCCCAAACCCTCCCTCTGCATCCCACACCCTCTCTCTGCATCCCACACCCTCCCTCTGCATCCTACACCCTCTCTCTGCATCCCACACCCTCCCTCTGCATCCAATACCCTCCCTCTGCCTCCCATACTCTCCCTCTGCACCCCATACCCTCCCTCTGCATCCCACACCCTCCCTCTGCATCCTACACACTCTCTCTGCAACCCACACCCTCACTCTGCATCCAACACCCTCCCTCTGCATCCCACACCCTCCTCCGTATCCCACACTCTCTCTCTGCATCCCACACTCTCTCTCTGCATCCCACACCCTCCCTCTGCATCCCACCCCCTTGCTCTGCATCCCACACCCTCCCTCTGCATCCCAGACCCTCCCTCTGCATCCCACACCCTCCATCTGCATCCCACACCCTCCTTGTGCATCCTACACCCTCTCTCTGCATCCAACACCCTCCCTCTGAATCCCAAACCCTCCCTCTGGATCCCACACCCTCCCTTTGAATACCACACCCTCACTCTGCATCCCACACCCTGCATCTGCATCCCACACATTCTCTCTGCATCCCACACCCTCCCTCTGCATCCCACACCCTCCCTCTGCATCCTACATGCTGTCGCTGCATCCCACACCCTCCCTCTGCATTCCACACCCTCTCTCTGCATCCTACACCCTCCCTCTACATCCTACACGCTGTCTCTGTAACCCACACCCTCTCTCTGCATCCCACACCCTCTCTCTGCATCCCACACCCTCTCTCTGCATCCTACTCCCTCCCTCTGCATCCCACACCCTCCCACTGCATCCCACACCCTCCCTCTGCATCCCACACACTCCATCTGCATCCCACACCCTGTCGCTGCATTCCATACCCTCTCTATGTATTCCACACCCTCTCTCTGCATCCCACACCCTCCCTCTGCGTCCCACACCCTCCCTCTGCGTCCCACACCCTCCCCCTGCATCCCATACTCTCCCCCTGCATCCCACACCCTCCCTCTGCATCCTACACACTCTCTCTGCATCCCACACCCTCCCTCTGCATCCCACGGCCTGTCACTGCAACCCACACCCTCACTCTGCATCCAATACCCTCCCTCTGAATCCCACACCCTCCCTCTGCATCCCACCCCCTTGCTCTGCATCCCACACCCTCTCTCTGTATTACACACCCTCCCTCTGCGTCCCACACCCTCCCTCTGCGTCCCACACCCTCCCTCTGCGTCCCACACCCTCCCTCTGCGTCCAACACCCTCCCTCTGCATTCCACACCCTCCCTCTGCATCCCACACCCTCTCTATGCATCCCACATCCTCCCCCTGCATCCCATACTCTCCCCCTGCATCCCACACCCTCCCTCTGCATCCCACACCCTCTCTCTGCATCCCACACACTCCATCTGCATCCCACACCCTGTCGCTGCATTCCACACCCTCTCTATGTATTCCACACCCTCTATCTGCATCCCACACCCTCCCTCTGCGTCCCACACCCTCCCTCTGCGTCCCACACCCTCCCTCTGCATCCTACACCCTCCCTCTGCATTACACACCCTCCGTCTGCATCCTACACCCTCTCTCTGCATCCCACATCCTCCCTCTGCATCCCACACCCTTCCTCTGCATCCTACACCCTCCCTCTGCATCCTACACCTTGTCACTGCATCCCACACCCTCCCTCTGCATCCCACACCCTCTCTATGCATCCCACATCCTCCCCCTGCATCCCATACTCTCCCCCTGCATCCCACACCCTCCCTCTGCATCCTACACACTCCCTCTGCGTCCCACACCCTCCCTCTGCGTCCCACACCCTCCCTCTGCGTCCCACACCCTCCCTCTGCGTCCCACACCCTCCCTCTGCGTCCCACACCCTCCCTCTGCGTCCAACAACCTCCCTCTGCATTCCACACCCTCCCTCTGCATCCCACACCCTCTCTATGCATCCCACATCCTCCCCCTGCATCCCATACTCTCCCCCTGCATCCCACACCCTCCCTCTGCATCCCACACCCTCTCTCTGCATCCCACACACTCCATCTGCATCCCACACCCTGTCTATGTATTCCACACCCTCTATCTGCATCCCACACCCTCCCTCTGCGTCCCACACCCTCCCTCTGCGTCCCACACCCTCCCTCTGCATCCTACACCCTCCCTCTGCATTACACACCCTCCGTCTGCATCCTACACCCTCTCTCTGCATCCCACATCCTCCCTCTGCATTCCACACCCTTCCTCTGCATCCTACACCCTCCCTCTGCATCCTACACCTTGTCACTGCATCCCACACCCTCCCTCTGCATCCCACACCCTCTCTATGCATCCCACATCCTCCCCCTGCATCCCATACTCTCCCCCTGCATCCCACACCCTCCCTCTGCATCCTACACACTCTCTCTGCATCCCACACCCTCCCTCTGCATCCCACATCCTCTGTCTGCATCCCACACCTTCTCTCTGCATCCCAAACCCCCCCTCTGCGTCCCACACCCTCCCTCTGCGTCCCACACCCTCCCTCTGCGTCCCGCACCCTCCCTCTGCATCCCATACTCTCCCCCTGCATCCCACACCCTCCCTCTGCATCCCACATCCTCCCTCTGCCTCCCATACTCTCCCTCTGCACCCCACACCCTCCCTCTGCATCCCACACCCTCCCTCTGCATCCTACACACTCTCTCTGCATCCCACACCCTCTCTCTGCATCCCACACCCTGTCGCTGCATTCCACACCCTCTCTATGTATTCCACACCCTCTCTCTGCATCCCACACCCTCCCTCTGAATCCCACACCCTCTCTCTGCATCCCTCAACCACTCTCAGCATCCCACACCCTCTCTCTGCATCCCACACACTCCATCTGCATCCCACACACTCTCTCTGCATCCTACTCCCTCTCTCTGTATCCCACACCCTCCCTCTGCATCCCACACCCTCCCTCTGCATCCTATACCTTGTCACTGCATCCCACACCCTCCCTCTGCATCCCACACCCTCCCTCTGCATCCTACACCCTCTCTCTGCATCCCACACCCACTCTCTGCACCCCAGACCCTCCCTCTGCATCCCAAACCCTCCATCTGCATCCCACCCCCTCCAACTGCATCCCGCACCCTCCCTCTGCATCCTACACCCTCTCTCTGCATCCCACGCCCACTCTCTGCACCCCAGACCCTCCCTCTGCATCCCACAGCCTGTCACTGCAACCCACACCCTCACTCTGCATTCAACACCCTACTTCTGAATGCCACACCCTCCCTCAGAATCCCAAACCCTCCCTCTGCATCCCACACCCTCTCTCTGCATCCCACACCCTCTCTCTGCATCCCACACCCTCCCTCTGCATCCAATACCCTCCCTCTGAATCCCACATCCTCCCTCTGCGTCCCACACCCTCCCTCTGCATCCTACACCCTCCCTCTGCATTACACACCCTCCCTCTGCATCCTACACCCTCTCTCTGCATCCCACATCCTCTCTCTGCCTCCCATACTCTCCCCCTGCATCCCACACCCTCCCTCTGCATCTACACCCTCTCTCTGCATCCATCAACCACTCTCAGCATCCCACACCCTCTCTCTGCATCCCACACCCTCTCTCTGCATCCCACTCCCTCCCTCTGCATCCCACTCCCTCCCTCTGCATCCCACACCCTCCCTCTGCATCCCACACCCTCCCTCTGCATTATACACCCTCCCTCTGCATCCCACACCCTCTCTCTGCATCCTTCAACCACTCTCAGCATCCCACACCCTCTCTCTGCATCCCACACACTCCATCTGCATCCCACACCCTGTCGCTGCATTCCACACCCTCTCTATGTATTCCACACCCTCTCTCTGCGTCGCACACCCTCCCTCTGCGTCGCACACCCTCCCTCTGCGTCGCACACCCTCCCTCTGCGTCCCACACCCTCCCTCTGCGTCCCACACCCTCCCTCTGCGTCCCACACCCTCCCTCTGCATCCTACATCCTCTGTCTGCATCCCACACCTTCTCTCTGCATCCCAAACCCCCCCTCTGCGTCCCACACCCTCCCTCTGCGTCCCACACCCTCCCTCTGCGTCCCACACCCTCCCTCTGCATCCTACACCCTCCCTCTGCATTACACACCCTCCCTCTGCATCCTACACCCTCCCTCTGCATCCTACACCCTCTCTCTGCATCCCACATCCTCCCTCTGACTCCCATACTCTCCCCCTGCATCCCACACCCTCCCTCTGCATCTACACCCTCTCTCTGCATCCTTCAACCACTCTCAGCATCCCACACCCTCTCTCTGCATCCCACACACTCCATCTGCATCCCACACCCTCTCTCTGCATCCCACACACTCCATCTGCATCCCACACACTCTCTCTGCATCCTACTCCCTCTCTCTGTATCCCACACCCTCCCTCTGTATCCCACACCCTCCCTCTGCATCCTACACCTTGTCACTGCATCCCACACCCTCCCTCTGCACCCCACACCCTCCCTCTGCGTCCCACACCCTCCCTCTGCGTCCCACACCCTCCCTCTGCGTCCAGCACCCTCCCTCTGCATTCCACACCCTCCCTCTGCATTCCACACCCTCCCTCTGCATTCCACACTCTCCCCCTGCATCCCATACTCTCCCCCCGCATCCCACACCCTCCCCCTGCATCCCACACACTCTCTCTGCATCCCACACCCTCCCTCTGCATCCCACATCCTCTGTCTGCATCCCACACCTTCTCTCTGCATCCCAAACCCCCCCTCTGCGTCCCACACCCTCCCTCTGCGTCCCACACCCTCCCTCTGCGTCCCACACCCTCCCTCTGCTTCCCACACCCTCCCTCTGCATCCTACACCCTCCCTCTGCATTACACACCCTCCCTCTGCATCCTACACCCTCCCTCTGCATCCTACACCCTCTCTCTGCATCCCACATCCTCCCTCTGACTCCCATACTCTCCCCCTGCATCCCACACCCTCCCCCTGCATCCCACACCCTCCCTCTGCATCTACACCCTCTCTCTGCATCCTTCAACCACTCTCAGCATCCCACACCCTCTCTCTGCATCCCACACACTCCATCTGCATCCCACACCCTCTCTCTGCATCCCACACACTCTCTCTGCATCCTACTCCCTCTCTCTGTATCCCACACCCTCCCTCTGCATCCCACACCCTCCCTCTGCATCCTACACCTTGTCACTGCATCCTCACCCTCCCTCTGCACCCTACACCCTCCCTCTGCATCCTACACCCTCTCTCTGCATCCCACACCCACTCTCTGCACCCCAGACCCTCCCTCTGCATCCCAAACCCTCCATCTGCATCCCACCCCCTCCCTCTGCATCCCGCACCCTCCCTCTGCATCCTGCACCCTCTCTCTGCATCCCACGCCCACTCTCTGCACCCCAGACCCTCCCTCTGCATCCCACACCCTCCCTGTGCATCGTACACCCTCTCTCTGCATCCCACACCCTCCCTCTGCATCCCACAGCCTGTCACTGCAACCCACACCCTCACTCTGCATTCAACACCCTACTTCTGAATGCCACACCCTCCCTCAGAATCCCACACCCTCCCTCTGCATCCCACACCCTCTCTCTGCATCCCACACCCTCCCTCTGCATCCTACACCCTCTCTCTGCATCCCACACCCTCCCTCTGCATCCAATACCCTCCCTCTGAATCCCACATCCTCCCTCTGCGTCCCACACCCTCCCTCTGCATCCTACACCCTCCCTCTGCATTACACACCCTCCCTCTGCATCCTACACCCTCCCTCTGCATCCCACATCCTCCCTCTGCCTCCCATACTCTCCCTCTGCACCCCACACCCTCCCTCTGCATCCCACACCCTCCCTCTGCATCCTACACACTCTCTCTGCATCCCACACCCTCCCTCTGCATCCCACGGCCTGTCACTGCAACCCACACCCTCACTCTGCATCCAATACCCTCCCTCTGAATCCCACACCCTCCCTCTGCATCCCACCCCCTTGCTCTGCATCCCACCCCCTTGCTCTGCATCCCACACCCTCTCTCTGCACCCCACACCCTCCCTCCGCATCCCACACCCTCCTCCGCATCCCACACTCTCTCTCTGCATCCCACACTCTCTCTCTGCACCCCACACTCTCTCTCTGCACCCCAGACCCTCCCTCTGCATCCCACACCCTCCATCTGCATCCCACACCCTCCTTGTGCATCCTACACCCTCTCTCTGCATCCCACACCCTCCCTCTGCATCCTACACACTCTCTCTGCATCCAACACCCTCCCTCTGAATGCCACACCCTCCCTCTGAATCCCAAACCCTCCCTCTGGATCCCACACCCTCCCTTTGAATACCACACCCTCACTCTGAATACCACACCCTCACTCTGAATACCATACCCTCCCTCTGCGTCCCACACCCTCTCTCAGCATCCCACATTCTCACTCTGCATCCCACACTCTCCCTCTGCATCGTACACCCTCCCTCTGCATCCTACACTCTCTCTCTGCATCCCACACCCTCCCTCTGCATCCCACACCCTCCCTCTGCATCCCACACCCTCCCTCTGCATCCCACCCCCTCACTCTGCATCCCACACCCTCCCTCTGCATCCCACACCCTGCATCTGCATCCCACACATTCTCTCTGCATTCCACACCCTCTCTCTGCATCCTACACCCTCCCTCTACATCCTACACGCTGTCTCTGTAACCCACACCCTCTCTCTGCATCCCACACCCTCTCTCTGCATCCCACACCCTCTCTCTGCATCCTACTCCCTCCCTCTGCATCCCACACCCTCCCACTGCATCCCACACCCTCCCGCTGCATCCCACAACCTTTCGCTGCATCCCACACCCTCCCTCTGCATTCCACACCATCTCTCTGCATCCTACACGCTCCCTCGGTATCCTACATGCTGTCTCTGTAACCCACATCCTCTCCCTGCATTCCACAGACTCCCACTGCATCCTACACCCTGCCTCTGCATCCTACTCCCTCTCTCTCTGCATCCCACACCCTCTCGCTGCATCCTACTCCCTCCCTCTGCATCACGCACCCTCCCTCTGCATCCCACACCCTCCCTCTGCATCCCACACACTTCTTCTGCATCCCACATCCTCCCTCTGCATTCCACATGCTGTCGCTGCATCCCACACCCTCCCTCTGCATTCCACACCCTCTCTCTGCATCCTACACCCTCCCTCTGCATCCCACACCCTCCCTCTGCATCCCACACCCTCCCTCTGCATCCCACACCCTCCCTCTGCATCCCACACCCTCCCTCTGGGTCCCACACCCTCCCTCTGGGTCCCACACCCTCCCTCTGCGTCCCACACCCTCCCTCTGCGTCCCACACCCTCCCTCTGCATCCTACACCTTGTCGCTGCATCCCACACTCTCTCTCTGCACCCCACACCCTCCCTCTGCATCCCACACCCTCCCTCTGCATTCCACCCCCTCTCTCTGAATCCCACACTCTCTCTCTGCACCCCACACCCTCCCTCTGCATCCCACACCCTCCCTCTGCATCCCACACCCTCCCTCTGCATCCCACACCCTCCCTCTGCATCCCACACCCTCCCTCTGCATCCCACACCCTCCCTCTGCATCCCACACCCTCCCTCTGCATCCCACACCCTTCCTCTGAATCCCACACCCTCCCTCTGAATACCACACCCTCCCTCTGAATACCACACCCTCTCTCTGCATCCCACACCCTCTCTCTGCATCCCACTCCCTCCATCTGCATCCCACACTCTCCCTCTGCATCCCACACCCTCCCTCTGAATCCCACACCCTCCCTCTGAATCCCACACCCTCCCTCTGAATCCCACACCCTCCCTCTGAATCCCACATCCTCCCTCTGAATCCCACACCCTCCCTCTGCATTCCACACCCTCTCTCTGCATCCTACACCCTCCCTCTGCATCCTACACGCTGTCTCTGTAACCCACACCCTCCCTCTGCATCCCACACCCTCCCTCTGCATCCCACACCCTCCCTCTGCATCCCACACCCTCCCTCTGCATCCCACACCCTCCCTCTGCATCCCACACCCTCCCTCTGCATTCCACACCCTCCCTCTGCATCCCACACCCTGTCGCTGCATCCCTCACCCTCCCTCTGCATTCCACACCCTCTCTCTGCATCCTACACCCTCCCTCTGCATTCCACACCCTCCCTCTGCATTCCACACCCTCCCTCTGCATTCCACACCCTCCCTCTGCATTCCACACCCTCCCTCTGCATCCCACACCCTCTCTCTGCATTCCACACCCTCTCTCTGCATCCTACACCCTCCCTCTGCATCCTACACGCTGTCTCTGCATTCCACACCCTCTCTCTGCATTCCACACCCTCTCTCTGCATCCCACACCCTCCCTCTGCATCCCACACCCTCCCTCTGCATCCCACACCCTCCCTCTGCATCCCACACCCTCCCTCTGCATCCCACACCCTGTCGCTGCATCCCACACCATCTCTCTGCATCCTACACCCTCCCTCTGCATCCTACATGCTGTCTCTGTAACCCACACCCTCTCCCTGCATTCCACACACTCCCACTGCATCCTACTCCCTCTCTCTCTGCATCCTACTCCCTCCCTTTGCATCCCACACCCTCCCTTTGCATCCCACACCCTCCCTTTGCATCCCACACCCTCCCTTTGCATCCCACACCCTCTCTCTGGACCCCCACACCCTCCCTCTGCGTCCCACACCCTCTCTCTGCATCCCACACCCTCTCTCTGCGTCCCACTCCTTCCATCTGCATCCCACATTCTCCCTCTGAATCCCACACCCTCCCTCTGAATCCCACACCCTCCCTCTGCATCCCACACCCTCTTCTGCATCCAACACCCTTCCTCTGCAACCCACACCCTCCCTCTGCATCCCACACCCTCCCTCTGCATCCCACACCCTCCCTCTGCATCCTACACGCTGTCTCTGTAACCCACACCCTCTCTCTGCATTCCACACACTGACACTGCATCCTACACCCTCCCTCTGCATCCCACACCCTCCCTCTGCATCCCACACCCTCCCTCTGCATCCCACACCCTCCCTCTGCATTCCACACTCTCCCTCTGCATCCCACACCCTCTCTCTGCATTCCACACCCTCTCTCTGCATCCTACACCCTCCCTCTGCATCTTACACCCTCTCTCTGTAACCCACACCCTCTCTCTGCATTCCACACCCTCTCTCTGCATCCTACTCCCTCTCTCTGCATCCCACACCCTCCCTCTGCATCCCACACCCTCCCTCTGCATCCCACAGCCTGTCGCTGCATCCTACACCCTCCCTCTGCATTCCACACCATCTCTCTGCATCCTACACCCTCCCTCTGCATCCTACATGCTGTCTCTGTAACCCACACCCTCTCCCTGCATTCCACACACTCCCACTGCATCCTACTCCCTCTCTCTCTGCATCCCACTCCCTCTCTCTGCATCCTACTCCCTCCCTCTGCATCCCACACCCTCCCTTTGCATCCCACACCCTCCCTCTGCATCCCACACTCTCCCTCTGCATCCCACACTCTCCCTCTGCATCCCACACCCTCCCTCTGCATCCCACACCCTCCCTCTGCATCCCACACGCTGTCGATGCATCCCACACTGTCCCTCTGCATTCCACACCCTCTCTCTGCATTCTACACCCTCCCTCTGCATCCTACATGCTGCCTCTGTAATCACACCCTCTCTCTGCATTTCACACACTCCCACTGCATCCTACACCCTGTCTCTGCATCCCACACCCTCCCTCTGCATCCTACTCCCTCTCTCTGCATCACACACCCTGTCGCTGCATCCCACACCCTCTCTCTGCATCCCACACCCTCTCTCTGCATCCTAATCCCTCCCTCTGCATCCCACACCCTCCCTCTGCATCCGTCACCTTCCCTCTGCATCCCACACCCTCCCTCTGCATCCTTCACCTTCCCTCTGCATCCTACACCCTCACTCTACACCCTACACCCTCTCTCTGCATCCTACACCCTCTGTCTGCATCCTACACCCTCCCTCTGCATCCTACACCCTGTCGCTGAAACCCACACCCTCTCTGCATCCCACACCCTCCCTCTGAATGCCACACCCTCCCTCTGCATCCCACACCCTCCCTCTGCATCCCACACCCTCTCTCTGCATCCCACACCCTCCCTCTGCATCCCACACCCTCCCTCTGCATCCCACACCCTCCCTCTGCATCCCACACCCTCTCTCTCCCTCCCACACCCTCTCTCTCCCTCCCACACCCTCTCTCTCCCTCCCACACCCTCTCTCTGCATCCCACACCCTCCCTCTGCATCCCACACCCTCCCTCTGCATCCCACACCCTCCCTCTGCATCCCACACCCTCCATCTGCATCCCACACCATCCCTCTGCATCCCACACCCTCTCTCTGCATCCCACACCCTCTCTCTGCATCCCACACCCTCTCTCTGCATCCCACACCCTCTCTCTGCATCCCACACCCTCCCTCTGCATCCCACACCATCCCTCTGCATCCCACACCCTCTCTCTGCAACCCACAGCCTCTCTCTGCATCCTACACCCTCCCTCTGCATCCTACATTCTGTCTCTGTAACCCACACCCTCTCTCTGCATTCCACACACTCCCACTGCATCCTACACCCTGCCTCTGCATCCCACACCCTCCCTCTGCATCCTACACCCTGCCTCTCCCTCCCACACCCTCCCTCTACATCCTACACCCTCCATCTGCATCCTACATCCTCCCTCTGCATCCTACACCCTCCCTCTGCATCCTACACCCTCCCTCTGCATCCTACACCTTCCCTCTGCATCCTACAGCCTCACTCTGCACCCTACACCCTCTCTCTACACCCTACACCCTCTCTCTACACCCTACACCCTCTCTCTGCATCCTGCACCCTCCCTCTGCATCCTGCACCCTCCCTCTGCATCCTGCACCCTCCCTCTGCATCCCACACCCTCCCTCTGCACCCCACACCCTCCGTCTGCATCCCACACCCTCCCTCTGAATCCCACACTCTCCCTCTGCAGCCTGTACTCTCTCTCTCTCTCTCTCTCAGTGTTGTGTCCAATCTCCCTGATTATCCAATGAATCCTGGCTTTCATTTGCCGTTTTCCATCTTGTTTGACGTGTCCAACTAAAATTCCTCTGTGTTCTGGTTCAGCTTTTCTCTATTTCTGATCTTTACCTCATGATATAATGATCGTTACTGTATAAATGTGTTTCACAGACATCTGGCGAACTTGTTCCACAGAATCAGCCTCATTCTGATTTAGCTCGGGGACCAAATGGACAAGGAAGTTCTCCTGAAATTCCTCCCTTCCCTTTCATTTTCTCAGTCAATGTTTGTGGAGTTAAAGTCCTCCAATGTCAAGCACTCTTTAATTTTAGACATCTCTGTGATTCCCTGACTCCCTCACGTGCTGTCACATTGTCTCCCTCCATCCTCTCTGCCCCTCACACTCTCTCTCTTTCTCACTCTTGCTTTCCTCACCATTGTATTTCTCTTTCCACTCACTCCCTCTATTTCTGTTTTCCCACTCGCTTTCACACCACACTCTCCCTTCTGCATACTCTCTCTTTCTTTCTACGCCATTCTCTCTCCCCACACAGTATCTCTCCACCACTTTCTCTCTCTCCCTTTTCTCCCACTGCGCTCCTTCCTCGCATCTCACATTCTCCCCCACTCCATCTTGCACTACTCCCTCTCACTCTTGCTCTCCCATTCTCCTGCTCTCCTTCTCTCTTTGGGAGTTTTTAACCAGGATAATCTCCCTTAACCAGGATAATCTCCCTTAACCAAATAGAGTCCATTCTGGCCTCTCAAGGTCACCGTTTCAATCTTGGTGAGAAATGGACATTCCTCTGCTGGACACAGCCTTTCCCAGAATGCCGAGTTGTGGATTGGATGTGTTGTTGGAGTCACCTGCCTGTTTCTGTTTTGGATCTACTGGAGTTTGAAAGAGTAAGAGACAACTTTGATTGAAACAGATAAGATCCTGAGCTGGGTCTTGGCAGGGCAGACGTGGAGAGGATGTTACCTTGTACTGGAAATGCTGGAACAAGCCATTACCCTTAAAAATCAAGGATTGCCCATTTAAGATTGAGATGGTGAATTTTATTCCCAGAGGATTGTGAGCCTTTGAAACTGTCTTCCTGAAAAGGTGGTCAATGCTATGTCTTTGAATATTTTTTAAGGCAGAGGTGGAGAGATTTGTATTAAACAAGAGGGTAAAAAGTGTAAGTGGGAGTAAGATTTCAGGTTACAATCAGATAAACCTTGATCTTACTGAATGGTGGAGCAGGCTCAATCTGCTGAATGTCCTATTGCTTCTTATTTGTACGTTCATTTGCAATGTTTGTCTTAACCATTCTCGTGAAGGAGAAGAGGCAGTTAAGTGTGAGTAAATATGCTAATTGTGTGTATATGTTTGAGTGTCTGTGTGTGTCTACATTTGTTTACATTTGTGTGTATCTTTATGTGTCTTGGTGTCCGAGTTTGTGTGTATCTGTGAGAGTGTGTAAGACTGTGTGTCTGTGTGACTGTGCGTATGTCTACCTGTATGACTGTGTGCGACTGTGTGTGTGTGTGTGAGACTGTGTGTTTGTGTGATTGTTTATTTGTGTGTGTGTCTGTCTATGTGACTATGTGTATAACTGTGTGTGTGTCTGTATGTGTATCTGTGTGAGTCTGTGTATCTGTGTGCACATGTGTGTGACTGTGTGACTCTGTGTGTGTGTCAGTGTGACTGTGTACGTGTGCATATGTGTGTATGTGTGTGTGTGTCTGTGTGCGCGTGTGTGTGTGTGTGTGTGTGTGTGTGTCAGTGCATGGTGCTGCGTTGTCTGATGTTTCAGCCCTGGGTTCACTGTGGGCAGGTTTTGTGACCTGAGCTTTGCTGAGTTTCTGCTGGCAGGCTTCGACGCAATAGAGTAATGTTGTAAAGGACGAGTGGCCTGAAGGGCACACATCGCTTGCTGTGGGCTCCAGCTGGGTCTAAGAGTTCTCCGTGTGTGTGATGTGCTGAGACTGTCAAGGGACTGACTGAGGAGTGCAGCAGCTGACGTGTGGAGTTGATATGATTTAGTAAAGCCTGGTACAGCTGAGTACTCAGAGCCCCTCGTTCAAACAGAGTAAGTAAGTGCAGCTTGGAGGTCAACAAAGGTTTGAAAGTTGACTGTGGGAGAGTTTCTCACAGTTTGACAGCTCACTCTCGTGTCCTGGGTGTTTTGTTCTTCTATCACCAAATCACCTGCGATTCTTTTTTCCATCCATTAACCACCTCCCGAAAATCACTTGTGTTTTTCACTTGATTAATTTACATGCAAAGTCTGTCAAGGGCAATGCAGAGCATCAAAGGTGAGGGAGCGGTAGGGAGAGGGTGAGGATGATAGTGGGACGTTCATTTGACTGGTTATGCCTGACTGTTTCCCAACTCATAATTACTCCTTCAGACTGGCTCAGGGGCACGACCCAAGCCAATGTGACTACGTTCATGAAGAGGAGGAGCCGGCGTTCGACTGGGGGTGGTGGTGGGGGGGAACAAAGTTAAAAATCACACAACACCATGTTATAGTCCAACAGGTTTATTTTGGAAATGGAAGCTTTTGGAGTGCTGCTCCTTCAGCAGGTGGTTGTGGGGTAGGATCATAAGACACAAAATTTATAGCAAAAGATCAGAGTATCAGAAATGACATGTTGAACAAACCTAGATTGCTGTTAAGTCTTTCATCTTTTAGAATGGGTTGCAGGTTTAGATTTATTAATATGTAAATCCCAGAACTTCTTTCAAGCCACATTCCCAAGATAACTTGAGGTTTTATAAAAAAAAGGTGACATCTCAGCTCAGACAATGCAGTAAAAGGTGTGAGGTTAGAATCTTGAGTCAAACCGGCTCTAGTTCCAAAGTAGGAATTTATAAAATATCGCATGGATTACTGTCCACAGAATGTGTGCTTTATGAACAAAACAGAATGTATCAGCAAATACAGTTTTGTTCCCTCCTAGTCGGGGAATACTTCAGTGGTCAGGGACATTCACCCTCGCATCCTTGGGTAACCGTCCTCCAAGGTGGACTTCAGGATACACAACAATGCAGAGTGGGTGAGCAGAGGCTGATAGCCAAGTTCCATACCCATGGGGAGGGCCTCAACCGGGACCTTGGGTTCATGTCACACTCCAGGTGACTCCATTGCACTATACACTCTCTCTCTCTCTCTCACACACACACACACTCTTACATACTCACACACTCACACAGACCCAGTCTCATACAAATGCTCTCTCAGACACACTCATACATACACATGCGTTCACACTATCTCACAGGCAGATACTCCATGACATTCATACACACACACACACACACACACACACACATATATAAGGAGTGAATTTGTATTTGGAGAATTGTGTTAGCAGCTGCATTCTATTTTGTTCAAAAAACACACATTCTGTAGACTATCAGTACACGTGATATTTTATAAATACCTACTTTGGAAATGAAACCAGTCTGAATAGCCAAAGTTGTCCCATTGTGTAAGAAGGGTAACAGAGATAATCTAGGGAATTACAGATGTGACCCTCATGTTTGTGGTAGGGAAATTATTGGAAAAGATTCCCAGGGACAAAATCTAGACACATTTAGAAGCAAATGGACTGATTAGTGATAGACAGCATGGTCTTGTGCAGGGGAGATCATGCCTCACTAAAACCTGATTGAGTTTTTTTGAGGAAGGTGAGGAAGGGAAAAGCAGTTGATGTTGTCTCCGTGGAACCTTCAGTAAAGCCTTTGACAAGGCCCCTCATGGCACTCTGTAACCAAAAGGTGAAGTCACATGGTATCGAGGTGAGATGGCAAGATGGATATTGAACTGGCTTAGTCACAGGAGACAGAGGGTAGTGGTAGGAGAATGCTTCTCTGAATGGAGGGCTGTGACTAGTGGTGTTCCACAGGGATCAGCACTGGGACCTCTGCTGTTTGTGGTCAACATAAATGATTTAGAGGAGAATCTAGCTGGTCTGATTAGTAGGTTTGTGGACAATACAAAGATTGATGGTGTTACGTATAATGAGGAGGATTATCAGAGGATACAGCAGGATATAGATCAGTTGGAGGAACCTTCTACCCCACCAACTTCCGATTATATCACATTATCCTCTGCCACTTCTGCCAACTACAAACAGACCCCACCACTAGGGATATATTTCCCTCCTCACCCCATCAGCATTTCAAAGAGACCATTCCTTCCGCTACTCCCTCAGATCTAAGCAGACAAAACGTCCAGAAACCCTAGCCATTCTCCCCTACATCAAAGACATCTCAGAAGTGACAACCAGCCTACTCAGACCCCTTGGAATCATGGTAACCCACAAACCCACCAACACACTAAAACAGCAGCTAATGAACTTGAAAGAACCCACACAGACATCAAGCAAAACTAATGTCATTTACAAAATACTGTGCAAGGAATGTAACAAACATTACATTGGATAAACAGACAGAAAACTAGCCACCAGGATACATGAACATCAACTAGCCACAAAATGACATGATCCACTCTCACTAGTACCCTCACATACAGATGAGGGAGGACACCACTTTGATTGGGACAACACATCCATCCTAGGACAGGCCAAACAGAGACACACACAAGAATTCCTAGAAGCATAGCATTCCAACACATCGAGTTAGACCCCATCTACCACCCCCTGAGAAAAAGAACAGGAAATGATATCATCACGGGAAATGATAGAACCACAGGAAATGACATCACCCACCCAAAGAAATCCAAATACATAAATAGAAAACAGGAATTATCAACAGCGCTTTGCCCGGAGGCCCACTGAAGATGTTACCTAGTAGGGTGACGAAACATCTGGAAATGAATGTTCCAGCTCAGTGAGCAAACCTACATCCAGGCAAGGGATAAGTTAGCTCATTTACACATAAACATATCTTCAAGAATATATCTGAGAAATGCTCACTTGCAGTAATGTTGGGAATAAGCTGGAATGATGGCTCTGTCCTTCTGTTTGTACAGATTTGCACCTATCAAGCAAAGAAGAAGCAGATGGGTTTGAAACACATGGATTGTGCGATCAAAGGGAGACCCTGCTGCATTGGGACAAAGGGCAGGTGGGTGTCTTTCAGTCCAGGCAATTAATCACAGGAAATAGAAAATGGCAGATAAATTGAACTGCTCATTTACATCTGGGTTCATCATAGAAGATATAAGTGCTATCCCAGAAATACAAGTAAATCGGGAGGTGAGAGGGAAGGAGTGAGAACAATTACAATCTCCTGGGAGAGGGGACAGAGAAAATGATTATGTCTGAAAGCTGACAAGTGTCCAGGTCCTGCTGGACTTCAAAGTGGCTTTGGATTGAAGTTTCCAAAAGTCCCAAGACACTGTAAAGATCCAATCAGATCAAAAATAGTGAATGTGGCTCCTCTGTTTACAAAAGGAAAGGGACAGAAAGCAGGAAAATTTAGACAGTTGGTTAAAATCTGTGAGAAGAGAAGTGATTAAGGAGGTTATAGCAAAGCACTTAGAAAATGTTAACCCAAATGTGCAGAGTCAATATGGTTTTGAGAAAAGAGAAGTCACATTTGACGAACATGTGTCTTGGTCAAATTCTCCAGGATAATTATTGATGGACAATAAATACTGGACCAACTAGCAATGACCACATCCCAGGAACAAACAAAGTGGAGTTTTAATGATCAAGTAAATGACTGATGTAGATAAAGGGAAACCTGTGAATGTGATTTCAATCCAGACAAATGTGAGGTGATGCATTCAAGCAAGACTAATTCCAGAGCGAATTATACAATGATCGGAAGAGCCTTGGGAATATTTGATGGGCAGAGAGATTTGGGAGTGCAGGTCCATTGTACCCTGAAGGTGGCTGCACAGGTGGATAGAGTGGTCAAGAAGGCATATGGTATGCTTGCCTTCATTGGACGGGATATTGAGTATAAGAGCCCTGGCAAGTCATGTTAAAATTGGTTTGGCTGCATTTAGAATACTGTGTACAGTTCTGGTCGCCACATTACCAAAAGGATGTGGACGCTTTGGAGAGGGTGCAGAGGAGATTTACGAGGATGTTGCCTGGTATGGAAGGTGCTCGCTATGAAGAGAGGGTGAGTAGGTTAGGTTTATTTTCATTAGAAAAAAAGAGACTGAGGGGGGACCTGATTGAAGTTTACAAAATCATGAAGGGTATAGACAGGGTGGATAGAGTCAAGTTCTTTCCCAGGGTGAAGGATTCAATAACAAGAGGTCACGCTTTCAAACTGGGAGATGGAAAGTTTCAGGGGGAGACACACGGCAAGTTTATGGGGTGACATCATAATGTGCACCAAGGGCTAGACTGTGACTAGGAAACAGTGAGTCAGTCTAAGTGGGTCATTGGCAAGATGTGATGGTGAGGTCCCACAGGAATCAGTGCTTCTGCCTCAGTTATTGACAAATTATAGTAATGACTTGGATAAAGAAACTAAATGAATGGTAGTTAAATTTGTTGATGACATACAGTTAAGTAGAAGGTAAACCATGAAATGTACACAAGAAATCTACTAAGGGCTATGGATAGATTAAATGGGCTGGCAAATATTTGGCAGGAGGCATATGATATAGGAAAATATGAACCTACCAACATGGGAAGAAAGAATAGAAAAATAGAAAATTATTTACAAGGAAAGTGATTGCAAAAGTCTGATGCACTGAGGGATCTGTCTGCCCTGGTGCATGAATCACAAAGTGTTAATATGCACATGGTTAACAGGGCAAATAGAATGTGGTCATTTATTGTGAAGGTAATGTAATGGACTCAGTGGGTTATGTGCTGAAGTCAAGCCCATTATCCAATATTTCAATGCAGAGAAATGTGAGTAATGGTTTGGAGGAGCCGGTGTCGGACTGGGGTAGACAAAGTTACAAATCACAGCACACCAGGTTTTGGTCCAACAGGTTTATTTGGAAGCACTAACTTTCAGAGTGACGCTCCTTCATCAGGTGGTTGTGGAGAATAAGATTGTAAGACGCAGAATTTATAGCAAAAGTTTACAGTGTGATGTAACTGAGATTACAGATTGAAAAAGACCCGGATTGTTTGTTAAGTCTCTCAGCTTTTAGAATGATCAGGTTGGTATCAATTCTTTCATATGTAAATCACAAAACTTTTTTTAAAAGTTACATTCTCGAGTGACCTTTAACAATTGGTGTCATGTCGGCCCAGATAAGGTTTTGAAGGTGTCAGCTCCCCTGTGTGAGGCTGTCTGTGCCATAATGGTCAGACTGATTCTCATCTAAAAAACGGATTTATTGAATCTTACATGGATTCATGCAGTTTTTGAGCAAAGTAAAATGTAATTCTGCAAATACAAATTCACTCCAGAAACTTATATATATGTGTGTGGGGGGGTGGGAGGAGGGTTATGAATGTCTGATTAGATTACTTACAGTGTGGAAACAGGCCCTTCAGTCCAACAAGTCCACACCGACTAGCCGAAGCACAACCCACCCATGCCCCTACATTTACCCCTTCACCTAACACTACGGGCAATTTAGCATGGCCAATTCACCTGACCTGCACATTTTTGGGCTGTGGGAGGAAACCGGAGCACCCGGAGGAAACCCACACAGACACAGGGAGAATGTGCAAACTCCACACATTCAGTCGCCTGAGGTGGGAATTGAACTCGGGTCTCTGGCGCTGTGAGGCAGCAATGCTAACCACTGTGCCATCATGCTGTCTGTGAGAAGGTGTGTGCATATGTGTGAGTGTAAAGGGGTTTAAGCCTGTGAGAGGGTTTGTGTGGGAGTGTATGTGTGAGTGTATGAGAGAGGGTCTGAGTGTGAGTGTTACGAGTGTATGTGTGTGTGTGTGTGTGTGTATAGTGCAGTGGGGTCACCTGGAGTGTGACATGAACCCAAGGTCCCGGTTGAGACCATCCCCATGGGGACTGAACTTAGCTATCAGCCTCTGGTCGGATACTTTTCATTGCTGCCTGTCCCGAAGTCCGCCTTGGAGGATGGTCACCCGAAGGTCCGAGGTTGAATGTCTTGGACCGCTGAAGTGTTCGCCGACTGGGAGGGAACCCTCCTGTCTGGTGATTGTTGCGCAGTGTCCATTCATCCGTTGCCATAGCCTCCGGTTGGTCTCAACAATGTACCATGCCTCAGGGCATCCTTGCCTTGTCCACCACTCCCCACCTCCCCTATGGCTCCTACACACACACACACACACACACACACATATTCATATAAGTTTGTGGGGTGAATTTGTACTTGCAGAATTATACTTTTCTCAAAAACTGCATGAATCCAGGTAAGATTCTGTAAATCCGTTTTTTAGATTAGAATCAGTCTGAACATTGTCAGAGAAATGTTCTTTATGCAGAGAGTTGTGAATGCATGGAATGCGTTGCCAGTTGTGGTGGTGGAAGCAGAGTCATTGGGGACATTTAAGCGACTGCTGGACATGCACACGGATAGCAGTGAGTTGAGGGGTGTGTAGATTAAGTTACTATATTTTACATTAGGATTAAATCTCGGCCCAACATCGTGGGCCAAAGGGCCTGTTCTGTGCTGTACTTTTCTATGTTCTATGAAACACAGAGACAATTCAGGCTTAATAAGACAACTATGAAGGGGGGATAGGAGCAGAGGGACCTTGGGGTTCAAACACAGAATTCTCTGAAAGTGGCTGGGCAAGTCAAAACAGTTATTTTATTAACTTAATAGGATCCTTAGGTTTATAAATACAAACATAGAATATAAAATCAAGGAAGTGATACTTTTTTAATATATTCATTCATGGAACGTGGACAATGCTGATTAGGCCAGTATTTATTGCCCATCCCTAATTCCCTAAGAGTTAAGAGTCAACCCTATTGCTGTGGGTCTGGAGTCACATATAGGCCAGACCAGGTAAGGATGGCGGTTTCCTTCCCTAAAGATCATTAATGAGACAGATGGGTTTTTCCTGACAATCAACAATGGATTCCTGGTTACCCTTGGTCTCTTAATTCAATGTTTTATTTAAATTTGAATTCTACCATCTGTTGTGGCAGCAATTGAACCTGGGTCCCTGGAACATTGCCTGGGTCTCTGGATTAACAGTCCAGTGATAATATCCCTCAGCAATCACTCCGCACCTCCCACCCACCCCTTACTATGCTTCTACAAATCATTTGTTAGGCCACATTTGGAGTATTGTGTTCACTTCTGAGGCACCTTATTGAAAGAAGGATGTTAAAGCCCTGCAGAAAGTGCAAAGGAGATTTCCTGGAATAATACAGCTTTGAGGGATTTTGGACAGAGTCATACAGCAGAGAAACAGACCCTTTGGTCCAACTCGTCCACACCAACCAGGTTTCCCAAACTAAACTAATCCTACTTGTTCGCATTTAAAGGCAGATTTGTTAAATATTTTCTAGACACAGTTGGTTTTAGCAGGGTAGGGGGATTAAGGATAATAGGGATAATGCAGGTAGCAGGATCTGAGATGATGGATAGATCAGCCATGATCTTAATGAATGGAAGAACAGGCTCAATGGGCCAAATGGCCTTCTCCTGCTTCTATTACTATGAAACTTTTGCCAATACCCCTCTAAACCTTCCTACTCATTAACCTATTCAAATGCATTTAAATGTTGTAACTGTAACTGCACTTCCTTAGGCAGTTCATTCCATATATGAGCTACACTCTATATGAAAACGTTGCCCCTTGGGTTCCATTTCTTTCTCCACTCACCTTACCTGAGAGCCAATCACCTGGTCGTTGGCAGGAAAATAGCTTTTATCTCTGATTGGAGTGATTGTAATGTGATCAGCCAGGTAGGCCTCATGAAATATTTTAAACTCGCCCACCATCAGGAACTGACCAATGCTACTCACCAATTACAGAAATAGGTTTTCTTTGCCTTGGAGCTGAGAATATTAGAAGGTGACCTTTATGAGGTATTCAAAATTATAATAATATTGACAGGATGAAAAAGAATATTCTGTTTCCACCTATTGGTCAGTAACTTGGAGTCACAATTTCAAAATGGTCAGCAAGAGAGGTGGGAGTGAGGAGAATCCTGCTTAGACATAGTTAGAGCTGAAAATGTGTTGCTGGAAAAGCTCATGTCTGACCTTTCAGGCATGAGCCCTTCTTCAGGAAGGCCAATTTCCTGAAGAAGGGCTCATGCCCGAAACGTCGATTCTCCTGTTCCTTGGATGCTGCCTGACCTGCTGAGCTTTTCCAGCAACACATTTTCAACTCTGATCTCCAGCATCTGCAGTCCTCACTTTCTCCTAGACATAGCTATAGCAATCTTGCAGTGGATAAATAGGCCACTTGGCCCGACCTTTACTCAGAGAGTTGTTTGGATTTGGAATGCACTGCCTGAGACAATGGTGGAGGTGGATCTCCTGGAAAGTTTCATAAGTTTCTTGTAGGTCTCTATCAAATATATAGTTGAAAATGATGAATTTCGAGGGATATGCAGACAGTATTGGAGAATGGGACTAACTGGCTCACCCTTTCTGCAGCCTGGACAGAATCAATTCTGGAATAAGGTGGTGAACTTGCAGCATGGGTTGGTACCTGGGAATTTTATATTGTGGCCATTTCAGAGACGTGGGTAGAGCAGGGACTAGAATGGTTGTTGCAGGTTCTAGGATTTGGATGTTTCAGCAAGACCAGAGAAGATGGTAACAGAGGGGGTGATGTGGCATTGTTGGTCAAGGACAATATTACAGCTGAGATAACATTTGAGGACTCATCCACTGAGGTAGTTTGCGCTGAGGTTACAAACAGGAAAGGAGAGGTCACCCTGTTGGGAGTTTTCTACGGGTCTTCGAATTGTTCCAGGGATGTAGAGAATAGGATAGCAAAGATGATTCTCGATAGGAACGAGAGTAATAGCTTAGTTGTTATGGGGGACTTTAACTTCCCCAATATTGAGTGGGAATACTATAGTTCAAGTAGTTTAGATGGGTCAGTTTTTGTCCAATGTTTGCAGGAGGGTTTCCTGATACAGTATGTAGACGGGCCAACAAGGGACAAGGCCACATTAGATTTGGTACTGGGGAATGAACTCGGACAGGTGTCAGATTTGGAGGTAGATGAGTACTTTGGCGCTAGTGACCATAATTTGGTTATGTTTAAATAGCAATAAGCTAGAATAGGTATATACTGCAGAGAAAGAGGTATAACGGGGGGAAAAGGCAAATATGATCTAGTTAGGCAAGATTTAGGAAGCATAGAATGGGAAAGGAAACTGCAGGAGATGGGCCCACTTGAAATGTGGAGCTTGTTCAAGGAACAGCTACTGTGGGTCCTTGATAAGTATGTACCTGTCAGGCAGGGAGGTAGTTGTTCAGAGAGGGAGCCATGGTTTCCTAAAGAAGTTGAAGCTCTTGTCAAGAGGAAGAAGGCGGCTTATGTGAGGAAACGACGTGAAGGCTCAGTTAGGGGGCTTGGGAGTTATAAGTTAGACAGAAAAGATCGAAAGAGAGACCTAAGAGCCAGGAGGGGACATGAGAAGTTGTTGTGGATAGGATCAAGGAAAACCCTAAGGTTTTCTATAGGTACATCAGGAATAAAAGAATAACTAGAGTAAGATTAGGGCCAATCAAAGACAGTATTGGGAAGTTGTGTGTGGAATCTGAGGATGTAGGAAAAGTGCTAAATGAATACTTTTTGTCAGTATTCACATTGGAAAAGGGTGATGTTAGTGAGAATATGGAGATACAGGCTACAGGATTAGATGGGATTGAGGTTGACAAAGAGGACACTTTAGTAATTTTGGAAGATCTGAAAATAGGTAAGACCCCTGGGCCGGATGGGATTTATCCTCAGATTCTCTGGGAAGCCAGGGAGGAGATTGCAGAGCCTTTGGCTCCAATCTTTATGTCGTCATTGTCTATATGAATAGTGCCAGAAGACTTGGAGGATAGCAAATGTTGGTCCTTTGTTTATGAAGGGGAGTCGGGACAACTCTTGTAATTATAGACCAGAGAGCCTTACCTCGGTTGTGGGTAAGGTGTTGGAAAAGGTTATAAGAGATTGGATTTCTTATCATCTGGAAAGGAATCATTTGATTAGGGATAGTCAACACGGTTTTGTGAAGGCTAGGTCGTGCCTCACTAACCTTATTGAGTTCTTCGAGAAGGTGACCAAACAGGTGGATGGAGGTAAAGTGGTTGATGTGGTGTATATGGATCTCATAAGGCATTTGATATGATTCCACGTGGTAGGCTATTGCACAAAATACAGAGTATCAGGATTAAAGGTGATTTAGCGGTTTGGATCAGAAATTGGATAGTTGAAAGAAGACAGAGGGTGGTGATTGATGGAAAATGTTCATCCTGGAGCTCAGTTACCAGTAGTGTGCTGCAAGGATCTGTTGTGGGTCCACTATTGTTTATCATTTTTATAAAGGATCTTTTTTTGGGTGTAGAAGGATGAGTTAGTAAATATGCAGATAACATATAACACTAAGGTAGGCAGAGTTGTGGATAATGATGTGGGTTACAGAGGGACATAGATAAGATGCAGAGCTGGGCTGAGAAGTGGCAAATGGAGCTTAATGTGGAAAAGTGTGAGATGATTCACTTTGGAAGTAACAGGAATGCAGTGTACTGGACTAATGGCAAAATTCTTGGCAGTTTAGATGAACAGAAAGATCTTGGTATCCAGGTGTATAAGTCCCTGAAAGTTGCCACCCAGGTTGATAGGGTTGTTAAGAAGGTATATGTTGTGTTGGCGTTTATTGGTTGGGGGATTGAGTTTTGGTGCCACAAGGTCACGCTGCAGCTGTACAAAGCACTGGTAAGAGTGCACCTGGAGTATTGCGTACAGTTCTGGTCACCACATTATAGGAGAGATGTGGAAGCTTTGGAAAGGGTTCAGAGGAGATTTAGTTGGATGTTGCCTGGTATGGAGGGAAGGTCTTAAGAGGAAAGGAAAGGCTGACGGAACTGAGGCTGTTTTCATTGGAGAGAAGAAGGTTGAGAGGTGACTTAATTGAGACTACAAGATAATCAGAAGGTTAGATAGGGTCGACAGTGACAGCCTTTTTCCTCAGATGGTGAAGGCTAAGATGAGAGGACATAGCTTTAAATTGAGGGGTGATAGATTTAGGACAGATATCAGGGTAGTTTCTTTACTCAGAGAGTAGTAGGGCCTGCCTGCAACAGGAGTAGACTCACCAAATTTAAGGGCATTTAAATGGATATTGGACTTACATATGGATGATAAAGGAACAGTGTAGGTTAGATGGGTGTCAGATTAATTTCATAGGTCAGTGCAACATCGAGGGCTGAAGGGCCTGTACTGCGCTGTAACATTCCATGTTGTATGTTGTAAAGGGTCGAATGGCTTCTTTCTATACTGTAACATGCTCTGATTATATCCTTGGAGTTGTCACAAGAACTAAATGTTTTAGAACATAGAACATAGAACAATACAGCGCAAAACAGGCCCTTCAGCCCTCGATGTTGCGCCGACCTGTGAACTATTCTGAGCTCGTCCCCCTACACTATCCCATCATCATCCATGCATTTATTGAAGGATTGTTTAAACCTCCCTAATGTGGCTGAGTTAACTGCATTAGCAGGTAGGGCATTCCACGCCCTTACCACTCTCTGAGTAAAGAACCTGCCTCTGACATTTGTCTTAAATCTATCATCCCTCAATTTGTAGTTATCCCCCATCGTACAAGCTGACGTCATCATCTTAGGAATAAGTCTGTCACTGTCTACCCTTTCTAATCCTCTGATCATCTTGTATGTCTCTATCAAATCCTCTCTTAGCCTTCTTCTCTCCAATGAGAACAGACCCAAGTCTCTCGGCCTTTCCTCATAAGACCTTCCCTCCAGACCAGGAAACATCCTGGTAAATCTCCTCTGCACCTTTTCTAATGCTTCCACATCCTTCCTGTAATGGGGCAAACAGAACTGTACACAATATTCCAAGTGCGGCCGCACTAACATTTTGTACAGTTGCAGCATGATATTGTGGTTACGGAACTCAATCCCTCTACCAATGAAACCTAACACACCGTATGCCTTCTTAACAGCACTATCCACCTGGGTGGCAACTTTCAGGGGTCTATGTACATGGACTCCAAGATCCCTCTGCACATCCACACTACCAAGAATCTTTCCACTGACCCAGTACTCTGCCTTCCTGTTATTCTTCCCAAAGTGCATCACCTTACATTTAGATGCATTGAACTCCATTTGCCACCTCTCAGCCCAATTCTGCAGTTTATCCAAGTCCCCCTGCAACCTGTAACATTCTTCCAAACTGTCCACTATTCCACCGACCATAGTGTCATCTGCAAATTTACTAATCCATCCACCGATGCCTGCGTCTAAGTCATTTATAAAAATGACAAACAGCAGTCGTCCCAAAACAGATCCTTGTGGCACACCACTAGTAACCGGACTCCAGGCTGAATATTTTCCATCAACCACCACTCGCTGCCTTCTTCCAGAAAGCCAGTTTCTAATCCAAACTGCTAACTCACTCTCAATTCCACGCCTCTGCATTTCTCCAACAGCCTACCATGCGGAACCTTATCAAAGGCTTTACTGAAGTCCATGTACACCACACCAACTGCCCTACCCTCATCTACATGCTTGGTCACCTTCTCAAAAAACTGAGGTTTGTGAGACACGACCTGCCCTTGATGAAACCATGTTGACTATCTGAAATCAAATTGTTGCTTGCTAGATGATTATAAATTTTCTCTCATAGTCCTTTCCAAAACCTTTTCTACAACAAACATAAGGCTCATTGGTCTATAATTACCTGGGTCATCTCTACTGCCCTTCTTGAACAAGGGCACAACATTTGTAATCCTCCAGTCCTCTGGTACTAAACCTGTAGACAATGACGACTCAAATATCAAAGCCAAAGGCTCTGCTATCTCCTCCCTAACTTCCCAGAGAATCCTTAGATAAATCCCATCTGGCCCAGGGGACTTGTCTACTTTCACTCCTTCTAGAATTGATAACACCTGTTCGTAACTAACCTCGATCCTTTCTAGTCTAATATCTCGTACCTCATTCTTCTCCTTTACAATATTCTCCTCTTCTTGAGTGAACACCAATGAACATAGAACATTACAGCGCAGTACAGGCCCTTCGGCCCTCGATGTTGTGCCAACCTGCCATACCAATCTGAAGCCCATCTAACCTACACTATTCCATGTACGTCCATATGCTTGTCCAATGACGACTTAAATGTACTTAAAGTAGGCAAATCTACTATCGTTGCCACAAAGCATTCCATACCCTTACTACTCTGAGTAAAGACGCTACCTCTGACATTTGTCCTATATCTATCACCCCTCAATTTAAAGTTATGCCCCCTCGTGCTCGCTGTCACTATTCTTGGAAAAAGGCTCTCTCTGTCCACCCTATCTAACCCTCTGAGAAATGTTCATTTAGCATCTCTCCGATCTCCACAGGGTCCACACTCAACTTCCCACTTCTGTCTTTGACTGGCCTTGTTCCTATCCTAGTGTAAAAAATGAGGTCTGCAGATGCTGGAGATCACAGCTGCAAATGTGTTGCTGGTCAAAGCACAGCAGGCCAGGCAGCACCTCAGGAATAGAGAATTCGACGTTTCGAGCATAAGCCCTTCATAATTGTTCCTATCCTAGTCATCCTTTTATTCTTCGAGTAAAAAATGAGGTCTGCAGATGCTGGAGATCACAGCTGCAAATGTGTTGCTGGTCAAAGCACAGCAGGTTAGGCAGCATCTCAGGAATAGAGAATTCGACGTTTCGAGCATAAGCCCTTCATCAGGAATAAGAGAGAGAGAGCCAAGCCGGCTGAGATAAAAGGTAGGGAGGAGGGACTAGGGGGAGGGGCGATGGAGGTGGGATAGGTGGAAGGAGGTCAAGGTGAGGGTGATAGGCCGGAGTGGGGTGGGAGCGGAGAGGTCAGGAAGAGGATTGCAGGTTAGGAGGGCGGTGCTGAGTTGAGGGAACCGACTGAGACAAGGTGGGGGGAGGGGAAATGAGGAAGCTGGAGAAATCTGAATTCATACCTTGTGGTTGGAGGGTTCCCAGGCGGAAGATGAGGCGCTCCTCCTCCAGCCGTCGTGTAGTTGTGTTCTGCCGGTGGAGGAGTCCAAGGACCTGCATGTCCTCGGTGGAGTGGGAGGGGGAGTTAAAGTGTTGAGCCACGGGGTGATTGGGTTGGTTTGTTCGGGCGGCCCAGAGGTGTTCTCTGAAGCGTTCCGCAAGTAAGCGGCCTGTCTCACCAATATAGAGGAGGCCACATCGGGTGCAGCGGATGCAATAGATGATGTGTGTGGAGGTACAGGTGAACTTGTGGCGGATATGGAAGGATCCCTTGGGGCCTTGGAGGGAAGTGAGTGTGGAGGTGTGGGCGCAAGTTTTACATTTCCTGCGGTTGCAGGGGAAGGTGCCGGGGGTGGAGGTTGGGTTGGTGGGGGGTGTGGATCTGACAAGGGAGTCACGAAGGGAGTGGTCCTTGCGGAACGCTGATAGGGGAGGGGAGGGAAATATATCCTTGGTGGTGGGGTCCGTTTGGAGGTGGCGGAAATGGCGGCGGATAATACGTTGTATGCGCAGGTTGGTGGGGTGGTAGGTGAGAACCAGTGGGGTTCTGTCTTGGTGGCGGTTGGAGGAGCGGGGCTCAAGGGCGGAGGAGCGGGAAGTGGAGGAGATGCGGTGGAGGGCATCGTCGATCACGTCTGGGGGGAATCTGCGGTCCTTGAAGAAGGAGGCCATCTGGGCTGTGCGGTGTTGGAATTGGTCCTCCTGGGAGCAGATGCGGCGGAGACGAAGGAATTGGGAATATGGGATGGCGTTTTTACAGGGGGCAGGGTGGGAGGAGGTGTAGTCCAGGTAGCTGTGGGAGTCAGTCGGTTTATAATAGATGTCTGTGTTGAGTCGGTCGCCCGAGATAGAAATGGAAAGGTCTAGGAAGGGGAGGGAGGAGTCTGAGACAGTCCAGGTGAATTTCAGGTCGGGATGGAAGGTGTTAGTAAAGTTGATGAACTGTTCAACCTCCTCGTGGGAGCACGAGGCAGCGCCGATACAGTCATCGATGTAGCGGAGGAAAAGGTGGGGGGTGGTGCCAGTGTAGTTGCGGAAGATGGACTGTTCCACATATCCTACGAAGAGGCAGGCATAGCTGGGGCCCATGCGGGTGCCCATGGCAACTCCTTTAGTTTGGAGGAAGTGGGAGGATTGAAAAGAGAAGTTATTCAGGGTGAGGACCAGTTCAGTCAGTCGAAGGAGGGTGTCAGTGGAAGGGTACTGGTTAGTGCGGCGGGAAAGGAAGAAGCGGAGGGCTTTGAGTCCTTCGTGATGGGGGATGGAGGTGTACAGGGACTGGATGTCACCTACGTTCGGGACACCACCCACGCCCTCCACCTCCTCCAGGATTTTCGCTTCCCCGGTCCCCAACGCCTTATTTTCACTATGACTCCCCACCTACGTTCGGGACACCACCCACGCCCTCCACCTCCTCCAGGATTTTCGCTTCCCCGGTCCCCAACGCCTTATTTTCACTATGAGACCACGACCCCACCTCCCACCACCAAACCATCATCTCCCAGACCATCCAGGACCTCATCACCTCAGGGGATCTCCCATCCACCGCCTCCAACCTCATAGTCCCACAACCCCGCACCGCCCGTTTCTACCTCCTGCCCAAAATCCACAAACCTGCCTGCCCCGGCCGACCCATTGTCTCAGCCTGCTCCTGCCCCACCGAACTCATCTCCCAATACCTCGACACGGTCCTGTCCCCTTTAGTCCAAGAACTCCCCACCTACGTTCGGGACACCACCCACGCCCTCCACCTCCTCCAGGATTTTCGCTTCCCCGGTCCCCAACGCCTTATTTTCACTATGGACATCCAGTCCCTGTACACCTCCATCCCCCATCACGAAGGACTCAAAGCCCTCCGCTTCTTCCTTTCCCGCCGCACTAACCAGTACCCTTCCACTGACACCCTCCTTCGACTGACTGAACTGGTCCTCACCCTGAATAACTTCTCTTTTCAATCCTCCCACTTCCTCCAAACTAAAGGAGTTGCCATGGGCACCCGCATGGGCCCCAGCTATGCCTGCCTCTTCGTAGGATATGTGGAACAGTCCATCTTCCGCAACTACACTGGCACCACCCCCCACCTTTTCCTCCGCTACATCGATGACTGTATCGGCGCTGCCTCGTGCTCCCACGAGGAGGTTGAACAGTTCATCAACTTTACTAACACCTTCCATCCCGACCTGAAATTCACCTGGACTGTCTCAGACTCCTCCCTCCCCTTCCTAGACCTTTCCATTTCTATCTCGGGCGACCGACTCAACACAGACATCTATTATAAACCGACTGACTCCCACAGCTACCTGGACTACACCTCCTCCCACCCTGCCCCCTGTAAAAACGCCATCCCATATTCCCAATTCCTTCGTCTCCGCCGCATCTGCTCCCAGGAGGACCAATTCCAACACCGCACAACCCAGATGGCCTCCTTCTTCAAGGACCGCAGATTCCCCCCAGACGTGATCGACGATGCCCTCCACCGCATCTCCTCCACTTCCCGCTCCTCCGCCCTTGAGCCCCGCTCCTCCAACCGCCACCAAGACAGAACCCCACTGGTTCTCACCTACCACCCCACCAACCTGCGCATACAACGTATTATCCGCCGCCATTTCCGCCACCTCCAAACGGACCCCACCACCAAGGATCTATTTCCCTCCCCTCCCCTATCAGCGTTCCGCAAGGACCACTCCCTTCGTGACTCCCTTGTCAGATCCACACCCCCCACCAACCCAACCTCCACCCCCGGCACCTTCCCCTGCAACCGCAGGAAATGTAAAACTTGCGCCCACACCTCCACACTCACTTCCCTCCAAGGCCCCAAGGGATCCTTCCATATCCGCCACAAGTTCACCTGTACCTCCACACACATCATCTATTGCATCCGCTGCACCCGATGTGGCCTCCTCTATATTGGTGAGACAGGCCGCTTACTTGCGGAACGCTTCAGAGAACACCTCTGGGCCGCCCGAACCAACCAACCCAATCACCCCGTGGCTCAACACTTTAACTCCCCCTCCCACTCCACCGAGGACATGCAGGTCCTTGGACTCCTCCACCGGCAGAACACAACTACACGACGGCTGGAGGAGGAGCGCCTCATCTTCCGCCTGGGAACCCTCCAACCACAAGGTATGAATTCAGATTTCTCCAGTTTCCTCATTTCCCCTCCCCCCACCTTGTCTCAGTCGGTTCCCTCAACTCAGCACCGCCCTCCTAACCTGCAATCCTCTTCCTGACCTCTCCGCCCCCACCCCACTCCGGCCTATCACCCTCACCTTGACCTCCTTCCACCTATCCCACCTCCATCGCCCCTCCCCCTAGTCCCTCCTCCCTACCTTTTATCTCAGCCGGCTTGGCTCTCTCTCTCTTATTCCTGATGAAGGGCTTATGCTCGAAACGTCGAATTCTCTATTCCTGAGATGCTGCCTAACCTGCTGTGCTTTGACCAGCAACACATTTGCAGCATCCTTTTATTCTTCACATACCTATAGAATTAAGTTGACAAAATTCCCCAATTTCCTTCACTTTGGAACTCAGGTTGAAGACAGGATGGATCTGGTTTCTGTACTAAACAAGAATGACTACTGATTATAAATAATTAAACTCAAGACACATGTACAAGCACAGTCACACACACATACTCCTAAACTTACATATTCGCTCACAACTTGCACACACACATACTCAGACACCAGATACACACACACACACACACACACACACACACACACACACACACACACACACACACACACACACACATTCTCCAGATGCTTCCACTGCCTTCCATTGAGGAAGCGCAGGATGGCTGGTTCACTTATAAAAAGGCAAAGATTTATCAATTAAATGTCACAGTTTACAACAACTGCTGAAAGAATGATGAACTGGGTCTCTTCATGTTTAAAATGGGTTTGGACTGCACAGAACAGAGAAATGTCTTAGAATCATAGAGTAATACACCATGGAAACAGGCCATTTGGCCCAAACTTGTCCATGCTGACCATGGTGCCCACTCAGCTGGTTTCAATTGCCTGCATTTGATCCACATATCCTGTAAATACTCCCCATTCATGTAGCTATTCAAATGTTTTCAAATATTGTACCTGCTTCAACCACTCTGTCTGTCAAGATGGTTATCAAAAATTACAGAGGGATCTTGATCAGACGGGGAAGTGGGATGAGGACTGGCAAATGCAATTCAATACAGATAAATGTGAGGTGTTGCACTTTGGAAAGTCAAACTAAGGTAGGACTTATACAGTAAATAGGAAGGTCCTGAGGGGTGTTGGAGATCAGAGGGACCAAGGAGTACCAGTAAATAGATCAGTGAAAGCGGTGTCACAGGTAGTCAGGGTGGTGAAGGAGGCATTTAGCATGCTGGCCTTCATCAGTCAAGGCAAACTTACTAATCCTGCTTTGTACATTCTCATCCAGATCAATTCTGTAAATAACAAAGGTCCCAGTACTGACCCCTGTGGCACACCACTATTCACAAGCCTCCAGTCTGAGAAACTACCTTCAACCATCACCCTCTGCTTTCTAACATTAAGCCAATTTTGAATCCAATTGGCTAGATCTCCCTGGATACCATGCAACCTAACCTTCATGACTAACCTGCTGTGTGGGACCTTCTAAAAGGCTTTACTAAAGTCCATACAGACAACATCCACTGCCCTACCTTCATCTATCCTTTTGATTATCTGTTGAAATAACTCTAAGGTTTGTCAGACATGACCTCCCGTGCACAAATCCATGCTGACTATCTCTAATCAGACCTTGACTATCCAAATCTTGGTTACTCCTGTCCCTCAGTATCCTGTTCAACAACTTGCCTCCCACTGATGTCAGACTCACTGGCCTGTAGTTCCTTGGCTTGCCTTTGGTACCTTACTAAAACAATGAACAACATTAGCCACCCTCCAGTCTTCCAGAACATCACCAGTGGCTAAAGATGAAGCAAATATCTCTGTAAGGGCCTCTGCAATTTCTTCCGTCACCTCCCATAATATCTGAGAATGGACTTGCTCGGGCCCAGAGGATGTATCCACCTTGATGCACTTTAAGGCTGCAATCACCAACTCTCTGGTAATATGTATCTGGTATAAAGCATCTCCACTTGTTTCCCTTATTTCTTTAGCATCCATGAGTCTCTTCTCTGTAAATCACATGGAGAAATATTCATTAAAAACCTCTTCCATCTCCTGTGGCTCCACACAAAGGTGGTCACGCTGACCTTTAAAGGGACTTATTCTCTCCTATTAACGACAGCTCCCTAAACCTGCCAGCTTTTCCTTTCACTCTAACAGGGACATACTGGCCCTTCATTCTTGAGATCACACTTTTCAAAGCCTCCCAGTTGCCAGTTGTTCCTTTTCCTTCAAACAAACTCACCCAATCAACCTCTACATTCTCCGCCTGGGCAGCCTACAGCCCGAAGGACTCAACAGTGGGTTCTCCAATTTCAAATAACCTGCTTTTCTATTACCCAACTCCCCTTCCAGCCCCTCCCTTCCATTCCTCTCATCAACCCTTCCTTCTAGCTACCAAATGGATTCATGCCTTCCATCGACCAACCAGATAGTACCCTCTACCCATGTTTATCTATCCCCACCTCACCATCCTGCCCCTCCCACCCCTTTTATCTGCAGCTCCCCTTACCCCCATCCCCTGTCCTGAAGAAGGGTTACATGTGAAGCATTGTCTTCTCTACCTCCTGATGCTGCCTGGCTTGCTGTGTTCTCCCAGCTTCCTGCTTGTCTACATTGGATTCCAGCATCTGCCTTTTTTTGTCTCTAACTGAGTTTGTACCCTGCAAAGTCTCTTCAAAGGATAGCCACTTTGAAGAAGATCCTGCCTAATGGCCCCAAAACTTGTCCTGCACCAGTGTAGCACCTTAACCTGTGGACCTGCCTTATCTTCTTCCAAAACGATGTGAAAACGGAGACAGTTATGGTCTCGGGAGCGGTGACTATGCTGCTCCTTTAATAAGGTTTTGTTGTCCTTTGTTTTTTTTCCAGATGGGTCATAAAGGCAGAGGTTCTGATATGTCTGGGAATATCTACATGAGAAAAGCTTTTAAAGGCTTTTTAACAACACTTGTACATTGAAAGGGGAGTGGCCAGTTCTCCCAGCTCGGTGTTTGGTTTGGTTTGGTTTGGTTTGGTTTAGCAGTCTGGCCGTTTTTGTTTGCAGTTGCTGGTCAGGTTTTAGCTGGGAACCCAGAGGAACCGCTGGGCCCAAAGGGACAGATCCATGCTGATCCTCTCTCTCTCTCTGACATCTCTCTTCTAAGTATCTGGGTTTGATTTTATCTTTTTTGCCAAGGGAGTGTTTATGGGGATGTTGCAAGTATGTGGAAGAGCATCATTAAGTTGCGATAGAGTTGATTGGATTTTCATGTAGGTTAGGTTATTCTAAATTCACTTCTCTTTGTTCGTGTTTCATTCAATAGTCTGTGAATAAATTCTGTTTTGTTTAAAACTGTGTGGTTGGGCTAGTTGTATCCCTCCTGGAATATCCACGTTACACCTGCTTAAAACAACCAGCAAAGTTAGGGTTTAGGCCACCTTCTTGAAATGTTTTGTGGTGGGAGTCTGGCCTGGTCCATAACAGATCCAAATGCTCTCTGACTGACACTCCAGTCGCTTGCCTGACCTCGTTTAATGCGGAGAGTCCAGTATTACATCCTCCCAAAATAGGGCCCTCTACATGATTTAGGAAACTTTCTTGGACACATTTGACAAGTTAAAATCTCCAACCAATATTACTCTAGTATTCCTATAGGTATCTGCAATCTGTCTACACATCTGCTCCTCTAGTATCCATTGGCTATTTGGGGGTCAATAATACAGCCCCAACAGAGTGACCATCCCTTCTTGTTTCTAAGTTTTAATCATATGGCCTCATTTGATGACCCCCTTAAAAATATCCTCTCTTAGCACTGTTGTTATGTCCTCCCTGATCAAAAGGATAACTCCCCCTCCTCACTTACTTGTCCTTCTGTCATGCCTGTAGATTGTGTGTCCTGGAACACTGAGCTGCCAGTCCTGCCCTTCTCTCAGCCATGTTTCTGTTATAGCTATCATATCCCAGTCCCCAGAGCCAATCCATGCTCTGAGCCCGACCGCCTTACCCGTCAGGCCTCATGTGCTCAAGTAAATGCCCTTTAAACCAGAAGTCTTTTCCCTCCCTTTACAGTGCCCTGGCTATCCTGAATAGGAAACTTGCTCTTGATGAATAATGTATTTCCATAAGACCATAAGACCATAAGACATAGGAGTGGAAGTAAGGCCATTCGGCCCATCAAGTCCACTCCGCCATTCAATCATGGCTGATGGGCATTTCAACTCCACTTACCCGCATTCTCCCCGTAGCCCTTAATTTCTAGTGACATCAAGAATCTATCAATCTCTGCCTTGAAGACATTTAGCGTCCCGGCCTCCACTGCACTCTGCGGCAATGAATTCCACAGGCCCACCACTCTCTGGCTGAAGAAATGTCTCCGCATTTCTGTTCTGAATTTACCCTCTCTAATTCTAAGGCTGTGTCCACGGGTCATAGTCTCCTCGCCTAACGGAAACAATTTCCTAGCGTCCACCCTTTCCAAGCCATGTATTATCTTGTAAGTTTCTATTAAGTCTCCCCTCAATCTTCTAAACTCCAATGAATACAATCCCAGGATCCTCAGCCGTTCCTCATATGTTTGATCTACCATTCCAAGGATCATCCGTGTGAATCTCCGTTAGACATGCTCCAGTGCCAGTATGTCCTTACTGAGATGTGGGGACCAAAACTGGACACAGTACTCCAAATGGGGCCTAACCAGAGCTTTATAAAGTCTCAGTAGCCCAACGGTGCTTTTATATTCCAACTCTCTTAAGATAAATGACAACATTGCATTCGCTTTTTTAACCACGGACTCAACCTGCATGTTAACCTTTAGAGAATCCTCGACTAGCACTCCCAGATCCCTTTGTACTTTGGATTTATGAATTTTCTCACCATTTAGAAAGTAGTCAATGCTTTTATTCTTTTTTCCAAAGTGCAAAACCTCGCATTTGCTCACGTTGAATTCCATCAGCCATTGCCTGGACCACTCTCCCAAACTGTCTAGATCCTTCTGCAGCCTCCCCACTTCCTCAGTACTACCTGCCTGTCCACCTAATTTCGTATCATCGGCAAACTTCGCTAGAGTGCCCCTGACTTCTCAATGGTCCCTCTCTTATTCAGAGTCCCAGCATCCCCCTGCCAAACTAGTTTAAACCTTCCTGGGTAACACTAGCAAATCTCTCCACATGGATACTGGTTCCCCTCTGGTTCAAGTCCAACCTGCCCCCTTGTACAGGTCACCTCTAACCCAGACGAGATCCCAATGATCCAAGAACTGAAAACCCTGCCTCCTAGACCAGCTCCTCAGCCTCACATTCATCTGGCCTATCCTTCTATTTCTATCCTCACTGACATCAGGCACTGGGTGTAATCTGGAGATCACGACCAAGTCCTGCCTTTTAACTTCTTATCTAACTCCCTATACTCATTTTGCAGGATCCATCCCTTTGTCTACTGATGTACACATTGATAAAAATGACAATGATGTCTAGCTATTCACCACCCCCACTTCAGAATGTTCTGCAATCTTGTGCTGGTGCAGACAAAACATTTCTGTTTCCTAGCCCCAAGCTGTTCCGATATCTGAGAACCAATCATCTAGATGTTGGCAGAGAAAAGGTTTTTGTCACTGACAGCATCACTCGTCCGTGGACCAATCAATTTTGTTGCCAGCCGGCTGCATCTGCACATAAAACTCCTCAGCTCAGACTCATCTGCTCCAACATTAACCCCTGCTTGTTCAAACAGCTGTGCAAACAATGCTTGCCATGAAAATCAGGTGACTTGTTTTTCAAAATTTGCAGCAATCCCATAAAGCTCTGGTTTTAGAATCGTTCTTCCCCATTAAGTTCATAATTGTAAAAAGCACAAAAATAAAACAACATGATCTTTACTTTGTGTAGAGCTTTGATGAGGCCACATCTGGAGCATTTTATTTATAAAAGGATAACTATGTTAGAATCAGATAGAGAAAGTTCACTCAGTTGATTCCTGGGATAGCTGGTGAGTTTGAGGAGAATGAGAAGTGATCTTATTGATATCCTGAAAGGAGTTATCATGCTGAGGGAATTGTTTTTATTCATTTATAGGATATGGGTGTCACTGGCCAGGCTAGCGTTTATTGCCCATCCAGTGGGCAGTTGAGAATCAGTCACATTTCTGTGGGTCTGGAGTCATATGTAGGTCGCATCAGGAAAGGATAGCAGTTTCCTTCCCTAAAGGACAATAGTGAACCAAATGGGTTTTTCCCAATATTTGTCAATGTTTTCATTGTCATCGTTTGACTCTTAATTACAGATATTTTGAGTGAATTCAAATTCCATCATCTGCTGTGGTGGGGTTTGAGACCCCACCCACTGTACCAGCTGAGGTTAGACTCTCCTTCTCAACCTCTCTCCTTGCTTGAGGTCTGGACCATCATCAGTTGTCTCTCTCTAATGAGCAGCAACTCTACGGTCTGGTCAGACTATGGTAACTTTATCTTTATCTTGGGTGGGTATGATTGGGCACTGAATCCATGATCAGGTCAGTTGTGATCTGACTGAATAGTGGAGCAGGTTTTGAGGCACTGAATGACCAGTTTGAGCCCTCTGTTAGCAGTGGGAATATTTCCAATAATTCCTCAACAACTTTGCCTTTTGGATCTTTCCTGTGTAGGTGTGAAATCACTACCAGAGAATACTGCCAGTTTAAGGATGGATATTTCCATGAAGAAGCAACCTTGTGTTCACAGGTAACATCAAAATTGAATGAGCACCCTGTTCCCAAAGCTTCATCTCTGAGCAGTGTATCATGCACGCAGGATGCTGGGTTAATAAAGGATACAAGAATCAATTTGATTACAAATCCTGAAATCTACAGAGTTGACCAGTGGAATGGACAATGCCACTGGTTATCTGAGCGATGCACATGATTTGTGGTTGTGATATATAAAAGCGAGCTTGAGCTGGGAAATGACCCTTTGTTGAAGTTTGTTTGTTGACCAGTTGAGTGACTGGCCACCTTTCTGTTACAGGTGCACTGTCTCGATGAAGTATGTGGCTTGTTACCGTTTCTGAATCCCGATGTTCCAGATCAGATCTACAGGCTTTGGCTCTCCCTTTTTCTTCATGCTGGGTAACAAACACTCCCAAACTTACAATACATTGATCCTGTCATTGATGTAAGCAACAGCTGCAAGGGATAAGACCATAAGACCATAAGACATTGGAGTGGAAGTAAGGCCATTCGGCCCATCGAGTCCAGCCGCCATTCAATCATGGCTGATGGGCATTTCAACTCCACTTACCCGCATTCTCCCCGTAGCCCTTAATTCCTCGAGACAACAAGAATCTATCAATCTCTGCCTTGAAGACATCTAGCATCCCAGCCTCCACTGCACTCTGCGGCAATGAATTCCACAGGCCCACCACTCTCTGGCTGAAGAAATGTCTCTGCATTTCTGTTCTGAATTTACCCCTTCTAATTTTAAGGCTGTGTCCACGGGTCCTAGTCTCCTTGCCTAACAGAAACAATTTCCTAGTGTCCAACCTTTCCAAGCTATGTATTATCTTGTACGTCTCTATTAAGTCTCCCCTTAATCTTCTAAACTCCAATGAATACAATCCCAGGATCCTCAGCCGTTCCTCATATGTTAGACCATCCATTCCAGGGATCATCCGTGTGAATCTCCGCTGGACACGTTCCAGTGCCAGTATGTCCTTCCTGAGGATGAAAACGAGAATGAGCTCAACGTTGTGGTACATGTTGGTATCAACAATGTAGAGAGGACAGACATCGAGCTGATGCACCCAGGAGTAAGGGAGGAAGCTCCAAATGCGTGAACTCTGGATGAATCCCAATAGCCTATGCTTGCCAGAGCAGAGGTAGGGAGAAAGGGAGAATCAATCTGATGTCAGGTTTGTTATTTGGCACAGGAAGTGGGGCTTCTACACTGTCAGACACTGAGACTTATTCTGAAGCAGGAGGCAAATCTTGCTGCATATGAGAATGATGGAAATGGAGACCAGGAGATTGGCTGATCCCTTAGAGGAAATAAACTTGTAGGATGACAGGCTAGAAGTGGAAAAGGAGACGGATTGGATTCTCCTGCAAAAAAGTTGACATGACCTCAATTGGCCAGTGGCCTCCAATGCTTTAATGACCAAGGCTGTAGTTTTTTTTCAGTTTTGGCAAAGTGCAAGTTGCATTGTGATTGGTGGAAGGCTTGTCACTATGAAGTTCATCGCTGGAACTCATTAAACCTGTTACATTATTGTCATTCCCATATGGAGAGAACCATGACCAATTTCTGCCCCATTTTGTCCTAACATTGAGGACAGGGCAAGAGCAGGGGGCCAGGGGCAGGGTCAGAGGGCAGTGTCAGGAGCAGGGGGGCAGGGTCAGGGTCAGGGGCCAGGGGCCAGGGTTAGGGGCCAGGGTTGGGGGCAGGGAGCAGGGGGCAAGTAAGTGCAGGTGCCAGGTTCAGAGGGCAGGGCTGAGGGTAGGATAAGGGCAGGGACCGGTGGGGGGGGGGCAGGGCCAGGTTCAAAGGGCAGGATCAGGGGCAGGGGGAATGGTAAGGGCGAGGCTGGGATATTGTGAGCAGGCAGGAAGGTGTGAAGTGAGCAAACCTGAAGAGAGCAGCTTGAGGAATCTGCTGGGTTTCCTGAGAGCCTCGCAATGCAGATCTGAGCTGGCAGAGAGAGTAGTTGATCAGACAGATACCCTAACGGGGGTGAGGCACTGTCCCTGGACAAGGAGTTTGAGGGGGAGGGAGGTGTTGGGGAATGGGTGGCTTGGGAATGTGGCTGCTGCCAGTACACTGTGCCCTGAGATTCTGTTTGTTACTGAGTGACATGGCAGTCCTGACAGACAGCAGTGAGACAACTTGGAGCCCCTCAGTCCTCTGTGCTGATATTTCTCAACATTGAGCTTGTTCACTGCCTTTGTTGAAATAAGCAGAATGTTGCTGAGATAAATCATCCCCATTAATGAGCAACTCGCTGCTTGGTAAATGGTACAAGATGCAGTGAGTTGCTCCAAACACTGGACACTTCTTGTCTGACTTAGTCACAAATCCTGTCAAAGCCATTAGACCTTGAGAAATAGGAACAAGAGTAGGCCATTCAGCCCCTCAAACCTACTCTGCCATTCAACAGTATCATGGCTGATCCAACATTCCTCACAGACACTTTCCTGCACTTTCCCTGTAAACCCTGACTCCACATCGCTCAGACATGCTGTCCTAGGTGACTATGCAGTTTTCTTCAATTTCTCTAAAGGAGAAAAACACAGTTATCTCTTTTAAAGAATTTAAATTGATAAAATGACTCCAATATAGAGACAACATTGATATGGAGCCTCTGTTTGAATTAGCAGTGAATACTGAGATGTTTCCCAATGATGTATATCTGATGAAGTATGACAGTATTTCTGCACAAATTTCACCTTCAATTTGATGATGAAGTAAACTGTGTGGATCTCTTTGTAACTGACACTGACCATGTTCACTGGAGCTTGGTGGCCCAGAAACAACTCCCAGACATTTACACCTGTTAATCTCTAAAGATAGAGTCATATGGTTATACAACACGGTAACAGACCCTTCAGTCCAACTCGACCAAGTTTCCCAAACTAATCTAATCCCACTTTCCTGTGTTTGACCCATATCCCTCTAAAACTTTCCTATCCATGTATCTATCCAAATGACTTTTAAATATTGTAATTGTAACTGGATCTACAACTTCCTTTGGCATTCCACATATGAACCACTCTGTGTGTGAAAACGTTGCCCCTCAGGGCACTTTTAAAGCTTTTTCCTTTCACCTTAAAAATATGCCCTTTAGTTTTGAACTTGCCTACTCTGGGGAAAGGACTGTGGCTATTCACCTGACCTATACCCCTCATGATTTTACAAACCTCTCTCAGGTCACCCCACAGCCTTCTCCACTCCAGGAAAAAAATGTCTTAGCCTATCCTGCCTAAATGTTGGGGGATATCCAAAATAATTCAGCACGTTAGGCCTTTATTAATTAGAAAGGAGAAAGTGAGGACTGCAGATGCTCATTGATTTCAACCTTACTGCGAAGCCTCTTCCAAGGATGCCTGGCAAGATGTTCTCATTCCTGAGGAAAGGCTTATGCCCAAAACGTCGATTCTTCTGCTTCTTAGATACTGCCTGACCTGCTGTGTTTTTCCAGCACTACATTCTCGACTTTATTAATTAGAGTTTAGAACAATGAGAGATGACCTTAGTGAAACATACAAGGTCCTGAGAGGGCTGGATGGGGTAGCTGTGTTCTGCCAGGGGGTGGTGAATCTGTGGATCTCACTGCTACAAGAGGCTGTGGAGGACAAGTTATTGAGAGTATTTAAAACCGAGATTAGTAAGGGTTACAGGGGAAGGCAGGACAATGGGGTTGAGAAACATGACAGCCATGATCGAATGGCACAGCAGACACCATGGTGTTACGCTCTTTAAGAGAGTATGGTGACAGAGCTGAGAATGGTGGCCATCACCAAAGTGAAGGTGCTAGAAAAACTGAATGGCCTGAAAGTGGTTAAATAACCTGGACCAGATGGACTACACCCCAGCTCTGGGGAGATAGCTGAAGAGACTTTGGAGGTGTTAGTGGTGATCTTTCAGGAATCGCTAGAATCAGGAAGGGTCCCAGAGGACTGGAAAATCACCAATGTAATACTCCTGCTTATAAAGGGGGTAAGGCAAAAGATGAAAAATTACAGACCAATTCGCCTCATCTTGGTCCTGGGTAAGATCCTGGAATCCATTATGAAGGGTGAGATTTCTGAATACTTGCAAGTGCATGGTAAAATAGGGCAAAGTCAGCATGGTTTCATCAAGGGGATCATGCCTGACAAATCTGTTAGAATTCTTTGAGAAAGTAACAAGCAGATTAGACCAAGGAGAGCCAATGGGCGTTATCTACCTGGACTTTAAGAAGTCCCTTGACAAGATCCCGCACAGGAGGCTCCAGAGTAAGACCAGGGCCCATGGTGTCAGAAGTAAGGTGCTAGCATGGATAGACACCTGGCTGTCTGGCAAAGAGCAGAGAGTGGGGATAAAAGGGTCCTTCTCAGGATGGCAGCCGGTGACAAGTGGTGTTCTGCAAGGCTCAGTGTTGGGACCACAACTTTTCACTTTATACATTAACGACCTAGATTAAGGAACTGAGGGCATTCTGGCTACGTTTGCAGGCAATACAGAGATAGGTAGAGGGACAGGTTGCATTGAGGAAGTAGGGAGGCTGCTGAAGGATTTGGACAGGTTAGGAGAGTGGGCAAAGAAGTGGCAGATGGAGTACAATGTGGGAAAGTGTGAGGTCATGTACTTTGGTAGGAAGAATAGAGACATGGATTATTTTCTAAATGGGGAGAAAATTCAGAAGTCTGAAGTGCAAAGAGACTTAGGAGTTCTAGTCCAGGATTCTCTCAAGGTAACCTCACAGGTTGAGTCAGTAGATAGGAAGGTAGATACAATACTGGCATTTATTTTGAGAGGACTTGAATATATCTTGAATATTATGATGTGGAAACAGCATTTGTAAGGAGCAACAGGAATAAAGACTACTGGGCTGATGGTAAGATTCTTGATTTGGAGATGCTGGTGTTGGACTGGGGTGTACAAAGTTAAAGATCACACAACACCAGGTTATAGTCCAACAGGTTTAATTGGAAACTATCATGGTATTCAAACAGATGAAAGACCCAACAGACAATCAATTTTTCAATGTATAATTTCAGTTACATCACACTGTAAATTTTTGCTATAAATTCTGTGTGTTAGGATTGAGCCCTCCACTATCACCTGATGAAGGAGCGACGCTCCGAAAACTAGTGTGCTTCTAATTAAACCTGTTGGACTATAACCTGGTGTTGTGTGATTTTTAACTTGGTAAGATTCTTGGTCGTGTAGATGAGCAGAGCGATCTTGGTGACCATTAACATGGATCTCTGAAAGTTGCCACCCAGGTTGATAGGGCTGTTAAGAAGGAATATAGTGTGTGAGTTTTTATTGGTAGACTGATTGAGTTCCAGAGCCACGAGGTCATGCTGCAGCTGTACAAAACTCTGGTGCGGCCGCACTTGGAGCATTGTGTACAGTTCTGGTACACAAGATGTGGAAGCTCTGGAAAGGGTTCAGAGGAGATTTACTAGGATGTTGTCTGATATGGAGGGAAGGTCTTATGAGGAAAGGCTGAGGGACTTGAGGCTGCTTTCATTAGAGAGAAGAATGTTGAGAGGTGACTTAATTGAGAAGTATAAGATAATCAGAGGGTTGGATAGGGTGGACAGGGAGAACCTTTTTCCAAGTATGGTGACGGCGAGCAAGAGGGGGCATAGCTTTAAATTGAGGGGTGATAAACATAGGACAGATGTCAGAGGTAGTTTCCTTACTCAGAATAGTAGGGTCATGGTACACCCTGTCTGCAACAGTAGTAGACTCACCAACTTTAAGGTCATTTAAATAATCATTGAAAAACATATGGATGAAAATGGAATAGTGTAGGTTGGATGGGCTTGAGACTCAACATCAAGGGCTGAAAGGCCTCTACTGTGTTGTAATGTTCTATGTTCTATGTTCTATAAAACCAGGGATGTACTTCTGAACCACTGTAAGGCTCCGGTCAGACCACATGTGGACTATTGTGTGGAGTTTTGGGCCCCATATCTCAGGAAGGATGTAATGGCGCTGGAAGGTGTTCAGAGGAGATTCACTAGAATGGTCCCAGCAATTAAAAGCTTAACCTATGAGGTTTGCTTGAGGACTCAGGGTCTAGACTCGATGGAATTTAGAAGGATGAGGGAGATCTAATTGAAACGTACAGAAGGGCCGGGACAGAGCAGATGTTGGGAAGATGTTTCGTTGGTTGGAGAGACTAGGATCCAAGGACACAGCCTCAGAGTAAAGAGAAGACCTTTTAGAATGGAGATAAGAATAAACAGAGTGGTGAACCTATGGAATTTACTGCCACAGAGGGTTGTGGAGGCCAGGTCATTGAGTATATTGAAGACTGATATAGATAGGTTCTTGAGTGTTAAGGGGATCAAGGGTTACGGGGGGAATGGGTTTGAGAAACGTATCAGTTATGATTGAATGGCAGAGCAGATTCAATGGACTGAATGGCCCAATTTCTGCTCCTATGTCAATGGTCTAATGATCTTATGTTTCTAGTCAAGTGACAGAATAAGGGAATACCCATTTAGACATAGGAACAGGAGTAGACCAATCAGCCCATCAAGCCTGTCCCACCATTCAATGAAATTAGGCTGATTCGTGGCCTAACTCCACAGGCTTGCCTTTGGCCCATATCCCTTTATACCTTAGCCTAACAAAAATGTATCTATCTCAGATTTAAAATTAACAACTAATCCAGCACCAACTGCTATTTGTGGACGAGAGTTCAAACATTGACCACCTTCTGGATGTAGAAGTGCTTCTGATGGTTTCACATGAACAGTCTGGCCCTAATTTTCAGACCATATTGAAAATTTCTCCCAGAGGGTAGTGAATGTCTGGAATTCTTTATCCCAGAGAGTTGTGGAGGCTAGATCAATTAAAATATTTAAAGAGGAGGGAGATAGATTGTTAATATCAGGCAGTTGGTCATGAGGGACTGGCCTGAAACAGGAGTTGAAGCTTGGGACAAATTAGCCATGATCTTGTTGAACGGTGGGGCAGGCTTGAGGGCCGAATGCCCAACCCTGCTCCTATTTCTTAGCTTCTCACCCCTTTGAGAAAATTTAATAAAATACCTAGGGCCACAAGATAAATTTCTTTACCATAAACATAGTTTTAACTACTTACAAAAATTAGTTTCAAGACTTCCTGTTTACTTATATTAAATTAAATGTTGCACACACATATAAAAATAATTAGAAGGCCTTTAAAGGTTTAAAATTATATGAAAGACAGCTTAAGGACTAAATTTCTGGTTTCAGGTTTCCAACATCAACAATTCTTTGTTTTATTTGAGATTTGGACCATTCCTTCCAGGTTCTCTCTTCCAAGCCATGGTGTACATGGTCATTGCTGGCTTGATGCAAGTGGATAGTGATAATCTATCACGCTAACATGGTTTATGCTTTATTCTCTTGTTCTCTCAATCTGCCACACTTTCTTTCCACTTCACTTTTGTTCAATTTCTGTTTGTCCTCTGGCTGTATCCTCCATGGTGCTGCTTTATCTCCCTCTCCTCTCCCACCCCACCTCTGCAGGATTATCCACTGCTTGGTTTCAGTAATATTCCAAATGACCATTCTTCGGGACCTGGAGAAGTTAGCAGGTTGGCTGCGCATTTCAATCATCTACATCCTAAGTGGAATGATGGGAAACTTGGCAAGTGCGATCTTCCTGCCATACAGAGCTGAGGTACAACTGGGGATGATAAGGATATGGGTCAGAAGGTTGGGATCAGTAGAGGCACTGTGATAAGTTGGGTCCACCTCTCCCTCAAAGACAGACAGTGGTGCTCCACCTTTATTAATACATCCATGGTTCACTGACAATCAGGCTTTTCCTGGATATGACACACTCGCTTCAAACAGTACCAAAATGATCAGGAAGAAATGATGATCTGACAGACTTGATTAAAGGCAATATTATAATGCAGACCCTCTGACAATGCATCATCATGCCAGTATTGACCCTATGACAGTGCGGCACTCCGTCAGCACTGACCCTTCGACAGTGCGGCACTCCCTCAGCACTGAACCTTCGACAGTGCGGCACTCCCTCGGCACTGACCCTCCAACAGTGCGGCACTCCCTCAGCACCGACTCGCCAACAGTGCGGCACTCCCTCAGCACCGACCCTCCGACCGTGCGGCACTCCCTCAGCACTGACCCTCCGACAGTGCTGCACTCCCTCAGCACTGACCCTCCGACGGTGCGGCACTCCCTCAGCACTGAACCTGCGACCGTGCAGCACTCCCTCAGTATCTCTCACATACTGTGTGGCCCTCAATGTGTTTTGAATTCTGCTCAGTTTATCTCAGATTATTTGGAAAATATAGCTATCTGGAAAGTTTGAATATTAGGATAGGAATTCTTGGTCCCTTTAGGGTTCCTTGTATCCTGGCCCCTTATTCTGATGAATAAATGTACTTCCTGAAGTTTTTGCTGGATTATTGCAGTGACAGCTTGCATTTATATAGAGTTTTTAACTTGGTAAAAATGTCCCTGGGTGCTTCACAGGACTGCAATCAGATAATATCTCACAGAACCATGGGATTTTTAAAAATATTAATTTGTCGGATATGGATGCCATCGGCTAGGCCAGTATTTACTGCCCGTCCCTAATTGCCCAGAGGGCAGTTAAGTGTCAACTACATTGCTGTGGGTCTGGTGCCACATGTAGGCCACACCAGGTAAGGGTGGCAGCTTCCTTCCCCACAGACATTAGTGAACCAGATGGATGTTTCCTGACAATCAACAATGATTTGATAGTCATCATTAGGCTCTTAACTCTATTGAATTCAAATTCTTGGATTAGTATGCAGATAGTTCCCAGGATATTTACCTGGGTCTCTTGATTAATAGTCTATTGATGATACCTGCAGGCTGTCACTTCCTCCCTAACCAAGAATGGTAACCAAGAGCTTCTCAAAGAGGGAAGATTTAAGCAAAATCTTAAAAGAGGGAGAGAAGAGGTGGGGAAATGTAGGGAGGGGATTGCAGAGCTCCTGGCACAGACTGTGGGAGGCATCATGAGTGAGTGATTAAAACTGGGAATGTAAGAGAAGTTTGAATGCAAGGTGAGCATTGTAACAATGGTCCTCTCTTTTGCCCATTCTAGGTTGGTCCTGCAGGATCTCAATTTGGTTTGTTGGCTTGTCTCTTTGTAGAATTATTTCAGAGTTGGCCAATCCTGGAGAAACCATGGAAAGCCTTGCTGAAGTTGATCGGAATTGTTCTTTTTCTTTTTACCTCTGGCTTGTTGCCTTGGATTGACAATATTGCCCATATCTTTGGATTCATTAGTGGTTTCCTGTTATCTTTTGCCTTCTTGCCATACATTACATTTGGCCAAAGTGATAAATACAGGAAGATAATAATGATCATTGTCTCTCTTCTGGTCTTCATTGGACTCGCAGCGTCTCTGGTGATCTGGTTCTATGTTTATCCCATTAACTGTCACTGGTGTGAGTACCTCACCTGCATACCATTCACCAGCAACTTTTGTGAAAAGTATGACCTTGATCAAACCATAAGTGAACAATAATTTGGACCATCTGGTTTTTGGATAAATGAACCATGTACTTACTGAAAATGGCAGCTGGGTAATGGTAACACAGTTAGTTTATGCAAATTGTGCAGCCCATTGTAATTAAGACTGAGGAGCTGCATGATGCTGTAAGACTGGGCAACTGGAAGATGAAATGAACTGCTTACTGTGTGACAGTCTTAAATACTGAGAATATGAAAATATCACCCAATTACTGCCTCAACCAATTGCTTTGCTCCACAACTATTCAACACAATGGCACTGAGTTAGTTACTGGTTTACACATATTGACTGTCTTCTCTTCACAAGAGAGGAAGAAACTAAATGTAAATTGTGAAACATCTGCATTTGCCTGTATTTTCCATATCTAGACAATATACTCTTTTTGATGAGTCAAAATTTGACTAAAGATTGGTTGGTGTTGTTGCAGAGGCTGGTTCTGTTGAATACACTCATTAGCAATCTTGTTGAGAGTTCTGTGGATGTTGATTTCTTTTTGCTGTTAGTTTTATGTTTCTGGTGAGCTTACACTTATTGTCACTTTTGTTGAGATTCCAGTTGATGTTATTACTGGACCAGTCAGATCTCAGAATGAAGCCTGGCTTGATAGATCATTTTTCTAAATTTAACTTGGTGGTCATTCACTGAAATAGAGGCACACAAGGCTGATTTTTTTTAACAATAAAATGAAGTTTTTACATAAAAAGGAAACATAAAATAAAACAACTCAAGCTAGCTAAATATAAAACAGTGTAAAACAACAGAAGATACATGGCAAAACAAAGTCTCACTATTCTCCAAGACCATCACCTCACAGTGAGTCAAATCCACAGAAATCACCATTCCATATCAACCTTCACATTTGACTTAACTATTTCTCCATTGGAGACCATGAGGTCTGCAGATGCTGGAGATCAGAATTGAGAGAGTGGTGCTGGAAAAGCTCAGCAGGTCAGGCAGCATCCGAGGAGCAGGAAAATCGATGTTCCGGGCCAGAGCTCTTAATCAGAAATGAGACTAGTTCTATTTCTCCCTAGTTCTAATCTGCAAACTTGGAGTCGTCTCACCCAAATACACACAAAACTGAAAGCTCAGAATTTCTCAGTCTTTTAATAATCTGTCAATTTCTAACCATGATGTGGAGGTGTTGGTGTTGGACTAGGGTGGACAAAGTCAGAAGTTACATGACACCAGGTTATTGTCCAAAAGGTTTATTTGAAATCACAAGCTTTCGGAGTGCTGCTCCTTCATCAGGTAAAGAGGAGGGCAGCATACAGGCGCAGAATTTATAGGTAAAGGGATCATTGCAAGATAATTCCAGGTAATTAAGAGTGTCAAAAGATAGTACAAATGGTGTGAGTGGAGTGTTGACAGGCTGAATAACCAATGTCTGATGATCAGAAGTGTCAGAGGGTGTGACTAAACTGTCAACAGCTGAACAGCAAGTGAAGGGGTGATCTATGATCCGATTAATTACAAGATAATTACAAATGACTCTGTGAAAGGTGGTGCTAAAGACAAACCAGATGACTGGAATAACATGAATATAAGAGTTGCATACTGAGGGTCTAACCAAACTAACAAATAATCCTAAATTGTATAAACTAATCAAGGTAGAGAGATCATAAGTTATTAAGATGATAGTGTGAAACCAGAACTGTAAGGAATTTCTAACCAAACTCTCCTTGTCTAGAAATTTCACAAGTTAACTTATATGCCAAGGGAACTGTGTTTTCCTTGCAATCTCCTATACTTCTTTCTAGTGAGTAGTGAGGGTCTGGAATGCACTGTCTGGATGTGTGGTGGAGGTGAATATAGGTATGGGAGAAAAGCAGGAAAATTGGCTGTGGATAATGAATGTGCATTTGAAGACCTAGCACAGACATGATGGACCAAATGGCCAAATGACACACTTCTGGATGTTGGAAATGAATGTACTGTTGCCAAGTTTGCAAATGACACATAAACAGATGGCAAAACAATAATGAGGATGACAAGGATATAGGCAGGTTAAATGAGTCCAGCTATTGGGTTACGGTCACTACAGCTGGATCCTCCATGTCAACACTCTGGACTCTGGAAAGTGTCCTCAACTTCCACCATTGCACTCTACCAAGTGCAATGGTGCATTCTACCAAGCCAAGCTGTGCTGTCATGACTTACCCTTAAATTGCTGTTTATTTCAAGTTTAAAGAATATTAATTATATATCAGGGTCCTCTTGTGCTTTTATTCCTTATGCTTTAAATACTTTTAATCTAAAAACCAATTTCTACCTTAAAGACTGGACACCTTAAAGACCTTGAAGAAATACTCACCCTGTCTTACTCACCGAGGCCATTCTCTCTTCCTGCGCTGACTCATGATCCTACTTGTTGAGTTTATGTTCTTCCTGCAATGTCACTCTGGGATCTTTTCCAATCTCACTGTTGTGCAGCTTTTCAGCTCCCGGTCTCCAGGAAGCTCTTTCCCAACGATGTCACACTTTAGATTTCTTTTATGTTTCCCAAACCTGAAAATATCTGCTGCTCTCGCACCAGGTATTTAAATTTCCTTGATCTTGTGCTTTTTATATTATTCACTAAATATGTCTGCCTTTTATATATTTTATAAACTTTACCATGAATTGTATAGTATTTTAAAATGAAAGAAATGGAGATAAAGGCCTTAACTGTTTTCCTGAGACTGACCCACTGGACAGCTCACTCATTTCTCTCTACTGAAGCAAGCATCAATTCCAGGATGCTCCAACAAATCCTGCTCTGTCTCTAGCTGTCCCTCACAGGAACCCCATGCACTCCTCTCTAGTGATACCACTGAAGTTCTGAAGATGGGTCACTGAACCTGAAATGTTAACTCTGCTTTCTCTACACAGATACTGCCAGACATGGTCAGTTTATCCAGCAATTTCTGTTTTTGTTTCTGATTTCCTGCCTCTGCAGTCCTTTGGGCTTTTTTTTTTGTTCAGTATCAGGATCAGCCTTATTCAAGGACAGAGGAATATCAATCTAACAGAAACTTCTAAAAGGCAAGTAGAATTATTAGATTAGATTACTTACAGTGTGGAAACAGGCCCTTCGGCCCAACAAGTCCACATCGACCCTCCGAAGAGCAACCCACCCAGACCCATTCCCCTACACCTAACACTATGGGCAATTTTTTTAGCATGGTCAATTTACCTAAGCTGCACATCTTTGGACTGTGAGAGGAAACCGGAGCACCCAGAGGAAACCCACGCAGACACGGGGAGAATGTGCAAACTACACACAGGCAGTTGCCCGAGGTGGGAATTGAACCCGGGTCTCTGGCGCTGTGAGGCAGTAGTGCTAACCACTGTGCCACCATGCCGCCCTATTCTTGAACAGATCTGAGGATGAATTTATTGAGCTAAACTGAGACTTGGCACTAAATTGAACTGAGCAGCCTTTTCAGAAGGTGTCTATTATTAATGCTGCAAGATTGTTAGATTCCATAAGAGTTTGAGTAGACAGTGAATCACAAAAGGAGAGTACACTTGCAAGAGAGGATATGCTTGGAAAAGTTAGAAAAATGGAACTTTATCCCAAGAACAGTGGAAGTGTAGGGAATGAAGGTTTTAGTTTGAGAAAGTAGATTTGGAGGAACAGGATTTTCATGAGAAGAGGAAAACTCCTGGAAATATTTTAAAGGATGTCTATTGGAACTCTTGATTGCAAAACTATTGCGAGTGTGAATTATTTAAATGGGCATTTGGAAAATATCACAAATGTAAAAGGAAGGAAGGAAGGAGAGTAGGGATATGGAATTAAACCAGAGAGTGACAGGCTGAAAGTTTTGCATTAATCTTAATGATTGAATAGGCAAGAGATCATCTTCAGCATTTATTAAACTTATACTCCTGATTAAGCCTTGGAAAGTTCAGACAAGGTTGGGTTTGCAGATATGGATGATCCAGATTTGTTCACATGATTCTTGACCCAGCCTCAAAAGTCAAAGCTGACTTTTCTCCTGATAATCACCACTCAAATTACAACAAACAGGAGCACCCATCTCTTTTAATACTTTAGCAGGAAATACAGAAGCTGAGCTGAACTCCATGGAAGTAATGCATTCCAGATATTTCTAATCAACTGGTTCAGAGATTTTATTACACATTCTCTGATCAAAGTGGGACTTGAGCCCAGTGCTTGTGGTCCAGAGATAGGAATGTACAATGTATTCTATTCTTGAAGGAGAGCTGCGATGAGGGGTGGGGTATATTAGAGAGATGGGTGGATAATGACAATGTTTCTAACCTAGTTATGAGAAACAGTCAGACATGGTCTGGGAACAGTGTGGGAGTTGCTATTAAGTTCACATGTCTCAGAACATCTTACGATTCTTCACCAGTGTTGGCAAAATGGTATCACCAGGAGTTTATTCAATGACATTCAAGTTTGTGTGCAAGATATACAGGAGGAGACTTAACAATAAACCAAAAAACTTCCATCGTGACATCCATTGCTGGGTCTGACACTCATCAAACTCCACTTAATGATGAATTCAGAACAGTTATACCAGATTTGAATCATTAACTCTGTTTCTCTCTCAAGATGCTGCCAAACCTGCTGACTTTCTCAAATGTTCTCTGTTTTCATTTCATTCATTGAGGGAGTGGCTGTGATTTGAAATATTTGGTTTCATGCAGATACAGAGTGCACTGGAAACTAAAAGGTGGAGGCAGCTTGGAGCAAGAGCAGGATGAGAAACAGGGAGATGAACATTGAGGAATGGATTCTAGCAGCCGCTGTTCCGCTGCATCAGTACATGGTCCCGGACTGCGTATTTCATCTTGATAAAACGGTGAGATCCAAGGGGCCCAGCTCCTTAAAGTTGCACCTGCTGTAAGTTAAAAAAATCACACAACACCAGGTTATAGTCCAGCAGGTGTAATTGAAAACACAATAGCTTTCGGAGCGTACCTGCTGTAGAAAGGGATCAGCACTTCATCACCCATGAGTATGGTACGGTGAACATATGGAAGAGAGTGGAGGGACTGGAGGTAGCACCACAGGAAAATGATCCCTTTCCACTGCTAGTGGAAAGTGCAGTGCACGGCTAACCTGTGGATATGCCCCGAGGAGCCATGAGGAACATGCAACACCAGCGCCTTCTACAAACAGGACAAGCAGGTTAATGGGATACATGTAGCTGCCTGAGCAACAATGGGATTCACTACAGACTGGTCAGACAACCTACTAAATAGGGAGAGTCAACCGAGCAGCTGGAAGTATTCAAGGAAGACATGATTAACCAGTTACCAAGGACTGAGGAGTGAAAAAATAATGAATAATACTAACTGGGGTAGACAAAGTGTGGAAGGCTTAAAGGGAGCAGAAATAAATACAGGAGGGAGCTTATTAAGTCATATGAGAGAGGAGACAGTGATGGACCTCATTTTAGGGAATGAAGTCAGGCAAGTGGGAGATGAAGCAGTGCAGGAATATTTTGGAGATAGTGACCATAATTCATGTATTTTGTTCACTTGAGAATGTAACTTTTGAAAAGAAGTTCTGGGATTTACATATGAAAGAACTAAAACCAACATGGTCATTCTAAAAGATGAGACTTGACAAACAATCCAGGTCTTTTCCAATATATCATTTTAGTTGTATCACACTGTAAACCTTTTCTATAAATTCTGTGTTTTAGGATCTTATTCTCCATAGCCATCTGATGAAGTAGCAGTGCTCCGAAAGCTAATGCTTCCAAATAAACCTATTGGACTATAACCTGGTGTTGTGTGATTTTTAACATAATTCGAATAAGATTCAAGGGAATTATGGACAAGGACAAAGCTGGACCAGAAATAAGGGTTCTGTAATGAGGGGAAGTTGGTTTTAAATAAGATAAGACAGGGTCTGATCAAAATAAACTGGCAGCAGACAAATCCCCATCAGGGAGTGGGAGGCATTGGAAAGGAGAATAGGGAAAGTGTAGGACCAACACGTCCATGTAAAGGTGAAGGATGGGACCAACAAAGCCAGAGAATCCTGGATATCGAGGGATAGAGAGAATCAGATATGGAAAATAAAGGAAGCATACGTCAAACACCAAAGGCTGAGAGCAGCAGATATCCGAGTGGAGCGTAGAAAGTGCGGGGATTGTTTAAAAACAAATGAGGGGAGCAAAGAGGTAACATGAAAAACCACTGCAGGTAACATTAAAGAAAATCCAAATTTTATAAGTACATTAGCAGCAAGAGAATAACCAGGGAAAGGGTAGGGTCCATTAGAGACCAAAGGGATAAACTGTGGGTGGAGCCAGAAGTCATCAGTGAATCTTTAAATGAGTACTTTGCTTCAGTGTTCTCTGTAGAGAAGAGAGAGGTAGGTATAGATATCAGGGAGGTATAGATATCAGGGAGGTATAGATATCAGGGAGGTATAGATATCAGGAAGGTATAGATATCAGGGAGGTATAGATATCAGGGAGGGCGACTGTGATACACTTAACTGAACTAGCATTGAGAGAGAGGAGGCATTAACAGTTTTAATGGCTTGAAAGGGGATAAATCCCCAGGCCCAGAAAAGATGGATCTCTGGGTGCTGTGGGAAGCAAAGGAGGAGATTGCAGGAGCTCTGACATTATTTTTCAAATCCCCCTTCGACATGGAAGAGGTGGCAGAGGATTGCAAGATTGTAATTCCATTATTCAAGAGGATGGTAAGGATACACCAGGAAAACTAGAGGTCAGTGAATCTGACATCTGTGGTAGAGAAATTCTGAGAGACAGAACTAATCTCCAATTGAAGAGGCATAAATTTGAATGAAATAAATGCTTCCACAGCTCTGTCCGCAATGGTCTAGCCCATATCCTGAGACTGTGTCCCCAGTTTGGGACTCCTTAACTAAGGAAAACATTCTTCCTGAATCTTGTCTGTCCAGCCCTTTTATAATTTTATACATTTCAATCAGATCCCCTCTGACTCTTCTAAACTCTAGTAAATACAGGCCCAGTCAAACTAACCTCTAAACACTGAACAGTCCGATCATCTCTTGTAGGTTCTTAACTAAAGCCTTCTGAAGATCTAAACACACCATATCCACCAGTTCTCCCTTATCTATTACACTTATCACACCTAAAGACTGCAGTAGATATATTAAACATGATTTATTTCTCATAAACCCATGCTGGCTTTGTCCAATCCTATAAGTACTTTCCAAGAGTCTTCATTTTTTTTACAATAGACACCGGCATTTCTGCAACTACTGATAAATTATGGAAGATGATCACCAATGCATCAATATCTCCAGCACAACTTCCTTTGGTGGTCTTCGGTGTAGATTCTCAGGTCCTGGGAATTTGTCATCCTTTAACCCCATTCATTTCACATAGTCATAGAATCATAGAGCAGGGAAAGAGACCCTGAATCCAACCAGTCCATGCTGACATAATCCCAAACTAAACTAGTCTCACCTGCCAGCATCTTGGCCCATATCCCTGCAAACACTTCTTATTCTTGTACTCATCTTCATGTCTTTTAAACCTTGTAACTGTACACAAGTACATCACTTTCTTTGGAAGTTCATTCTACACACAAACCATGGTGCAAAACAAATTGTCCCTCATGCCTTTTTATAAATCTTTCTCCTCTCAAATTAAAAACATGTCTCCAGTCCTGAAATCCCCCACTCTAGGGCAAATACACCTGCCATTCACCAGATCTATACCCCTCATGAAATCTATAAGTCTTTAACCTTTAGAAAGTCACTCCTCAACCTCCTATGCTTCGGTGCAAAACGTCCCAGCCTATCCAGCTTCTCTCTAAAATTCAAACCCTCCATTCCCACAAACATCCTGGTAAATCTCTTCTGAATCATCTCCAGCTTAATCATATCTTCCCTATAACAGGGCGACAAGAACTGGACACCTTACTCCAGGAGATGTCTCATCAACATCCCAAACATAATATCCCAAATCCTACACTCAAAGGCAAGTGTGCTAAAGACCTTTTTAACCACTTTATTTATATGTGCTGTAAACTTAAAAGAACCCCAAGGTCTCTGTTCCGCAACATTGCAGAAGGCTCTGTTTATTGTTGTATATGTTCTACTCTTGTTTGTTTTAGAAAACTGCAATCCCTTGTACTTATCCAAATTAAACTCCATTTGCCCCCCTTCAGCCCATTTACTCAGTTCATGAAGATTTCTTTGTAATCTTAGATAACTTTCTTCACTATCCACTATATCACCGATTCTGATGTCATCTACAATCTTACTAACCATACCTCTACCTTCTCATCTAAATTACCGATATTTCCCCAGCACCATATTGTTATTAACACTGACTCCCTTTGATTCCTCCCTCTCACTGCACCCTTCATTCTCTGACATTTCTGGGAGATTATTTGTGCCCTGTTTTATGAAGACAGAACCAAGGAATGGGTGCATTTTTTCTGCTGTTTCTTTCTTCTCCATTATAATTTCCCTAGCTTCTGACATTTCTTTACTTCTCAGTTAACATTTATAGAAGCTTTTATAGTCAGTTTTTATGTTTCCTGCAATTTTACTCTGAGACTTTATTTTCGCAATGTTGAACAATCATTGTGAGTGTTTTGTTGAATTCTAAAATTGGCCGAGTCCTCAGGATTGCTGCTTTTACTGGTGATTTATATGTCTCCTCTTTGGAACTAAGGCCATCCCTAGTTTCTTTTCTAAGCCATGGCTGAACTACCTTTCATGTTTTATGCTTGCACCAGACACAAACGAATAATTGCTACACATTATTTAAATATTAGCAATTGCCTCTCCATCATTACTCCTTTTAGTAAGATTTCCCCAGTGCATCCTTGCTAATTTGTGCATTTATTCAATTCCCTTTATTTAGATTCAGGATTCTAGTTTCAGATTTGACAATTTCACCCTTCATTTCCTCTTCTCTGAGGGACCCTACACAGCAAGATTGTTAATTAATTATTTCTCATTGCATAGCACCCAGCCTGAATATGCGGGTCTCTGGTTGCTTCCTCATGTCTTGGTCAAAAAAATCACAATACACACTCCAGGAACTCCTCCTTCACAATACCATCGCTAATTTGGTTTGTCCCGTATATATATAAATTAAAGTCATCCAATGATTGTAGAGTCATAGAGATGTATAGCATGGAAACAGACCCTTCGGTCCAACCTGTCCATGCCGACCAGATATCCCAACCCAATCTAGTCCCACCTGCCAGCACCCGGCCCATATCCCTCCAAAACCTTCCTATTCATATACCCATCCAGATGCCTCTTAAATGTTGCAATTGTACCAGCCTCCACGACATCCTCTGGCAGCTCATTCCATACATGTACCACCCTCTGCGTGAAAACGTTGCCCCTTAGGTGTCTTTTATATCTTTCCCCTCTCACCTTAAACCTATGCCCTCTAGTTCTGGACTCCCTGACCCCAGGGAAAATACTTTGTCTATTTACCCTATCCATGCCCCTCATAATTTTTTAAACCTCTATAAGGTCACCCCTCAACCTCCAACGCTCCAGGGAAAACAGTCCCAGCTTGTTCAGCCTCTCCCTGTAGCTCAGATCCTCCAACCCTGGCAACATCCTTGTAAATCTTTTCAAGTTTCACAACATCTTTCCGATAGGAAGGAGACCAGAATTGCACGCAATGTTCCAACAGTGGCCTAACCAATGTCCTGTACAACCGCAACATAACCTTCCAACTCCTGTATTCAATACTCTGACCAATAAAGGAAAGCATACCAAATGCCTTCTTCACTATCCTATTTACCTCCGACTCCACTTTCAAGGAGCTATGAACCTACGATAGTTGTCGACTTATTGCATGCATCTGATTTCTTGTCTAATGCCTTCCCTTACACCTCCAGTATGTTTGGGGGCCTACAGACCATCCCTGACAATGATTTCAGCTACTTGCTGTTTCTTATCTCCACCTATATAGATTCCACAACAGGCGACAGACTGTGTGGAGTTTGCGCATTCTCCCCGTATCTGCGTGGGTTTCCTCCGGGTGCTCCGGTTTCCTCCCATAGTCCAAAGATGTGCGGGTCAGATGAATTGGCCATACTAAATTGCCCGTAGTGTTAGGTAAGGGGTAAATGTAGGGGTATGGGTGGGTTGCGCTTCGGCGGGTCGGTGTGGACTTGTTGGGCCGAAGGGCCTGTTTCCACACTGTAAGTAATCTAATCTAATCAACATCTGATTTGCTGACCCAGTATCCTTCCTCACTATGGCATTGACTTCTATCCTTTAATAACAATACTACCCCACCTCCTTTCCCTTTTGCCTGTCCTTCCTAAATAAGGAATACCTTACAAGAACAGTAACAAACACTACATTGGACAAACACGCAGAAAACTAGCCACCAGGATACATGAACATCAGCTAACCACAAAAAGAAATGACCCTCTCTCATTAGTACCCTCACATACGGATGAAGAAGGACACCACTTTGCCTGGGACAACACATCCATTCTGGGACAGGCCAAACAGAGACACACACAAGAATTCCTAGAAGCATGGCATTTCAACCGGAACTCTATCAACAAACACATTGATTTGGATCCCATCTACCATTCCATGAGAAAAAGAATGGGAAATGACATCAACACAAGAAATGACATCACCAACCCAAAACACATAAATAGAAAATGGGTCACTAACACCAGTGCTTCATCTGGAGACTCACTGATGATGTTACCTAGTGGGGTGACGAAACGTCTGAAAACGAATCTTCCAGCTTAGCGAGCAAACCTACATCCAGAACCTCAACATGATATGCACATTTTCTCGAAGCTCGCTAATGAGTAGGAAACTGGACAGATTCAGCAGAAAACCAGAAACAGTCAGTGATCAGTCACTGATTACTGAATTAAGGACGTATAGCTGCTTAGTGTGTCCAGGAACCTCAGTGTGAGGGAGCAGGCAGTGTTTATAATGGAACTTCTGTCTGGGGAAAACCCATTGGCAAACACTGAGGAGAAGTGCAGACGTAGAAAGAAATCAGCAGCAGATCTTTGAAGTAATGACCAGGAGGTTTGGGTACATAAGGGCCTGACAAAGTTATAACAGCCAGAAAGGGAGGATGTAATTCCCGTGTCCCCGTGTCCTGGGAATTTGGGCCAAGTTGGTTTGCCACATCTTCCTCTGGACTCCTCCTTCAAATGGAAAAGGGACAGGAGGCTGAAGGAGCACTAAGGTGAAACGATGAAGATGGGAATATTCAGACAGAATTGAAGAGGCTCAATCATGACAAGCTAAAACTACATTTCCTCAAAGTACAGAACCACATCATCCAGATTCTGGGGCAAATTTGGTCTGTAGAGGCAGGAGAGATGCTCTGATCAGGGAATTGCCTGTCTGTCTGTGTAAACAGGAACGTAGAGCTCAGGATAAACAGCCAAGTGGACAGATTGTTACTCAGCAAGATCCAACTCTCGTGGTCCATTTCCATGGTCAGCCCTGGGAATGCTCTGAAGGGATGTTTGAACAAGACGCTCTCAATCACACACATCACTGCCATCAGGACAAGAGCACGGGGAGAGGGAGTCCAGCACGGGGAGAGGGAGCTCAGCACGGGGAGAGGGAGCTCAGCACGGGGAGAGGGAGCTCAGCACAGGGAGAGGGAACTCAGCACGGGGAGAGGGAGTCCAGCACGGGGAGAGGGAGCTCAGCACGGGGAGAGGGAACTCAGCACGGGGAGAGGGAGCTCAGCACGGGGAGAGGGAACTCAGCACGGGGAGAGGGAGCCCAGCACGGGGAGAGGGAGCTCAGCACGGGGAGAGGGAACTCAGCACAGGGAGAGGGAACTCAGCACGGGGAGAGGGAGTCCAGCACGGGGAGAGGGAGCTCAGCACGGGGAGAGGGAACTCAGCACGGGGAGAGGGAACTCAGCACAGGGAGAGGGAGCTCAGCATGGGGAGAGGGAGCCCAGCACAGAGACAGGGAGGCCAGCACGGGGAGAGGGAGCTCAGCACGGGGACAGGTAGAACAGCACGGGGAGAGGGAACTCAGCACGGGGAGAGGGAGTCCAGCACGGGGAGAGGGAACTCAGCACGGGGAGAGGGAACTCAGCACGGGGAGAGGGAACTCAGCACAGGGAGAGGGAGCTCAGCATGGGGAGAGGGAGCCCAGCACAGAGACAGGGAGGCCAGCACGGGGAGAGGGAGTCCAGCACGGGGAGAGGGAACTCAGCACGGGGAGAGGGAGTCCAGCACGGGGAGAGGGAACTCAGCACGGGGAGAGGGAGTCCAGCACGGGGAGAGGGAGCCCAGCACAGGGAGAGGGAGCACAGCATGGGGAGAGGGAGCTCAGCACGGGGAGAGGGAGCACAGCATGGGGAGAGGGAGCTCAGCACGGGGAGAGGGAGCCCAGCACGGGGAGAGGGAGCCCAGCACAGGGAGAGGGAACCCAGCACAGAGACAGGGAGGCCAGCACGGGGAGAGGGAGCCCAGCACAGGGAGAGGGAGCTCAGCATGGGGAGAGGGAGCCCAGCACGGGGAGAGGGAGCTCAGCACGGAGAGAGGGAGCCCGGCACGGGGAGAGGGAGCCCAGCACGGGGAGAGGGAGCCCAGCACAGGGAGAGGGAGCCCGGCACGGGGAGAGGGAGCCCGGTACGGGGAGAGGGAGCCCAGCACGGGGAGAGGGAGCCCAGCACGGGGAGAGGGAGCCCAGCACGGGGAGAGGGAGCCCGGTACGGGGAGAGGGAGCCCAGCACGGGGAGAGGGAGCCCAGCACGGGGAGAGGGAGCCCAGCATTGTTGAGGTGCTGGAAGACAATCAGGGAGGTGGATGGCTACCAGAGGAAGTGTTAGAGGCGAGTACAATAACAACATTTAAAGGGCATTTGGACAGGAACATGAATAGGAAAGGTTTAGAGGATATGGGCCAAATGCTGTCAAATGGGACTACATCAGTTTTGGAAGCTTGGTCAACATGGACATGTTGGACCGAAGGGTCTATTTCTATGTTGTATGACTCAATGACTCTATGCTGGGGGATAGAAATTGAAGCAACAAGTGATGTTGATCATTCAATCTCTGGAGCCATGACTGGAGAAGCAATCTCTTGGGAGATGCTAGTCATAGTCATACACAACATACCAAACATCGTCCTAAACTGAGTCCCAGCTGTCTGCTCCTGCCCCATATCCCTCCAAACCTTTCCTATTCCTAAATCCATCCAAATGTCTTTTCAATGTTGTAATTGTATCACATCCTCCACTTCCTCAGGAAGTTCATTCCACAGGCGAACCACCGGCTTTGTAAAAAAATTACCCCCGTGTCTTTTTTAAATCTCTCTCCTCGCACCTTGAAAATGTGTCCCCTAGTCTTGAACTTTCCCACCTCAGGGAAAAGACAACTACCATCAGCCCTATCTATACCTCTCATTATTTTATAAACTTCTGTCAGGTCAACGCTCAACCTCCTATGCTCTAGTGAAAAAAGTCCCAGCCTATCCAGCCTTTCCTCATTTTCATACCTGGCAACAACCTGGTAAATCTCTTCTGAACCCTCTCCAGCTTAATAATATCCTTCCAAAAAATGGGCATCCAGAACTGGACACAGACTTCCAGAAGAGCCCTCACCAATGTTCTGTACAACCTCAACATAACGTCCCAACTCCTATATTCAGAAGTACTGAGCAATGAAGGCAAGTGGGCTAAACGGCCTTTTTAAGCATCCTGTCAACACATGATACAAATTTTAAAGAATTATGTATCCGCACTCTTAGATCCCTCTGTTCTACAACAGTACTCAAGGCCCCACCATTAATTGTATAAGCCCTATCCTTATTTGTTGCAGCAAAATGCAATATCTCGCATTTATCCAGCTTGAACTCCATCTGCCATTTTCTGGCTCATTCACCCATTTGATCAATAGACAATAGGTGCAGGAGTAGGCCATTCTGCCCTTCGAGCCTGCACCACCATTCAATATGATCATGGCTGATCATCCTCAATCAGTATCCTGTTCCTGCCTTATCTCCATAACCCTTGATCCCACTATCCTTGAGGGCTCTATCCAATTCTTTCTTAAATGAATCCAGAGACTGGGTCTCCACTGCCCTCTGGGGCAGAGCATTCCACACAGCCACCACTCTCTGGGTGAAGAAGTTTCTCCTCATCTCTGTCCTAAATGGTCTACCCCGTATTTTTAAGCTGTGTCCTCTGGTTCGGCACTCTCCCATCAGCAGAAACATATTTCCTGCCTCTAGCGTGCCCAATTCTTTAATAATCTTATATGTCTCAATCAGATCCCCTCTCAGTCTTCTAAACTCAAGGGTATACAAGCCCAGTCGCTCCAGTCTTTCAGCGTAAGGTAATCCCGCCATTCCAGGAATTGACTGCGTGAACCTACGCTGTGCTCCCTCGATAGCCAGAATGTCTTTCCTCAAATTTGGAGACCAGAACTGCACACAATACTCCAGGTGTGGTCTCACCAGGGCCCTTACAGCTGCAGAAGAACCTCTTTGCTTCTATACTCAATCCCTCTTGTTATGAAGGCAAGCTTGCTATTAGCCTTCTTCACTACCTGCTGTACCTGCATGCTTACCTTCATTGACTGGTGTACAAGAACACCCAGATCGCTCTGTACTGCCCCTTTACCTAAATTGATTCCATTGAGGTAGTAATCTGCCTTCCTGTTCTTGTCACCAAAGTTGATAACCATAATTTATCCACGTTAAACTGCATCTGCCATGCATCTGACCACTCATCTAACCTGTCCAGGTCACCCTGTAATCTCCTAACATCCTACTCACATTTCACCCTGCCACCCAGCTTAGTATCATCAGCAAATTTGCTAATGTTATTATTAATACCATTTTCTATATCATTAATATATATTGTAAAAAGCTGCGGTCCCAGCACTGATCCCTGCGGTACCTCATTGGTCACTGCCTGCCATTCTGAATTGAAGCCGTTTATCACTACTCTTTGTTTCCTGTTAGCCAACCAACTTTCAATCCAAGTTAGTACTTTGCCCCCAATACCATGCACCCTAATTTTGCTGACTAACCTCTTATGTGGGACTTTTTCAAAAGCTTTCTGAAAGTCCAGGTACACCACATCTACTGGATCTCCCTCATCCATCTTCAGAGTTACATCCTCAAAAACTTCCATAAGATTAGTCAAGCATGATTTCCCCTTCATAAAGCCACGCTGACTCTGACCTATTCTGTTACTCCTATCCAGATGTGTCGTAATTTCATCCTTTATAATAGACTCCAGCATCTTTCCCACCACTGAGGTCAGACTAACTGGTCTATAATTTCCTGCTTTCTCTCTCCCACCTTTCTTAAAAAGTGGTACAACATTAGCCACCCTCCAATCCGCAGGAACTGATCCCGAATCTATCGAACTCTGGAAAATAATCACCAACGTATCCACGATTTCTCAAGCCACCTCCTTCAGTACCCTGGGACGTAGACCATCAGACCCCAGGGACTTATCAACCTTCAGACCTAACAGTCTCTCCAACACCAATTCCTGGCAAATATAAATTTCCTTAAGTTCAGGTCCTTCAGCCACTGTTACCTCAGGGAGATTGCTTGTGTCTTCCCCAGTGAACACAGATCTGAAGTACCAATTCAATTCTTCTGCCATTTCTTTGTTCCACGTAATATATTCCCCTGTTTCTGTCTTCAAGGGCCCAATTTTAGTCTTCACCATTTTTTTGCCTTTCACATACCTAAAAAAGCTTTTATATCCTCCTTTATATTTTTGGCCAGTTTACCTTCGTACCTCATTTTTCTCTGCGTATTTCCTTCTTTGTAATCCTGTGTTGTTCTTTAAATGCTTCCCAGTCCTCCATTTTCCCACTTATCTTTGCTATGTTATACTTTTTCTCTTTTAATTCTATGTTTCTTAACTTCCCTCGTCAGCCACAGCCACCCATGCCTCTTCAAGGATCTTTCTTTCGTTTTGGAATGAACTGATCCTGCATCTTCTGCATTATACACAGAAATATCTGCTATTGTTCCTCCACGGTCATCCCTGCTAAGGTATTGCACCTTGAACTTTGGTCACTACTTCCCAATGGCTCCTTCACTTTGAGGTCCCTGATCAATTCTGGTTCGTTGCACAATACCAGATCCAGAATTGCCTTCTCCCTGGTGGGCTCCAGCACCAACTGTTCGGAGGCACTCCACAAAGTCCCTTTCTTGAGAACCATCCTGATTCTCTCAGTCTACCTGCATTTTGAAATCCCCCATTACAATGTAGTAACATCTTTGCGACAGGCCAATTTCAGCTCCTGATTCAACTTACATCCGACATCCAGACTACTGTTTGGGGCCTGTAGATAACTCCCAGGAGGGTCTTTTCATCTTAAGAATTTCTCAGCTCTATCCACACTGACTTTACATCCCCTGATTCTAGGTCCCCCCACGCAAGGGACTGAATGTCATCCCTTACCAACATGGCCACCCCACCCCCTCTGCCCGTCAGTCTGTCCTTATGATAGCACGTGTAGCCTTGAATATTCACTTCCCAGGCCCTATCCACTTGAAGCCACGTCTGTTATCCCCACAATATCGTATCTGCCAATTTCCAAAAGATCCTCAAGTTCATCCATCTTATTTCTAATGCTTTGTGCATTCATATATAGTATTTTTAATTTGTTACTGCCCTTACCCTTCCCATCAACTCCTATTTCACTCAACCTTACAGCATGATCTCTTTCTGAGTTTTCTGTTTCATTGATACCATTGTCTTTCTTGACTTCCCTTGTTCTAACTTTCCTTCTTAAACATCCAGTTTGTCCCCTCCCCCCGCTACTTAGTTTAAACGTAGCTGTGTTGCAGTAGCAAACCTGCCTGCCAGAATGCTGGTCCCTAACCTATTAAGGTGCAAACCATCTCTCTTGTAGAATTTATGCTTACCACAAAACATACCCCAGTGATTCAAGAATTTAAATCCTTGCTTCCTGCACCAGTTCCCCAGCCACACGTTCAAGTCCATTATCTCCCTGTTTCTGGCCTCACCAGTCCGAGGAACTGGAAGCAAACCGGAGATAACCACCTTGGATGTCCTGCTTTTCAGCCTTCTTCCTAGTTCACCGAAGTCCCATTGTAGTTTGTTCCTCCTCTTCTTCCCGACATCATTTGTGCCGACATGTACCACCACCTCTGGCTCTTCACCTTCGTCCTTGAGGATTTCCTGCACGCTGTCTGTGATGTCTTTAACCCTGGCACCAGGAAGGCAACACACCATCCTTAAATCCCGCCTGCTGCCACAAAAACCCCGGTCAGTTCCTCTCACGATGGAGTCCCCTATTCCCATGGCTCTGTGCGATGTCCGACTCTTCCGCTCTGCCTCCAGGCCAACTTTTGATTGACAGACCTGGCCGCCTCACGGACTGGCAGTGTCATCTGTCTCTACTGTTTCCAAAAGATTCAACTTGTTCCTGACAGATACTTCCCCCAGGGTCTCTTGCACCTGTCTCCTTTCTGCCTTCCTCATCGTCTGCTCTCTTCTGGTATGGTCGGTGTAATCACCTCGCTGAAGGTCTTGTCCAGAAAGATCTCATTCTCTCGGATGAGCCTAAGGTCCTCGAGTTCTTTCATCAGTGCTGCAATATGCTCTGTCAGTAGCTGAACGTGCACACACTTTCCACACTTATAAGAGCCAGACACACCAGAATCGTTGACCTCCCACATCAAGCACGTAGCGCACTGAACCAGCTGGGCAGTCATGTCTTCACCCTCTTCAACTGTGGCGTAATCACTTCACTCAACCTCCTTGTCAAAGACTCCTGAGCTAAAGCCTCACTCTTCACTCCACAGGAACTTCCTTGGACCCTCTTTTTGGGGAAAGTCTGTGGACTTTTAATTTAGTTTAGAGGAGGAGGGTTGGAGGGAGGCCCTACTTTGTAGGACCTGGGGTCTAGAACACACCCACTCAAATAACAATCAAGATTTCTTTGTAATCTTAGAAAACCTTCTTCACTGTCAACAATGCCACAAATTTTGGTGTCATCCACAAACTTACTAACCGTGCATTCTAGCTGAGAAGCTGAGAATGTCTTCTGGAACAAATGTTGGATATTATCATCGGGTCTGAAGAAGAGTCATACAAGATTTAGAACATTAATTTGACTTCCCCTCTAGACAGATACTGTCAGACCTGCTTAATCTCTCCAGTATTTTCTGTTTACTTTCCTGGATATCAGTCTAACCGTTACCATTTGTCGAGGTTAATGATGCAAGAAGAGAATGCTGCCATTAATGTGAAATCAAACATTAAACCTGTTAATCGTACAACTGCTTAGTGCACAGTCACTGTGTACTTTGTGTAGGGCAACAAGTTTGTCGAGTTAAAAATCACACAACACCAGGTTATAGTCCAACAGGTTTAATTGGAAGCACTAGCTTTCAGAGCGCCGCTTCTTCATCAGGTGATAGACTACCATCTGATGCAGGAGTGACGCTCCGAAAGCTAGTGCTTCCAATTAAACCTGTTGGACTATAACCTGGTGTTGTGTGATTTTTAATTTTATACACCCCAGTCCAACACCGGCATCTTCAAATTAAGTTTCTAGAAAGGAGGCATGCAGCAGGACCACCAACAGTAGGGAAGGCAATGGCCTAGTGGTATTATCACTAGACTGTTAATCCAGAGTAAAAAGTGAGGTCTGCAGATGCTGGAGATCAGAGCTGAAAATGTGTTGCTGGTTAAAGCACAGCAGGTCAGGCCGCATCCAAGGAACAGGAAATTCGATGTTTTGGGTAAAAGCCCTTCATCAGGATGCCCGAAACGTCGAATTTCCTGTTCCTTGGATGCTGCCTGACCTGCTGCGCTTTTAACCAGCAACACATTTTCAGCTGTTAATCCAGAGACCCACGTAATCTTCTGAGGACCCAGGTTCAAGTCCCACAAAAGCAGATGATGTAATTTGAACTCAGTTAAAAAAAAAATCTGGAATTAAGAGACCAATGATGACTGTGAATCTATTGCCAATTATTGGAAAAACCCACCTGATTCACTAATGTCCTTTAGGGAAGGAAACTTACACGTGACTGCAGACCCATAGCCTTTCCCTCTGGGCAACTAGGGATGGACAATAAATGCTGGTCTGGCCAGTGATGCCCACATCCCATGAATAAAAAGAAAGTAGATAGTGATGGAGAGTAGCTAGATCAGTGGAAAGAAAGTGTCTTTGGTAGGGAGAGTGCTGCTGGGTAGGAAATTCCTCAGCCTTGTGTGACCCACATAATTCTGTGTTTATCCTTAATTTCCCTTCCTGTTTGAAATAACCTGATGCCAGTTGAATGAAGAAGCCTTGCCTCATGATCTTTGGGCCATTCAGGTGTTCAAATCTCATGTTACAGGCTGAAGGGTCAGAGATTCCTGAGTAAAACAACAGGCTTGTGTCTTACCTATTTTCACAATCTCAAAGACACTGATGGCATCCTCAGGACTCAGGCAGCGCAGCTCACTGCTGCTAGGGTCTCCCTGGCCTGGTAACTGCTAGTCTTGAGTACAGGGGCATCAGGAAGGGCACTGTTGTTAAAATAGACATCTCTGTGGCCACTCCTTTGATCAGTGATCTGTGAAACACAGTACAACACATTAATGCCCACTCAGTACAGAGTGAATATCTCAGCCAATGCAGAGAGGTCAGGAGCTAACCCCACTCCATCAGCTTTGCTGCAAAGGAGCAGAGGGTTAGAGCGGGGAGTTAGTGGCCAAGACAAAAACGGTTACATTGCCCTGACTCGGTCTGGGACTGAGACTGGGTCCAGGGCCCCTCAATCCGGCAAGCGGTTGCTTTCCCATTATACTGAGATTGGGAAGGCCTGTCCTGAGGCGATACTGAATGCTGGCTTGCTCCCGAACTCGGGGCTGACTCGACTCCGGTGTCCGGGACACGGGACTTTATCAGATTGGTTGGATTAATGGCTAGATTAATTAAATCAGCCACAAGGTACAGCAGAAAGAGCTGCCCAAAGCCAGAGACATGGATGAGACCAGCTCTGGACTTGACATCAATAATGCTTCACGCTTAGAACATAATATTTAATAGATGCTACAAATATAAGGCAGGTAAAAACAAGGACTGCAGATGCTGGAAACCAGAATCTAAATTAGAGTAGAGCTGGAAAAGCACAGCAGGTCAGGCAGCATCCGAGGAGCAGGAAAATCGACATTTCAGGCAAAAGCCCTTCGTCCAGAATAGGGCTATTCCTGATGAAGGGCTTTTGCTCAAAACGTCGATGTTCCTGCTCCTCGGATGCTGCCTGACCAAATATAATACAGGACTAATGATAGTTATCTTCAGGGAAATATGTGGGATTCATAAAAGGAAAAGTAAGGACAAGCCAGGGAACTATAGACTAGTGATCCAGACCTCAGTAGTGGGCAAGTTGTTGGAGGGAATCCTGAGGGACAGGATGTACATGTATTTGGAAAGGCAAGAACTGATTAGGGATAATCAACATGGCTTTGTGCGTGGGAAATAATGTCTCACAAACTTGATTGATTTTTTTGAAGAAGTAACAAAGAGGATTGATGAGGGCAGAGTGATCTATATGGACTTCAGTAAGGGTTTCGACAAGGTTCCCCATGGGAGACTGGGTAGCAAGGTTAGATCTCCTGGGAATACAGGGAGAACTAGCCATTTGGATACAGAACTCGCTCAAAGGTAGGAGACAGAGGGTGGAGTTTTTCAGACTGGAGGCCTGTGACCAGTGGAGTGCCACAAGGATCAGGGCTGGGTCCACTACTTTTCATCATTTATATAAATGATTGGGATGTGAGCATAAGAGGTATAGATGGTAAGTTTGCACATGACATCAAAATTGGAGGTGAAGTGGACAGCGAAGTAGGTTACCTTGGATTACAACAGGATCTGGGCCAGATGGCCCAATGGGCTGAGGAGTGACAGATGGAGTTTAATTCAGATAAATGTGAGGTGCTGCATTTTGGGAAAGCAAATCTTAGCAGGACTTATACACTTCATGGCAGGGTCCTAATGAGTGTTGCTGAACAAAGAGACCTTGGAGTGCAGGTTCATAACTCCTTGAAAGTGGAGTTACAGGTAGATAGGATAGTGAAGAAGGTGTTTGGTATGCTTTCCTTTATTGGTCAGAGTATTGAGTACAGGAATTGGGAGGTCATGTTGCGGCTGTACAGGACATTGGTAAGGCCACTTTTGGAGTAATTCTGGTCTCCTTCCTCTTAGAAGGATGATGTTAAACTTGAAAGGGTTCAGAAAAGATTTACAAGGATGTTGCCAGGGTTGGAGGGTTTGAGCTATAGGGAGAGGTTGAATAGGCTGGGGCTGTTTTCCCTGGAACGTCGGAGGCTGAGGGGTGACCTTATAGAGGTTTATAAAATCATGGAGGACATGATAAATAGACAAGGTCTTTTCCCTGGGTTGGGGGAGTCCAGAACTAGAGGACATAGGTTTAAGTTGAAAGGGGAAAGATATAAAAAAGACCTAAGGAGCAACTATTTCACGGAGATGGTGGTAAGTGTTTGGAATGAGCTGCCAGAGGAAGTAGTGAAGGCTGGTACAATACAACATTTTAAAGGCATCTAGATAGGCACAGTATATGAATAGTTAGGACTTAGACGGATATGGGCCAGGTGCTGGCAGGTGGGACTAGATTCGGTTGGGATATCTGGTCGGCATGGACGGGTTGGATTGAAGGGTCTGTTCCATGCTGTACATCTCAATGATTCTAAACAAATTGCCAGACTGTGTTTAAAACCGCAATTGGTTCAACACTATCGCAAGTCACGAGTTCAAGGTGAGAGGGGAAAAGTTTAGGGGAGGTATATGTGGAACATTCTTTATGCAGAGGGTGATAGGGGCCTGGAACACGTTGCCAGCAGAGGTGGTAGAGGCGGGCACCGTAGTGTCATTGAGGATGTCTCTAGACTGATACATGAATGGGCAGGGAGCAGAGGGATACAGCCTCTTAGAAAATAGGTGGCAGGTTTAGATCGAGGATCTGGATCGGCACAGGCTTGTAAAATAGATTACTTACAGTGTGGAAACAGGCCCTTCGGCCCAACAAGTCCACACCGACCCGCCAAAGCGCACCCACCCAGACCCATTCACCTACATCTATCACTACAGGCAATTTAGCACGGCCAATTCACCTAACCTGCACATTTTTGGACTGTGGGAGGAAACCAGAGCACCCGGAGGAAACCCAAGCAGACACGGGGAGAATGTGCAAACTTCACACAGTCAGTCGCCTGAGGTGGGAATTGAACCCAGGTCTCTGGCGCTGTGAGGCAGCAGTGCTAACCACTGTGCCACCGTGCCACCCATGAGGCTTGGAGGGCCAAAGGCACTGTTCCTGTGCTGTAATTTTCTTTGTTCTTTGAAACTTGCCATCCTTTGCCAACTGCCTTATGTGTGACTCCAAAACCTCAAAATCTTCCAAATCCACCACCACTTCCAACTCGAAGGCCATTGGCAGCAGGTGCATGGGCAAACCACCCCCCTGCAAGCTCCCCTCCAAGCCACTCACCATCCTGACTTGGAACTAAATTGCAGTTCCTTCGGTGTCGCTGAATCAACCTCCTGGAATTCCCTCCCTAAGGGAATTGTGGGTCTACCTACAGCACATGGACTGCAGTGGTTTAAGAAGGCAGTTCACCCCCACCTTCTCAAGAAATCAATTTGGGTTTGTAGTGACTGTTTTTTTGTTCACTCATGGGTTGTGGGCATTCCTGGCTGGTCAGCATTATTCACCCGTCCCTAGCTGCCCTTGACTAGTGCATTGTAGATGGTGGATGAAATTTTGAGACTCAGAAGGTGAGTTATTCACTGCGATATTCCTGGAGTTGAAACACAGGCAATTGGGATGAGTTTAGTTTGAGAATTTTGGTCAGCATGGACTGGTTGGACTGAAGGGCCTGTTTCCATGCTGTATGACTTTGTGACTCTATGATCTTATTATTGTAGACACTGTATTTATATAGTGAATCCAGTTCAGTTTCTGGTCAATGGTAATCCCCCAGGATGTTGATAGTGGGGATTCAGTGATGATAACACTGAGCAAACATACATCCCAGTACATCTTCTAAATTACAGAATTCTCAGAGTGTGGAAACAGGCCATGCGACCCAACAAGTCCACACGAACCCTTCATAGAGCATCCCACCCAGAACCTAACGTTGCACTTCCTGTGGTGAATGTATTTAACTTACAAATACCTGAACACTATGGGTAATTCAGCAAGGCCAAACCACCCAACCTGTACATCTTTGGACTCCTGGAAGAAACCAGAGCACCTGACATAAACCCACGCAGACAGTGGGAGAATGTACCAACTCCACATAGACAGTCACCTAACCCAATGAACCTAAGTGCCTGGCACTGTGAGACAGCAGTGCTAACCACTGTGACACCCTGTTGCAATTGTACCAGCCGCCACCACTTCCTCTGGGAGCTCATTCCATACATGTACCACCCTCTGTATGAAAATGTTGCCACTCAGGTCCCTTTTAAATCTTTCCCCACTCACTGTAAACCTTTGCCCTCTAGTATTGGACTCCCCAACTCTGGGGAAAATACTTTGATTATTCATCCTATCCATGGCCTTTATGATTTTATAAATCTCTACAACATGCAATTTGACTCCAATCAACACTAATGACTATACTTTCAATTATCCTGGGCCTAAATTGTGAAATTCAATATTGGCACCTCTTCCTTCTCAATAAATCACAATTCTAAAATAATTTTAATCAATTTGTTTAAACATATTGTGAAACACCTCTGTGGAATTTGAATCTAGACCTTTGAGTTCAGAATGTTCTGAAGCTCTCTAAGGCCAGAGGTCAGACCACATTTGGGCTCCATATCTCAGGAAGGATGTACTGGCCCTGGAGCGGGTCCAGAGGAGGTTCACAAGAATGGTCCCAGGAATGAAAAGCTTAACATATGAGGAATGTTTGAGGACTCTGTGTCTATACTTGATGGAGTTTAGAAGATTGGGGCCGGGGGTGGGGGGGGGGGGGGGGGGGGGGGGGGGGGTGGAGTTGTGTGGAGTCTAAATGAAACATACAGAATAGCCTGGACAGAGTAGATGCTGGGAAAATGTTTCCATTGGTAGGAGAGACTAGGAGTCAGGGTACAGCCTTAGAGTAAAGTGAAGACCTTTTAGAATGGAGATAAAGAGAAACTTCTTCAGCCAGAAGTGGGGAATCTGTGGAATTTACTGCCACAGAAGGCTGTAGAGGCCAGGTCATTGAGAATATTTAAGATGGAGCTTGAATACCAAGAGGATTAAGAGTTACAGAGAAGGTGAGAAAACAGGCTTGAGAAATTTATGAGCTATGATTGAATGGTGGAGCAGGCTTGATGACCTAATTCCTGCTCCTATGTCTAATGGTCTTATGACCCTATCACTGTTGCAGGAAGAAAGAGAGGGGTTGAGGGCTGAAGTGAGGGAGAGGGATTGGATCCAGCTGAAGACCTTGTCTACAACGGTGCTGAGGAATCCGCGGTTGATGAAAAAGGTGGGCATTTCAGAGGTTCCCTTGTTGAAGTTCAAAATCACACAACACCAGGTCATAGTCCAACAGGTTTATTTGGAAGCACTAGCTTTCGGAGTTGAAGTTGACATCATCGAAACAAATGTGACAGAGACGGAGGAACTGGGAGAATGGAATGGAGCCTTTACAAGCAGCAGGGTGTGAGGATGTATAGTCCAGGTAACTGTGGGTTAGTAGTGGATATTGGTGGCCAGTCTATCACCAGAAATGGAAATAGAGATGTCGAGGAAGGGAACGGAGGAGTCAGAGATGGACCAGGAGAAAGTGAGGGTGGGGTGGAAATGAGAAGTGAAATCGATAAATATTTCCAATTCTGGACAAGACAGGGAGACAGCACCGACGATATCATCGATATAGTGGAGAAAGAGTTGTGATCACGGGCCAGAATAGGACTGAAACAAGAATGTTCCATGTACCCCACAAAGAGGCAGGTATAACTGGGGTCAATGCAGGTGTCCATATCCACCTCTCTGACCTGAAGGAAATGAGAGGAATTAAAAGAGAAGCTGTTGAGAATGAGGATGAGCTCGGCCAAACGGAGGAAGTTGGTGAGGGTTGGGGACAGTTCAGGCTTTTGTTCCAGGAAGAAACAGAGAGCCTGGAGACCATCCTGTTGGGGGATGGGCCTGTAGAGGATTGCCCATCCATGATAAAACGGAAGCAGCTGGAGCCTGCAAACTGGAAATTCTGAAACTGGGGTAAAGTGTCAGAACAAACGTGGATGTAAGTGAGCAGGGACTGGGCCAGGGAAGAAATGATGGAGTTAAGAAAGGAACTCATGAGTTCCATGCGGCAGGAGCAGGCAGAAACAGTGAGTCAGCTTGGGTAGTCTTGCTTATGAATTTTGGGAAGTATCGCAGTACTCCAGGTGAAGCAGCACTATATCTGCACTTCACACAATCTAGTTTACTACATTCGCTGCTCACGATATGGTCTCCTTTACATTGAGGAAACAAAGTGTAAACTTGTGTAGACTTATTGTAAAAAAGACCCTGAGCTTCCAGTTGACTGCTACGTCAACATGCCACCCTGTTCCCTGGCCAAGATCTCTGTCTCAGGCTTGCTGCAGTGCTCCAGTGAAGCTGGAAGAATAACACTTTGTTTTTCATGTGGCCTCTGCAGAGTTCAATAACTTTAGGGCCTGAGCTTTCTCATGTCCTTACCCTAATGCCCACACCCAGGTTTGTAATCACATGGTCTGCTATTACATATCACCCATTATTAGCCAGTAACAATCTCCATTTACAGCTATTCACCCTCCCAGCCAGATTGTTATCCATTCCTTTATTTGTCTAACTGTTCTTCTCTCTCTTTGGGCTCTATCCCTAACCATCATCCACTTCTTACCCCCTCCCCCACCCTATCCTCTGCCGAACATTTTCCTAGCTACCATCAATTCTGAGAAAGGGTCACTTGACCTGAAACGTTAACCCTGATTTCTCTCCACAGATGATGCCAGACCTGTTGAGCTTTTCCAGCAATTTTATTTTTGTCTCTGATTTACAGCTGTTCTTTTGTGCTTTTATAATTAATGGTTGCTTTATATCTTCATTTATTTGTGCTTTCTTTATTATCTACCCAGATGAGAGTTCTTTAATAAAACATCCTGAAAATACTTCATAAAAAATTCTTAAAAATAATACTCATTATTCCTGCATGTGTTAAACAAGAAACCTCTTCCCCACAGATTCAGTATTGATTGAAACAACTGCTTCTTTATAGAAGTAAATCTAATCTCAGTGCCTTAGGTTAATGTATTAATTTATTAAAAATGCATCAGCTCCAAGTTTGAGTTGTTTAAGATATGACCGTGGCAATGAAGTTAAAAAAATAAACCTGAACAGAGCTAGAACAGAGTTCCCTACAAGGTGTTTTGCTTGTGCTGCTGAGGAGCCTCGAGAGATCGATAAGGGGGAGCAAATTTAAAACAGAATTCAGGAGAAATTGCTTATCGCAAAGGGTTGTGAATCTGTGGAATTTGCTCTCCCAAAGTCTGGTAGATGCTGGAACAGTGAGTAAATTTGAGGAGTTAGACAGATTTTTAATTGGTAATGGGTTGAAGGGTTTTAGGGGGAAGGCAGGAAAATGGAGGTGAGGAGCATATCAAATGGAGGAGCAGACTCAATGGGGTGAATGGCCTAATTCTGCTCCTATATCTTATCAACTTATAAACTTATAAACTAAATTGACAGGAGTGTGGAACCAGGTCAGAAAGGAATACCAGTATGCATTAAATACTGGAAGCGATAATTGCACTGGAATAGAAAATTGTAAGTTAGTGGACGGAATCAGAATAAGGGAGAATTGAAACATTCTAAGTCAGGGTTACAGTACATAATGCAATAGAATAGAGTATATTAAATAAGGTTGATGTATTACAGGTCCAAACTGCTATATGGAGACAGGATGATATGGGACTAACAGAGACCTGGCTCAAGGAAGAGACAGAGACGAGGTGTTCAGAATTGATTGATACAAGTTGACCTGGGAAGATAGCAAGGTGGCATGATTGGTTATGGAGACCATTGTGGTCCTGGAGAAAGGGAATATCTCGGGTGTTCACACACAGATGTTTTATCTGGAACAAAGAAACAAAAGGGTGTAATTACATTGCTCAGTGTAGTCTCCAGGTCACCATCTAGTGGAAATAACATAGAGGAGCACTCATCTGCTAGGAAACTTCAGAGAGGCGTAAATGTTATTGAGCATTACTGGAAAAAGGAGCATTTTATCAAAGCTTTTTGTCTTGTAATCATCCGGACATTTTACAAGAATAACTGTTCAAAAGGAAACTCCCCATTTATATACCGTGAGAGGAAATGTTGGTTCATTGACAGCTGGACTCTCATTGACAAAGGCATAGATTAGATTAGATTCCCTACAGCGTGGAAACAGGCCTTTCGGCCTAACCAATCCACACCGACCCTCCAAAGAGTGACCACCCAGACCCATTTCCCTCTGACTGATACACCCAACACAATGGACAATTTAGCATGGCCAATTCACCTGACCTGCACATCTTTGGGCAGTGGGAGGAAACCGGAGCACCCGGAGGAAACCCACGTAGGCATGGGGAGAATGTGCAAACTCACACAGTCAGTTGCCTGAGGCAGGAATTGAACCCCGGTCCACACCCATTAGTGCTGATTGACAGCTAACAGCCAGGCTTTGGTAACAGTTTAAACCAGAGAGGTTGATTTTAATTGGTCAGGATGTTGCTCTGAGAAATGCACAGTGAATGGCTGTCAGCTATTTCATTAAAGTTTAAATAGGAACAGTGTGCACAGATTTTCTTTCCATCTCTAACCCTCGGAAGATTATGAATTAAGATGAATTTAACTGAGAAATTGCTTGTCATGAGAGTTGGTATGTCTGAGCAGTTCAAGAACTAGCCTCTGAGAACAACTGTGATAATAAATTAATCAGAGGCTGGAGTGTGGGGGTGTGGGGAGTGTCATCTCTTTAACACAGATCAAGAGAGGTTTATTTCTCTACAAAGGGTCATGAGACTTTTGAATTTATTTTCTCAAAAAGAGGTGGAAGCAGAGTCTTTAAATATTTTTCAGGCAGGGATGGGTAGATGCTTGATAAGCAAGGGAGCGTGCAGAGATTGTAGGCTGACAGGAATATGTAGTAATCAGGTCAATCATGATTTTTTTCAATCTGCCTCCTGGCATTAGAAGCAGTCCAGAGAAGGTTCCCTTGGCTGACCCCAGGGATGTAGAGACTCTCTGATGAGCAGAGGTTGAGTAGGTTGAACAAAACCTACTCTTATCATATCTCTTCCTCTCTGGGCTGTATCTCCTCCTCTACCCCTACTCCACTCTTCTCTCAAACCCATAAATACCATGTTTTCTTAGCTTGTATCAATTCTGAATGAGAGTCATACCAGACTTGAAATGTTAACTCTGCTTTCTCTACACAGATGCTGCCAAACCTGCTGTGTTTCTCTAGCAATTTTTTGTTTTTGTTTCTGATTTCCAGCGATTCCAGTTCTTTGTTTTATTCGAGTAGGTTGTGCCTGTACTCATTGGAATTTAGAAGAATGGGAGGCAACCTTATTCAAAAATGTAAGATTCTTAAGGTGCTTTATGGGTAGCAGCACAGAGAGTATTTCCCCTTGTGGAAGAGTCTAGGACCAGAGGGCATAATCTCAGAATAAACGGTCACCCTTTTAAGACAGAAATGAGGAGGACTTCTTCTCAGAGGGCTGTCAAGACTGGGTTATTAGATATATTTTAGACTGAAGCAGAGTGGTTTTTATCAGGAAAGGAATCAAGGGCAATGGGGAAAAGGCAGGAACATGATGCTGAGCATTATCAGATCTGCCATGATCTCATTGAATGACGAAATAGACTTGATGTGCTGATTGGCCTAATCCTGTTCCGATATCGTTTGTCCTACTCTGGCTAGCTACATGTCATTTTGCATTGCTAAATTTTATGATAATCATGAAGTGGGGTGCTGGAAAAGCACAGCAGGTCAGGCAGCATCCAAGGGGCAGGAGAGTCGATGTTTCAGGCAAAAGCCCTTCATCAGAAATAAGAGGGGCTGGTGGGGGGGTGGGGGAAGGGGGCTTTGATAAATAGGAGGGTGGAATGTGGATTGGGTAAGGCAGCTGGGAAGGTGATAGGTAAATGCAGGTGGGGATGATGGTGCTAGGTCAGAGGGGAGGGTGGAGTGGATAGGTGGGAAGGAAAATGGACGGGTTGAACAAGAGGGCAGTGCCGTTGGAGGGGTGGATCTGAGATAAGGTGGGAGCAGGGGAGATGAGGAAACTGTGAAGTCGACATTGATGCTGTGTGGTTGGAGGGTCCCAAGGAGGAAGATGTGGTGTTCTTCCTCCAGGTGTCAGGTGGCTAGGATTTGGCAGTGGAGGAGGCCCAGGACTTGCATGTCCTTGGCGGAGTGGAAGGAGGAGTTGAAATGTTTGGCCACAGGACAGGTGCCGGGAATGAAGGGTGGGTTGGTGGGAGCCCCACTAACCAGTTCTACCTCTTACCCAAAATCCATAAACCTGACATCCCCAGTCGTTGCATTGTCTCCACCTGCTCCTGCCCCGCCGAATTTATTTCCTCATGCCTTGACACCGTCATGTTTTCCTTGGCCCAGGAACTCCCCACATACATTTTGGACACCACCCACACCCTCAATCTCCTCCATGACTTTTGTTCCCCCCCTCCCCATCCTGTGAAAACACTATCCCTTACTCCCAATTCCTCCGCCTCCGCCACATCTGCTCCCAGGAGAAGCAATTCCACTCCAGGACATCCCAGATGGCCTCATATTTCAGGGACTACAATTTCCCCTCCCACATGATAAACAATGGCATCCAGCACATCTCCTCCACCCCCCACCCTATCCACCGCCAAATCCAAACCACCTGACGACTGGAGGAAGAACGTCTCACCTTCCTCCTTAGGACCTCCCAATCATGTGGCATCAATGTGGATTTTACCTGTTTCCTCACCTCCCCTGCTTCCACCTTATCCCAGATCCAACCCTCCAACTCGGCACGGCCCCATGAAATGTCCTACATGTCTATCTTCCTTCAAAACTATCCGATCCATCTTCCCTTCTAATCTATCACTACCACAACCCATCTGCATCTACCTATCGCCTTCCCAGCTACCTTTCCCCCATCCTCATCCCACTCTCCTATTTACTTCTCAGCCCCCTTCCACCCACCCCCTCAAATTCCTGATGAAGAACTTTTGCCCAAAATGTTGACTCTCCTGCTCCTTGGATGCTGCTTGACCTGCTGCGCTTTTCCAGCATCACCCTTTTTGACTCTGATCTCCAGCATCTGCAGTCCTCACTTTCTCTTCGATCTTATGATATTGTCCCCTACTGACACCTGATCCACTTGCCCCACCTAATTCCTCAAAACCAAATCCCCAGAACCTGGATGTTGCCTGGTATGGGTGATTTGAGCTATGAAGAAGGGTTGGATAGACTGGATGTACTTTGGAGGTTGAGGCGTGACCTAATAGAATTTTATAAGATTGTGAATGGCGTGAGTCTTTTCCCAGGGTGGAGGGGTCAATTACTAGGGAACATGGTTCAAGGTGACGGGGTGGGGGTGGGTGGGGAAGTGGGAGATGTTTAAAAGACATGTGTAAAGCAGGCTTTTTACACAAAGGTTGGTGAATGCCTGGAATGTGCTGCAGACACAATAGCAACATTCAAGAAACACCTGGATGAATGAATTAATAGAAGTCAAAAATCATTGACACGGGTTATAAACACATTTCCTTGAAACCGCAAGCTTTTGGAGTCCCCGCTCCTCCCTCAGGCAGTTAGCGAGACAGAATACATCAGACACAGAGTTTATAGTATAAGATCAAAAGGTCATACAACTTATGCAAATCACAAATGTATTGCCCAAACCAGTTAGAATGGAGGTGTAGATTTCAATTGATTAATATGTAAATCACAGAATTTATTTCAAGTCACTGCCCCGAGATAACTTCAAGTTTTATCAGTATAAAAGTGACACCTCAAGTCAGACAATGTATTTTAGGTGTGATGTCATGTTTCAAGTCTGTTTGTATCTCACCTAATCTGACCTCAATGCCATAAACCTTTTTTACTACCTTATCTATCTGCACTGCCACCTTCAATAATATGTGCACCTGCACACCCAGATCCCTCTGCACATCAATACTCCTAAGGGTTCTGCCATTCACTGTATATTATCCACCTGTATCTGACATTCCAAAATGCATCACCTCATATTTGTCTAGATTAAATTCCATCTGCCATTTTTCCGGCCATGCCTCTAACTGATCTATATCCTGCTGTAACCTCCGACATTCCTCCTCACTATCCCCTCCACTTTGCTTCAGTTGCTCATTGTCATGCCTAGTTATCACTTAACCATCATCCCATAATGGTCTGATTTGGAGATATTGATCTTAAACCTAATACTGCCAGAGGATGAGTACCTCTGGGAACACTGAATGGTAAAATAGGGGTAGAATTAGACATGACTAGTACCATTGGGACAGAGGGTAGATAATTAATGAAGTAGATTTGGTAAGATGTGACAAGAAAGCCACTAGGTCTCAAGCAGCCAACCCTCCATGAAACTCAATGAAACTGGCACAGCCATAAAATGTAAGATGCAGGTTCTTGTGTCTCTCTCCTGTGTGGAGATACAAAACAGTCTGCAGGAACAGACAGGTTCTCCCACCCAGCTTCCTCTGCAAATTTCCTTGTTGCAGTCAAAATGGATAAAAGTCACCTTCAGAGCTTCTGAAAAGGGGAAACTCTGAACTCGTGATTGAAAGACAGCATTAGTGTACACGCTAGCACAAAGTGAGGACTGCAGATGTTGGAGATCAGAGCCGAGCGTGCAGTGGTGGAAAATCACAGCCAGTCCGGCAGCGTCCGAGGAACAGGAGAGTCGCGTTTCGAGCATAAGTTTTTCACCAGGAATGAAAGGCTTATGTTTGAAATGTCAACTCTCCTGCTCTTCAGATGCAACCTAACTGGCTGTGTTTTTCCAGCACCACAGTCTTCGATCAGTGGACACACTCTTGTCTTATCAGTGAAGAACTCTAAGATACTGGAAGAAATTGAAAGGAAACACTTCAACTCTTGTGACCCAGACAGGTGATACAGAACTGTACTTCCCTGATTTTCTTTTTTATTTGACTTTTAAAAGCCTTGTCTGTCACTCTGTGTCTATACGAGTGTGGAGGAATTGAAAGTTATAGCAAGCTATACTTGAGCAATTACATTTCTTTGATGCCATTGATTAAAACCAATCTGTTTGCAATAAATATCAATGTTCTTGTTAAGTACGGAAACCTAGTAAACATTTTGTTTAAAGGCTGAGTTTGTCAGGTAGATTTCTGACTGAGGATAGTTTGTCTATCACATTAAAGATGACTTCAGGAAGAATAGGGCTTGACTTTGAGAGCACTACCTCAATGGGTCATGATGCCTCAAAGAAAAAATTAATAAGTATAGTCATGCGGCATTTTCAATTTCTATTAAAATTTCTTTTCACTATTTCTATGTTAATACAGAAATAATGTATTCACATTAATAGCACCTGGACAAACTAATTAATAGGAAGTCAAACATCACTGACAATCGGTTACAGTCCAACAGGTTTACTTGAAACTGCAAGCTTTTAGACACCCGCGCCTTCCTCAGGCAGTTAGGGACAGACACAGAATTTATAGTAAAAGATGAAAGGGCCATATAACTTATGCAAATATATTGAACAAACCTAGATGGCTATTAAGTCTTTAAACAGTTAGAATGGAGGTTCACATTAAATGTACACTGTTTTTCAGGAAAAATGTATTCTGTGCAAGTCCATTTTGATTATGGCATTTGGCCTTATTCATTTTTGCTATTGTTATGAAGTTGAAGGCGTGTACTGTACCTTTAAGAGAGTGTGAATGCTGGTTTGCTCTCAGAGCTTATACGCACCTGAGTATACGACAAGATAGTGTAGTCTCAGAGTGGACTGAAAAATTGAGAATTGTTTTGTCAACATCGAACCAACAAGAACAAAAAGAACAAAGAACAAAGAGCATTACAGTACAGGAACAGGCCCTTCGGCCCTCCAAGCCTATGCCGATCCATATCCTCGATCTAAACCTGTCGTCTATTTTCTAAGGATCTGTATCCCTCTGCTTCCTGCCCATTCATGTATCCGTCTAGATACATCCTCAATGACACTATCATTCCTGCCCCTACGTTGGCAACACGTTTCAGGCACCCACCACCTTCTGCTCGAAGAACTTCCCATGTATATCTCCCCTAAACTTTCCCCTCTCACTTTGAACTCATGACTGCCAATGAATTGAGTCCCCCACTCTGTGAAAAAGTCTCTTGCTATCCACCCTGTCTACACCTCTCATGATTTGTAGGCCTCAATCAGGTCCCCCTGAGTTTTGAGATGATTTGTAGCTCAGGTTGAGGTTCTGGATGTAGGTTTGCTCACTGAGCTGAAAGGTTCATTTTCAGATGTTTCGTCACCATATTAGTTAACATCAGTGAGCCTCCGGTAAAGCATTGGTGGTATGACCCACTTTCTATTCAGGTTTCCTTGGGTACTTTCCTGTGGTGATGCCAAAGGATTCCTGATGAAGGGCTCCGACCTGAAACACTGACTCTCCTGCTCTTCGGATGCTGCCTGACCTGCTGTGCTTTCCCAGCAACACACTCTCGACTCTGATCTCCAGCATCTGCAGACCTCACTTTCTCCCTGTGTTTATTGTGACCCTGTTCTTTTTGAATACACTGTAAAGGTGATTTTCTTCTGTTCTGTGTAGTTCCTCTGTGCTGCAATGTATGGTGGCTAGTTAAAACAATGTTCTAATGCAGCTTTGTTTGTGGATGTCGGGATGATTGCTTCTGTAGTTCAGTATTTGGTCCGTATGTTGTTTTCCTGTAGATGCTGGCTTGTAGTTCCCCACTGGCTGTTCACTCTACTGTGACATCTCAGCAACAAACCCCAGCAAGCAGACAAAACACATCCAGGAACCCTAGTCACTCTCCCCTACATCAAAGACATCTCAGAAATGACTGCCAGACTATCAGACCTCTTGGCATCATGGTAACCCACAAACCCACCGACACACTAAAACAGCAGCTAATTAACTTGAAAGACCCCACACAGACAACAAGCAAAACTAATGTCATTTACAAATGACAAGAGACATGACCCACTCTCATTAGTATCCTCACATACAGATGAAGAAGGACACCACTTCGACTGAGGTAACACTTCCATCCTAGGACAAGCCAAACAAAGACATGCATGAGAATTCCTAAAAGCATGGCATTCTAACTGGAACTCTATCAACAAACATTGACTTGGATCCCATTTACCATCCCCTGAGAAAAAGAACAGGAAATAGCATAACTACAGGAAATGACGTCATCACAATAAATGATATCACCAACCCAAGAAGACCTAAACACATAAATAGAAAGCGGGTCATGTCACCAGTGCTTCACCTGGAGACTCACTGATGATATTACCTAGTATGAAAACAATCCTTCCAGCTCAGCGCACAAACATACACCCTGGTGATCCTCCTCTGCACCCTCTCCAAAGCATCCACATCCTTTTGGTAATGTGGAGACCGGAACTGTAAGCAGTATTCCATATGTGGCCGAACCAAAGTCCTATACAACTGTAACATGACCTGCCAACTCTTGTACTCAGTATCCCATCTGATAAAGGAAAGTATACCGTATGCCTTCTTGACCACTCACTGACCTGCATTACCATCTTCAGTGAACAATGGACCTGAACATCCAGATCTCTCTGTACTTAAGCTTTCCCCAGGACTTTTCCATTTACTGTACAGTTCGTTCTTGAATTGTATCTTCCAAAATGCATCACCTCGCATATGTCCGGATTGAACTACATCTGCCATTACTCTGCCCAACTGTCCAACCTATATTATGTTCTGCTGTATTCTCTGACAGTCCCTTTCACTATCTGCTACTCCACCAATCTTAGTGTCACCTGTAAACTTGCTAATGAGGCAACCTACACCTTCCTCCAAATCCTTTGTGCAAATCACAAACAGCAGTGGTCCCAGCACGGATCCCTGTGGGACACCACTGGTCACAGGTCTCCATTTTGAGATGCTCCCTTCCACGACCACTCTCTGTCTCCTGTTGCCCAACCAGTTCTCTATCCATCTAACTAGAACACCCTGGACCCCTGTAACTTTACCTTCTTCATCAACCTACCATTGGGTACTTTATCAAATGCCTTACTAAGGTCCATGTATATGACATCTACATCCCTTCCCTCATCAATCAACTTTATCACTTCTTCAAATAATTCTATTAGGTTTGTAAGACATGACCTTCCCTGCAAAAACCCATGTTGCCTATCACTGATAAGCCCATTTTCTTCCAAATGGGTATATATCCTATCCCTCAGTATGTTCTCCAGTAGTTTCCCTAACACTGATGTCAGGCTCACAGGTCTGTAATTACCCTGCTACCCTCCTTAAACAAGGGGACAACATTAGTAATTCTCCAGTCCTCTGGGACCTCACCCATGTTCAAGGATGTTGCCAAGATATCAATTAAAGCCTCAGCTATTTCCTCTCTCGCTTCCCTCTGTAACCTGGGATGGATCTCATCCAAACCTGGGGACTTGTCCACCTTAATGCCTTTTAGAATACATAATACTTCCTCCCTCCTTATGCTGACTTGACCTAGAGTAATCAAACATCTATCTCTAACCTCAACATCTGCCATGTCCCTCTCCTTGGTGAATACCAATGCAAAGTTCTCATTAAGAATCTCACCCATTTTCTCTGACTCCACACATAACTTTCCTCCTTTGTCCTTGAGTGGGCCAACCCTTTCCCGAGTTACCCTCTTGCTCCTTATATATGAGAAGATCGGATCTTAGAGATACAAAAAAGGCACACATTTTGAAAATCAGACAGAGCAACTGCCATTGAGAAAGATATTGAAACCCTCTTCATATGAAACATATTCACAGTAAAAAGAAAGAAGATGACCCAGGGAGATGTTCAGCTGGAAGAAGACAGACATTGAAAATGACAGCCGCTTGTGTGGTTTGAACTTAAGTTGCTGTAATTTTAGTAAGTATCTTATTAAAACAGCATATTGTTACAGAGTTGGAGGCAAGTAAGAAACAGTTAGAAGGGGGGGGGGGGGGCTAGAGTTGTGAATAGTTTTTGTTGAATGTTCACTTTTAGAGATAAAGAATAAATTGATTTTATTTTCTTTAAATAGTGGAATTTGGGTAGTCCTCTATCACTCATACTTAAACAGATTATGAGGTGAGGTGAGCTTTTCTGGATGATTGGTTAAATTAACAGAAGGGTTCACCACTGTGTTGTAACACTATTGACAAAGCATCTGCTAGCTACATGAATTATTTTTCAATTGTATGGTTTTGACATTAGACCCGAATGAAAGAGCCTTAGACTTTTATCGCAAAATCATTCCAAAAGAACTAATGGATTATGGTCTATATAAATAAAGGCTTCTTCAGAATTGGATTTGTAAAGTTCAACTTTTTTGTTAAACCAACAAAAGGGACAATGCCTTTTGGTATTTGGGTGTTCCTGGCAAGGTCAGCATTTGTTGCTCCATTTTAATTGCCCTTGAAATAAGTCTGTTGTTCAGCCATTTCAGAGGGCAGTGAGGAATCAAACACAGAAGTCACACGTAGGTCAGACTGGGTAAAGATGGCAGATTTCCTTCCCTGAAAGCCATGACTAAGCCATGTTACATGGTTGACATTAAGTCAGTTTCTTTTTAGTTCTAGACCTTTTTAAAAATTGAATTTAAATTCTATGATGGAATTTGAACACAAGGATCTAGAGCATTACTGTTCTGGGTTTACCAGTACAGCGACATTACCACCATGCTGCCACAACCCCTTGGCTTACTACATCACGAATACACCCTAGGTAAGTCATGCACATTTTTGGTGTCAGCCTTTCAAATCAATGCTCCCAGTACATGGTGACTGCAGGCAAATTCACCCCAAATTCCCCAAAATGAACAGGAAAATGACCAATCAAGAGAAGTTGCCCTGTAATTGTTGGAATTAGCAAGGAGTTGGCTTTTCAGTCACAGATTGTTTTTGTCACAAAATTGGGGTAGATAGGCTCGTAATGAGTCCCTCAGCACCAAACGTGTGGCAGAAGTAGCATACCAATAATGAGGAGACCCAGTGAACATGTCCATCATTACTAGTAGGAAAGTAGCAGAGTCTCTGAGGTCAGAGAAAGTGGGGCCACTGAGATTGGAAGATGCCTTGGGGTTGGGGAGATGGGGGCACTTGCTGGTAGTGTTGTGTTTAGGAAGTGAGGTTGGGGAGTGCAAGGCTGGGGCCTGGGAGAGGGATGCAAAAGGAAGGGTGGAGATATAAAATAGGGAAGGCACAGCAAAAGGGGAAGAGGGATTGTAAAGGGGGATAGTGAAATGAGGTGATGACCTGCAAAGTAGGAGAGGGATTGCCAAGATGCAGGCTGTAATGGGAAGAAAGGAGTTACAATGTGGGGAGGTGGCTGTATGGGGCACTACTACAAAGGGTGGGGAAAGCAGTTGTAAAAGTGGGAGAGAATTACAAAGAGAATGCAAAATTATAGTTTCCATGGGCTCTTTCTTTAAGTTCCAAAACAATTGCCTGTGTGCATCAGGAGCTAACTCTTATGTAATGAGAATAGCCTGTTTCACAACATCTCCCACATCAAGTAACATGAATACTTTTCTCCAGAGGGCAGACACACCCTCAGAGCAGGCAATTCCATTTAATCTGTGATTAATGACAAATGAGTGTGAGTGTAGGTGAGGCAGGTCTGAGGACCCAGGGGTTAAAATCAAAGAACCAAATCCCTTGCAATTGTCTAAGGGTTGAGATGCTTGCAATGCATTTAAGACTGGGAAGTGTGGAGACGATGAGCAAACTGAGCACAGTGGCACCTTGGTATAGGGAGCCATTCTGGCAAGGAGTAAATCAAATTGTAGTTTTGGTAACAGACAGTATAATGAGGATAGATGCAGTTCCCTGTAGCCGTGAGTGGAAGTGCTGAAGGCTGAATCACCTAACCAGAGTTAAGGAATCTCTTTGGCACAGGAGATTGACTCAGAGATGGGGGTCAGCAATGCATCTGTTGTTGTCCACAGTGACAACGACACTGATAGGACTGGAATGGAGGCTCCACTGATTTTTAACAGTTAGCAACCAAACTAGAAATCCAGATCTCTAAAGTAATTACCGTGGTTAGCACTGCTGCCTCACAGCGCCTGTAGACCCGGGTTCAATTCCCGACTCAGGCGACTGACTGTGTGGAGTTTGCACGTTCTCCCCGTGTCTGCGTGGGTTTCCTCCGGGTGCTCCGGTTTCCTCCCACAGTCCAAAGATGTGCGGGTCAGGTGAATTGGCCAAGCTAAATTGCCCGTAGTGTTAGGTAAGGGATAATGTATGGGTGGGTTGCGCTTCGGCGGGTCGGTGTGGACTTGTTGGGCCGAAGGGCCTGTTTCCACACTGTAAGTCTAAGTCTAATCTAATCTAGATTACTACCTAAGCCACAGACAAATGGCCAAAGGGTAAATAAAGTGAAGGAGTCGAATGTGAGGCTCAAATATTGGTTTGTGTGGAACAGGTTTTGGGAGTTTGGGGGGCCCTGGCACCAGTATTGGGCATGAAGGGAGCTGTTTTGTTGGGATGGAACTTTACTTGGATTGTGATGGGACCAGGGTCATAGAGTCATACGGATGTACAGCACGGAAACAGACTCTTCAGTCCAACTCATCCATGCCAACCAGATATCCCAACCTAATCTAGTCCCATTTGCCAGCACTTGGCCCATATCCCTCCAAACCCTTCCTATTCATATACCCATCCAGCTGCCTTTTAAATGATGTAGTTGTACCAGCCTCCACCACTCCCTCTGGCAGCTCATTCTATACACGCACCACCCACTGAATGAAAAAGTTTCCCCTCAGGTCTCTTTTATATCTTTCCCCTCTCACCCCAAACCTATGCCCTCTAGCTCTGGACTCCCCCACCCCAGGGAAAAGACTTTGTGTATTTACCCTATCCATGCCCCTCATAATTTTGTTAACCTTTATAAAGTCACCCCTCAGCCTCTGATGCTCCAGGGAAAACAGCCCCAGCCTATTCAGCTTCTCCCTGTAGCTCAGATCCTCCAATCCTGGCAACATCCTTGTAAATCTTTTCTGAACCCTTTCAAGTTTCATAACATCTTTCCGATAGGATGGAGACCAGAATTACACACAATATTCCAACAGTGGCCTAACCAATGTCCTGTGATCCTGGAGAATCAAATAGCTTGGGCTGTGGCAAAAGTGGGGGGGAGCTTTAAACTAATTACAGGGAGAAAGGTTTAGGAAAGGGGAAATGTAGGATTACAGAGCAGAGGATATGGCAGAATTCGAGGGTAGCGATTTGGATAATTGTCCCCAGAGTGGGACAGGAAGGGACAAAGTTTACAAAAACAGAAAAACAGCAGTAAATAGAGTCAAAATAGGAAAGAATGACAAAAAAGGCAAAGTGAATGACTCTTAAATGTGCACAGTAGTTGGAACAACATAAATGAATTAACTGCACAAATATAGGTTGATGGGTCTAATCTTATAGCCATTGTAGACATTAGTTCCTAGGAGATCAAAGCTGGGAACTAAACATTCAGGGGAATGTGACTTTTCAGAAGGAAAGGGTGGTAAGGTGACATTGTTGGCATGGAATGGAATAAGTGTAATAACAAGAAATGATCTTGAATTGGAAGATGTAGAATCTATATAGAGTCATAGAGATGGGCAGCATGGAAACAGACCCTTCGGTCCAAATCATCCATGCCAACCAGATATGCCAACCCAATCTAGTCCCACCTGCCAGCACCCGGCCAAACGCTTCCTATTCATATACCCATCCAAATGCCTCTTAAATGTTGCAATTGTCCCAGCCTCCACCACTTCCTAAAGACAAGAAATAACAAGAAAAAAAAGGTACTAGTAGGAGTAGCATATAGATTACATAACTCTAAGGATATAGTGAGATAGAGAATAAGTCAGGAGATAATGAGGACATGTAATAAAAGCAGGATATTAATCATCAGTTACTTTAATCTTCATGTAGATTTGGATAGTCAGATGGGCAGAGGAATCCAGGAGGAAAAATGTTATCGTGTATTCAGGATAGACTCCTGGAACAATATGTTGTGGATCCAACCAGGGATCAGACTATTTTGGATCTGGTCATGCGCAACGAGGCAGACTTTTTAGATGATATCAGAGTAAAAGATCCCTTCAGAATTTAGCATTCACTTTGAGAGGGAGGAGCATGGATCCAAAACAACAGTGCTAAACTTAAATAAGGGTAACTACAAAGGAATGAAGGCAGAGCAGGCTGGTGTGGACTGGGCAAGACTTTAGTGGAAAAGCAGTTGAGGAACAATGGCGGATTCACAATAAAACAGTCCATGACTCACAGAAGAGAAGTGAAGAAGGATTCTCAGAAGGGGATAAGCCAACCATGGTTAACTAGGCAGGTTAAAGATAACATCAGACTGAAAAAGAAACATACAATGTGACTGAGATTAGTGGTAAGCCAGAGAATCAGGAAAGTTTTAAAAACTAACAAAAGACAAGAGACTGCAGAGGTCTATAGACAGGTTGAGTGAGCGGGCAAAATTATTGCATTTTGCCTGGAAGAATAGAGGAGCTTAATGTCATATTAGTCGAGAAAGACTGCGGAAAGTCAAAAACAGATTCAGGCTTTCTCATGCTTGAATCACAAAAGGTCAGCATTCAAGTTCAGTAGGTAATATGGAAGACAAATGAAATCTTGGCCTTTATTTCATCAGGAATGGAGCATAAAAGTAGGGGGCCTTTGCTAGAACTATACAAGGGTCTAATTAATCCACAGTTGGAATACGGTGAAACATTTTGGGTTCCTTATCTAAGGTAAATTATTCTGCATTGTAGGTTGACACAAAGTATAGAGGGACTATCTAATGAGGACAGTTCAATAGATTGGGCCTGCACTCAATGGAATAGAGAAGAATCAAAGGTGACCTTATTAGAAGAAATAAGATTCACAGGGGGACTTGACAGGGTTGATGCAGAGAGATTGTTTCTCCTGCTGGGAGAGTTTAGGATCAGACACCAGAATCTCAGAGTAAGTGGACACACATTTAAGACAGAAATGAGACTGAATTTCTTCTTTCAGGTTGTGAATCTGTGGAATTCTTTACCAAGGAGAGTATTGAGGCTGCGGTCATTCAAGGCTGAGGTAGATTTTTAATCAGGAATGGAATTGAGGGTTATGGAGACAAGGCAGGAAAGTGGAGTTGGGGCCTTTGGTATGCTTGCCTTTATTGGTCAGTGCATTGAGTAAAAGAGTTCAATGGTCATTTTGCGGCTGTACATGACATTGGTTAGGCACTTTTGAAATACTGTATTCAGTTTTGGTCTTCCTGGTATAGGAAAGATGTGAAGGGTTCAGAAGAGATTTACAAAGATGTTGCCAGGGTTGGAGGGCTTGAGCTAAAGGTAGAGGCCGACTAGGCTGACTATTTTCCCCGGAGCTTGGCAGGTGAGGGGTGACCTGATAAGGGTTTATAAAGTCCATAAGGGGCATGGATAGGATGAATAGTCAAGGTCTTTGGCCCAGGGTAGAGGAATCAAAAGCTAGACGGCATAGGTTTAAAGTAGGAGCGTGAATATTTAAAAGGGACTTAAGGGACGACTTTTTCATGCAGAGAGTGGTGTGTTTGTATGGAATGAGCTGCCAGAAGAAGTGAAGGCTGATATAATTACAACATTTGGTTAGATCTCATAGAATACAGGAAGAACTAGCCATGTGGATAAAGAGCTGGCTCAAAGGTAGAAGACAGAGGGTGGTGGTGGAAAGTTGTTTTTCAGACTGGAGGCCTGTGACCAGTGGAGTGCCACAAAGACTAGTGTGGGGGTCCTCCACTTTATGTCATTTCCATAAATGATTTGGGTACGAGTGTAAATGGTACAGTTGGTAAGTTTGCAGATGACATCAAAATTGGGGATGTAGTGGACAATGAAGAGGGTTATCTCAGATTACAATAGGATCTTGATCAGATGGGCCAATGGGCTGAGAAGTGGCAGATGGAGTTTAATTCAGATAAATGCGAGGTGCTGCATTTTGGGAAAGCAAATCTTAGCAGGACTTATACACAATGGTAATGTCCTAGGGAGTGTTGCTGAACAAAGACAAGTTGGAGTGCAGGTTCATAGCTCCTTGAAAGTGGAGTTGCAGGTAGATAGGATAGTGAAGAAGGCGTTTGGTATGCTTTCCTTTATTGGTCAGAGAATTGAGTATAGGAGTTGGGAGGTCATATTGTGGCTGTTAGGACATTGGTTAGGCCACTGTTGGAATATTGCATGCAATTCTGGTCTCCTTCCTATTGGAAAGATGTTGTGAAACTTAAAAGGGTTCAGAAAAGATTTACAAGGATGTTGCCAGGGTTGGAGGATTTGAGCTACAGGGAGAGGCTGAACAGGCTGGAGCTGTTTTCCCTGGAGCGTCGGAGGCTGAGGGCTTTGACCTTATAGAGGTTTACAAAATTATGAGGGGCATGGATAGGGTAAATAGACAAAGTCTTCTCCCAGGGGTGGGGGAGTCCAGAACTAGAGGGCATAGGTTTAGGGTGAGAGGGGAAAGATATAAAAGAGACCGAAGGGGCAACTTTTTCACTCAGTGGGTGGTACGTGTATGGAATGAGTTGCCAGGGGATGTGGTGGAGGCTGGTACAATTGCAATATTTAAGAGGTATTTAGATGGGTATATGAATAGAAAGGGTTTGAAGGAATATGGGCCGGGTGCAGGCAGGTGGGACTGGATTGGGTTGGGATATCTGGTCGGCATGGACAGTTTGGACCGAAGGGTCAGTTTCCGTGCTGTACATCTCTATGACTCTATGACTCTATTTTAAAGGAAGGATTTAGAGGTATATGGGCCAAAGGCAGCCACATGGGACTAGCTTAATTTAGGGTACCTGGTCTGCATAGATGAGCTGGAACAAAGGGTCTGTTTCCGTGCTGTGTAGTTGTATGACTCTGTCAGATTAGCCATGATCTCTTTGAATGGCAGAACAGGCTCAATGGGCTGAATGGCCTACTTCTGCCCCTATTTGTGATGGTTTTATGATCCTTAGAAACTTCCTATGACATTGAAGCACAACTTTCAAGTGATCTACCTGCCAATTTACTTTGCATGGGCAGTATCCATTTTCCTTCAGCAATTCATTTGTCTCACGATTTTCTCAAATGACATTGAGAATCTCCCACACCTATTTCCTCAAATTTTGGTAGCGCCTATACAAATGTAAATATTTCCTTTCTGGACTCTAGATTATGACTAAGTTTTTCCTCACCAGGGCTTGCAATGGCACCCGAAATTCCATTTTTTAAGTACATATTGAGGTGATATTCCTTACCTCACTGTTCTTTTCCTCATAGCAATTCAATTTTCCTAAGCTTTCATCCTTTGACTGTCTCTTCTCTCTGAAGTTCGAGTTTTTAAAATTCACTTCTGTCTCCAGCTTCTTTTTCTATATCAAGCTGCTTTGTCTTTTCCTAATGTTCAAACTGCCTTAACTGTAACTCAATCTGAACTGACCTGATGTGTCATTATTTAGAGTACCAGATCTCTCTCATATTTCTATCAAACCCAAATGCCATGCTCATCCATCAATTATCTGTCTTTTTAGCTCTGCCAGGCAATTCTACTTCTAATTTACTAGCCAATTCAATTCTCTGGATTTTGTGATTTCTCTCAAGTTTGTCAGAGATAGCTCTTCAATTTACAGTAAAGCTTTAGCAGCTTTTTAGTGTCCTGTTATTTTTTAATGCAAAACTTGATGCTTATCCTTTTATCTTTCATTACTTATGCTAATTCGACACCCAATTTAGCATTGCCTAATTTTTAAATATTCTGGCCAAGAGTACCCAAACCTTGTCATGAACCATTGAGATAATGTGCTTGAAATAAAGTCCCTAATTGTCATAAATCTGAAGGTACCAAAAATCCCAATATGCCTTTGACTGAGAGCGAGTCAGAATAAAAGCAAAGCACAACAGGCACCTTTCTAATAATAAAGTAACTCAAAGTTTGGGAGTAGGTTTGTAGCTCGGGTGCTGAACTTTTAACAATAGTGAAAAGATTTCTAAATTATGTACCTTAAACTTTACCCTTTCCAAAACTTATCATATTCTCACAGACAAAGAAAAAGACAAAATACAATGTCATGAGTAGAGACAAAGAAAAGGTCAGAAGAAAACTTCTGTGTCATCAGTTCAAATCACAAAACTAGATGGGTTGGTTTCACAAAGGTTTTGATTCTTCAATGATACCTCACTATAATCTGTGCAACAGTGTTCAGTTTTGAGTTCACTACTTCTTGATTGGACCCAGGTTCTTTCTGGCTGTCTTTGGGGTTTAGAATGATTTGTTTCAGCAATTCTGAAAGAGTTTTTATGCTCTTTTGACAGATAATAGGAGAGAAATTTACAGTGAAAGAGTAGACAAAAAGATTGATGCAGTTGAAAATGCGTTGCTGGTTAAAGCACAGCAGGTCAGCCAGCATCCAAGGAATAGGAAATTCGACGTTTCGGGCATAAGCCCTTCATCAGGAATCAAAAAGATTGATGCAGCTAAGTTCAATTTATTGCATATTCTCGCTTTTTTAAAGTTTCTGTTTTTCTCACTTTAAGTCCATTGTCCAAAAAGTTAAATAGTGTGATCACTTACACGATACTGTGAGCTGCTACTTTATGAAATAAGCTTTTTTGTCAAGTGCCTTCAAACAGGCTCCCTTTGTCCACAATGCACATTACTCCATCAATAAATCGGTTTAACAGTTTTCCCTTTCACAAAACCATGCAGATGCTATCTCATTGCTTCTAGGTTTTCCACGTGCCCAATTACAACCTCCTTAAATTATTGATTTCAACATAATCTCCATGACAGATATCAAGCTATTTGGGTTATAATTTCTTACTTTCTGCTTGCCTTCCTTCTTGAATAGAGAGGTTATATTTGTTATTTTCCAATCTATTGAATCTTTCTATAACCTAACAAATTAACACCAATGCATTTATCACCACCACATTAGCCACCATTTTTAATCAGAGAATCATACAATACAGAAGAGAATCTCTGGCTGTCGAGTCTGGACTGCCCCAAAAATGCTATACATACACCATTCCCACTTTCCCACACTAGGCCTATGTTATGACATTTCAAGTGCTTTTTAAAGATTGTGAGGCTACCCAACTCAAGTACTCTCCCAGGAAATGTTTCTCAAATCCCTTTCAAATTTCATGTTCTTCACTTTAAGATTATGTTCCCTTTGTTCTGAGCTTTTGTTTGAGGGGACGAGCTGCTTTTTACCCACCCTGTCCAAGCCCTTATAACCTTTTACACCTCTGTCACGACCCCCTCAGCCTTCTCTGCTGCAAAGAAAACAACCTGAGCATATCCAGCCTCTGTTCATCACTGAAATGTTCCATCCCAAGCAACATCCTGGTGAATCTCTTTTGTACTCCTTTCATAAAACATTACAGCACAGCACAGGCCCTTCAGCCCTTGGCGCTGTACTGTCCTGTGAAACCAAACTAAAACCATCTAACCTACACTATTCCATTACCATCCATATGTTTATCCAATGACCATTTAAATGCCCGTAAAGTTGGCAAGTCTATTACTATTGCAGGCAGGGCATTCCATACCCTTCCTGCTCTCTCATCAGTCCTATATCTATCACCCTTCAATTTAAAGCTATGTCCCTTCGTGTCAGCCATCACTATCCAAGGAAAAAGGTTCTCACTGTCCACCCGTCTAACCCTCTGATTACCTTATATGTCTCAATTAAGTCACCTCTCAACCTTCTTCTCACTAACAAAAACAGCCTCAAGTCCCTCAGCCTTTCCTCATAAATCCTTCCCTCTAGACCAGGCTACATCCTAGTAAACATCCTCTGCACCTTTTCCAATGCTTCCACATCCTTCCTATAATGTGGCGACCAGAACCATATGGAATACTCCAAGTGCGGCCGCACCAGAAGTTTCTACACATGAAAAATGACTTCATGGCTCCGAAACTCAATAAAAGCTAATACACTGTATGCCTTCTTAACAACCCTATCAACCTGGGTGGTAACTTTCATGTACTGATGTACATGGACATAGAGATCTCTCTGCTCATCTACACTACCAAGAATCTTAACCATTAGCCCGGTACTGTATTCCTATTAATCCTTTCAAAGTGGATCACCTTATACTTTTCAGCATTAAACTCTATTTGCCACCTCTCAGCCCAGTTCTGCAGCTTATCTATGCCTCTCTGTAACCTGCAACATCCTTCAGCACTATCCACAACTCCACTGACTTTAGTGTCATCTGCAATTTTACTAACCCATCCTTCTATGTCCCCATCCAGGTCATTTATAAAAATGAAAAACAGCCCCAAAACTGAACTTTGCGATACGCCACTAGCAACAGAACTCCAGGATGAACATTTCCCATCAATCAACACCCTCTGTCTTCTTACAGCTATCCAATTTCTGATCCAGACCACTAAATCACCCTCAATCCCATGCCTCTACTTTTTCTGCAATAGCCTACCGTGGGGTACCTTATCAAATACTTTCAATGCAATGACATTCTTTCCATAGTGCAAAGACCAGAGTTGCACACAGTACTCCAATGGTGGCCCAAACAAAGTTCTGTACAGCTCCAACATAACCTTTTTGACCTTATAATCTATATCATGTTATGAAGATATGGGTGTACTATACCTTTAAGAGAGTTAAAAGCCGGTAGTGACAGCACCAAATATTCTCAATAAGACATAATGTAACATGGAAATGGCAAAACAGATTTGAACTAGGCCCATCAGGTTAAATTAAATATCAAATTCCAATTACGTTTGAATTGAGTATATTGACAATCTTAAAAGGCAATGACACAATGCGATGCTTTGGGGAAAATTGAACAGTTGAGAAGAGGACTGCCACCAGACAAACCACTGTAGGTTGCTAGTCAGAACTCTCTGAGACGTACTGGTCATGAAGGAGTTTGCACAAAGACAAACCTCAACACTAATCCAGAGAGCCAATCTACCAATGAAGATAAATAGAAGATTTGACCTCTGGCTGGTTTTAAAGTTTGAACTTTTGTGTAAATCTTATTTGGGAGCTTTATCAAACTAGTATTAGAGAAGGGAAGGTAAACATAGGTTAGAGAAAGGAGGTTAAATAGTTGTGAGTTAATTATTTTCTATTATACTTTACGAAATAAAGTTGTTCATTTTTTCTTTAAATAGTTCTTTGCATCTTGAATTTTCACAGATTATAGAGGAACCTTGATTATCTGATGGGCGGACACTATTTCTTTTGGATAATTGATTATTCAGTTAATTGATTCAATGCTTTTCCTCTGGAGCTCGGAGTTTTCTGTTAGGTCCACTCCTAGTTCAAGAAACTAGGCAGCAGCATACCGCGTGTGAGCCCCGCCTGCCCCCCCCATTCCCCTAACCTCATCCAATACTGTCCCTGTCCACCCCAACCCTTGCCACTGACCCGCTCTCCGTATCCCATGGGGTGAATTGAGTGTCTGTGAAAGTAAAGGGGTACAAGTCTGTGAGAGGGTGCGTGTGGGAATGTTTGTGTGAGCATATGAGAGAGGGTCTGTGTGAGTGTGTGTGTCTGTCGGAGAGTGCAATGGGGTCACCTGTAGTGTGATATGAACCCAAGGTTCATGTGGGGACATGAACCCCCCAAACGCACACCCACATACACACATAAGTTTGTGGTGTGAATTTGTACTTGCAGAATTACATTTTATTTTTCAAAGTTTGTGAGAATTTCAAAGTTTGTAAAATTACATTTTACTTTGCTGAAAAACTGCATGAATCCATGTAAGATTCTGTAAATCTGTCTTTTGATTAGAATCAGTCTGACCATTGGGGCACAATCTCACAGCACATTATCTGGGCCGACATGACATCAATTGCTAAAGTGCACCTGAGAACGTATTTTTTTAATAAAAAGTTTTGCGATTTACATATGAAAGAGCTGAAACCAACCTGGTGATTGTAAAAGGTGAGAGACCTAACAAACAATCCGGGTCTTTTTCAATCTATAATTTCAGTTCCATCAGTGTACACTTTTGCTGTAAATTCTGTGTATAACAATATTATTCTCCACAACCACCTGATGAAGGAGCAGCGCTCTGAAAGTTCCTGCTCCCAGATAACGCTGTTGCACTATAACCGGGTGCTGTGATTTGACAGACTGCACCAGAAGCTTTGGGTTGTGATGCCACGGCCCGGAGCTGTGTCTTAATCTATCTAAACATTAAAGTATAATGTTTCTATCCTCCCACTCCCACCTGTTGTCATTCTGTTTCCCCATCTTTAATTACATTCAGTTAAACTCCAGCAGCATCCACCATCCGGCCGGCTTGGAGAAATGGGCGGAGCTATCGGGCCGGGGCTGTCGGGGATTGGCTGGAGCGGACGTTTGGGGGCGGGGCTGTCACTGGGCGTGGCAGGATGGAGGGGGCAGGGACATCGAGGGGCGTGGATTTGGAAGTGGATGGCGTATCAGCGGGCGGGGATTGGTGGACAGGGCGGGGCAATCGTGGACCGGAATTATGGGAGAGTGCGGAGCTCTGGGGTGACGGGCTTCCAGAGGGGCGGGGTTTATGGCGGGGGGCGGGGCTATTGATGGCGATGGAATGGGCGGTGATCTCATGGGTGTGTCTCGGATAGGGGCAGGGCCATCTGGGCGGGGATTGATGTAAGTGGGTGGGGCTACCGGAGGCGGGGATTGGATGACAAGGCAGGGTTTTCGGTGAAGGGGGGTGCGGTACAAAGGGAGGAGCTATCAGCTGGCAGGGAAAGGGGAGGGACGAGGCTCAGGTGGGCGGGATTAGAGAGAGGGCGGGTCTATCCTAGTCGGGTGTTTGGTCCAAAGGGCAGAGCTATTAGGACCAGGCTTTGGGGAGAGGGAGGGGTTATAGGGACATGGTGCGCGGTGCAAAGGGCGGAGCTAATAGTGTACGACATCTCCGCCACGCCCCATGGGTGTGTCCCGCCCTAGAAAACAGCCAATCAAAGATAGAGAGACGGAGCACCGCCCCTATAGTGCTGTGACGTAACCACCACGTTACGTAAATACGTCATCGCGTTGCCGAGCGGCTTCTCCCAGCGGCGGCGATGGAGGTGGACGCGGATCTGGGAATTGGTCATGGCCCCGGAGCCGGTGATCCCGGGCCTGACGGCAGGCGAGCACCCGGGGATGTGGAGCCCCAGCTTACGGTCACGGTAGAGCCGAGGCCTCCTGTCCCAGCTTCTCCATCCCCTGCAGCATCTCCAGCGCAGTCCCCGGCCCCAGCTCCGGCTCCGGGCAGCCAGCGGCTCCTGTTTGTGGATGACCTGGTGTCGGGCACCTACAAGGGGGCCTTGAGGCACGGCATCGTCGGCCTGATCCACGGTGAAGTCAGCAGCGGCGAGAGCTCGGACACGGACGAAGAGGGCACCGGCCGGGAGCGGCCTCTCAAGAAGGGCTATGTCCGGGTGCAGTGGTACCCAGAGGGTGGCAAGCAGGACGTGAAGGAAATCAAGGTGAGGTTGGCATGATGCTGAGAGAGGGGCGGCCGAGCTGTCGGTGAGACACTGAAACAATGTGCAATGTAGAACCAGGGGCGATTGTTTTAAAAACCATTCATTTAAAATGAGGTAAAGGGATACTTGTTCTGAGGGTCAAATGCGTGCCATTCCCTTCCTGAAAATGCAGTGGATACAGCATCTCTAAAGTTTTAAAAGGTGGGGAGGGTAGATCTTTGATTACCAAGGGATCTGCAGGAATGTAGGGATGAGGTTAAAATCGGGTCAGTCATGGCTTTTGGAAGGGCCGAATGGCTATCTCTGATTGCATGTTCATGGGGTCCTTAATATGTTTGGTGGGGTGTACATGGTAATTCAGCCATACTGCATACCATTCCACTTGCACAAGGAAATCCAAATTTTTCTCTTTTTTTTAAATGCTAGGCTAGACAGAGTCCACTCTGTTCTGGTTTCAGAGATTATGTTCACTACCTCCCTGTCCAATTGTAATAAAGCCTTCTATGCTCTGATCATTACTGAAAAAAAATTCTGCAATTTTTATTATTTTCTAATGGCTGATTTTTGTGTACCAGTTTTTATTGATTTTTCCATTTGTGGAATATTGTACATGTACAATGATGTACAGAAACCTTGGGGGGTGGTTGGTTACCGTTGACCAGAAACCTAACTGCTCTGATATGTTCTGTGGGTCTGATATGAAGTTTAAGACTGAGTATTATACAGTAATTGACTCACCTGAGTCCTGAAGCTTACCTACTAGTTGTAAATAGAAGCCTGAAATGACACTTTTACATAATGTCTGCATGCCTGCATACTAGTGATACTCTAAGCTCAACATTGTCCAGGGCAAAGCAGTCTGCTTAATCAGAGGCCATCAGCCATCTTAAACCGCTGCTCCCTCCACCGCAGGTGTGGTGTGACTGCGATAACTTTCAAATATATGATGTGCTACAGCAAATGTGTAAGATATTTTTTAAAATGGTTTTCTGCATGGGACAATAAAGTGTAGTTGGGATATTCTACCGTAATAGGCAGAGGAACCTGGGCTGTGATTCCAGATACAACAATGTGGTTGACTCCTAACTTCTCTCTGGCTTAGGAATACACTCAGCTATGTAAAACCAATATGGAAAAGTTGATGAATCTCTCCATCTATTCAACGGAATTTAGCATCGGGCAAAAATATTGATGTTGCCAGTAATGCCCACCAATCCCACGAACAAATAAACTGGCCACCACTCTAGAAACCTGAAAGCAGCAACTGTTTGGGGGAACTGTAACTTCCCTGTCCAGCTCACTCTGGTCATGAGTCGAGTTGCTTACTTTCAGTTGTCTATTGACATCTTTCTCCAGAATGTGTTTTCACTCAGAGCGTAATCTCTTGCAGTCCATGAGCTTTGAGTAGATGATTGGGTTTGGCTTTGGCAGAACTTTGGTTGTGTAGTCATGTCTTGGTTCGTGTTCTTTCAACAATTTCTCCTCCAGCTTCTCTGTTTGTAGAAATTATCCTCTTGTCTTTGTCATCTTCACCTCCAGTGACAACTCCAAGGAGATTATGGATATCTTTGTCACGAAGATTGAGGCTATGTGGTCAGCGTTTGCTGTGTTCTCCCTTCATGTACCATACAGGGTCAAACCTGCTTGAAGACATATTCCTGACCTAGCTTCTCTCCTTGGGTTTTGTCCCTAGCCCACTTCAAGTTTTCCATTATTACCTTTCTTAAAACCAACACTTGACTCCTTTGACCTTGTGATCTGATTTCCCCCATCAAACTTTGTCTTGCAAGGCAATTGAGCAACTTTAGGCTTTTTCTCACTGGAGGTTAGAAATAGGGTAGATGCTAAGCTGTGACTCATTGCGTGGGGGAATCATAGAAGTAGGGGGCACAACTTCAGAATCTAAGAATCTTCAATCTAAGATTACGAGGGTGAATGCTTCTCTAATATTGTGAATTTCCATCAAAAACTGTGACAGCTTAATTGTTGAAGATATTCAAGACTGAGATGGGGATATCCTTAAACCATAGGGGAGTTGTGAGTTGTAGGGACTGGGTGATTGAGGCCAAGGTCAAATCAGCTATATGATTTTATTAAGCAAGCTTGAGGAACTGTGGATTAGTTTTCTGTTTCTTCTGTGATATTCTTTCTAGAATCTCTGTGTTGCCACCTCCCAAATCCATGTCCATCTTTCCTAGATCTCCTAGGTTTCTGCCCTGTCGCAATATTGAGATCGCTGTTGTCAAATCATATATTCAAGTGTGTCTAAACTTTCCTTCCTTGTCCTTTTCAACCTGTTACAGCTTTTGATATCATTGATCATGCAATTGTAATGCACTCCTTTTGGATCCAAGAATATTGGTGAACCAATTGGAATTTTGCAACAGAAAAGCTTCACAGACACTATAACTGAGAACAGGTCTCTGATTTTTCAATTTTTAAAAATTGAGCTCAGAATCAAAGTGCATTGGATTGATTTCAATGATCAATCTCTGGATCATACATCCAAGTATCTACACTCCTAATTCATTAATGTAGCTACTATCCTATGAAGTCCATGATCTCTAGTGATTTACTAGAGCCTCATTTATCTTGAACTTTTGTTATACCACTTTTCTGTTCATGTTGAACACTGTTTCATTTTGAATGTCATCATTGAGTGATGTCTTTGCGACTGTTTTCAGAAGCAATAATATAGAAAATTTCAACGCATTCTAGAAAACCTGATCTCCTCATTGGCGTTAAACATATCTATACTGGTTGTGCTTTTCATAGACAACAGCTAACTTGATGTGAATTTGATGTTCCCTATTTTATTTCCTGTAATGACTCTAGAAATTTTCACATTTGCGAATGGCTGGCTGCCAGTAATTTTCTGTTATTCCCTTTCTTACTTTCTTGAACATGCATAATACATTCTTTTTCTTTGGCACACTTCTTCCAATTTTCAGCTAATTGACAACTGTCAGCATATTTTGGGAGGGATATCATCCCAGTCTGGGCCTTCGTAATTTAAGAGCAAGTGAGGACTGCAGATGCTGGAGATCAGAGTCGAGAGTGTGGTGCTGGAAAAGCTCAGCAGGTCAGGCAGCATCCGAGGAGCAGGAAAATTGGCGTTTCGTGCAAGAGCCAATCATCAGAAATGAGGCTTGTGCCAAGAGGGTAGAGAGATAACTGGGTGGGGGGGGGTGGTGGTGGTGGTGGTGGTGTGGTGTGGAGGTGGGCCTGCGGGGGAAGGTAGCTGAGAGTGTGATAGGTAGATGGTGATGGGTCAGAGAGGAGGGTGGAATGGATAGGTAGGAAGGAAGATGGACAAGTAGGACAGATCGTGAGGGTGGTGCTGAATTGGAAGATAGGAACTATGATAAGATGGGGGAGGGGAGAATGAGGAAACTGGTGAAGTCCACATTGATGCCGTGTGGTTGGAGAGTCCCGAGGCAGAAGGTGAGATGTTTTTTTCCAGGTGTAGGGTGGTTAGGATATGGCAATGGAAGAGGCCCAGGACCTGCGTGTCCTTGGCGGAGTTGGACGGGGAGTTGAAGTGTTTGGCCACTGGGCAGTGGGGTTGGTTGGCGTGGATGTCCCGGAGAAGTTCTGAAGCGCTCTGCAAGAAGGAGTCCTGTCTCCCTGATGTAGAGGAAACTGAATCGGGAGCAACGGATACAGTAAGTGACATGTGGAAGTGCAGGTAAAACTCTGGATGTGGAAGGCTCCTTTGGGGCTTTGGATGGAGGTGAGGGGGGAGGTGTGGGCACAGGTTTTGCAATTCCTGTGGTGGCAGGGGAAGGTGTCAGGATGGGACGGTGGGTTGCTGGGGGGCATGGACCTGATTCACCACCTTTCAAGGCCTCAAACATCCGTCAGCATTTTACCTGCACTTCCCCATCTGATCATTTACAGTATCCGTTGTTCCCGATGCAGTCTCTCCTACATGGGGGAGACAGAATGATTCAGAGAACATCTTGGGACACCCGCACCAACCAACCAACGAACCCCACCACCCAATGACTGAACTCTGCCTCCGTCAAGGACATGCAGGTCCTGGGCCACCTCCATAACCACACCCTAACCACTCGATGCCTGGAGGAAGGATGCCTCATGTTCTGTCTTGGTATCCTTCAACCACACGGCATCAATGTGGACTTCACCAGTTTCCTCATTCTCTCCCCTACCCATCCACCTTAAACTATTTCCACCTTTCCAATTCAGCACAATCCTCCTGACCTGTCCTACCTCTCCATCTTCCTTCCCACCTATCCACTCTACCCTCTCCTCTGACATATCCCCATCTCCATGTACCTACTGCACCCTCCCTTCCCCTCCCCTCCCCTTTGTACTTAAGGGCTGGCAACACCAATTGCCCTCTCCTTTTGAATATTAACCTCTTGTGCAGGCTCTTTGACACTTTCCAGTCCCACATTCGCTAGATTCTGTGAAATGCATGCATTATAGTAAGCATCTCTGTTCCCTTGCTGTCAAGTATGTAATTATACTCCTATTTTGCTATCTTGTTAACATACATGCACATAAACATTTTGCTGTTTCCTTTTGTTCTGTCTGAATCTACTATAGTATATTTACTTTGACTAATCCATGTTTTATTATTTTGTACCCACTTATAATATGCTGCAAATGCTTCTGTCATAATGTGTGCTGTTTGGCTACTTTGAGTAGCCATTAGCTGCTGTTTGTAAAATCACTGGTGGAAATAAAGAAATTAAATTCTGAATTTCAGCAGGCAGCACCACTATGTTACACTAAACCAAAAAGCTTTGAAATTTCACATTGCCCTATGTAAAGGCAAGGCTGCATCAGATACATTCTGTGTAAATGTATCTGATGCAACATATTCCCTCTGGGATAATGCAAATGGTTCTCAGAATGATGTAATGGAAACTGCTCAATCTACCTTATTGTGGTAATGCTGATTTTGAAAGTTACTACTTATGGAATTACTGTACCCCTTTATGAATGTTTACATCTTTTAAGACCCTCTTTAACATTCACCTTTAGACCAAACAATTTTGGGTTGCATATCATATCTGTCTTTTCTTTCATTCAGTGTTAGTTGTTTTCTGTTTGTGTTCTTGTAAAGCACATCGAAACATTTTACTGCATTAAAATCGCTCTGTAATGTTAATCTGGTTTCCACATGTGCCCTTGTATCGAGACTGTAAATGAACAAATATTGTGCTGTGAATGTAACAGCATATAATGCAGTTGATATTTGTATTCCTGATTCAGTGCCACTTGCTGGAGATCATAGGCTTGAGCAGCCTTGCACCATTTTAGAAAATATTGAGTCTGAAATAATGATAGTGAAAGCAATATTTTTGGAGATAGCTTGAACTTGTGTACTGTGATACTAATTTAGTCTGTTAATATAACATTATAATTGCTTTTCTGATTTTTTTATTAGAAAGTTTTGTAGGAAAATTGTGGGGAATGGTTTCTAAGATTTCTCAATTTACATCTGCTTTGCAAATTGATAGTGAACAAATTAATACTCCCTGTCTTAATCAATTAAAATTGGCATCCTGACCTCCGATTGGAAGTTGGTGCAATGTATTTTCAAAAGTAGTTCCAAATGTCGACATATGACATTCTGACTTTGCACTGTTGTCTGTACAACTGACAGTGGTCTTGTCTTAGTGAATAACGATCTGTTTTCTGACTTATCGAAGAATTCACTCATTGCCTTTTTCCTGAACATTCTTCTGTGGAACACAGCTGTGTCACATGGTAACACTTACTCAAATTCTAATAAAACAAATAGACTGTTACTGGCAAAGGCCAGCAGCTGTTGCCCATTCCAAGTTGCCCTTGAGAAAATTGGTGGCAAGCTGTTGGCTTGAATCATTGGTGAGCATATCATGCAGGTACGTCACAGTGCTCAGACCCCAAGAATCCTGACTCCGTCAGTGAATGAACAGCATCATAACTCCTTGCCAGGTTGGTGAATGTCTTGATGGGAACTTACAGGTACAGTAGTGGTATTCCTATGAGTTTTCTGCCTTCTCCTTAGAAGTAGGGATTACTGCTTCAAAATGTGCTGTCAAAGGGACCTGTAGGAACTGCAGTATGTCTTGTATATGGTACAAGTTGTTGTAAGACTATAGTGGTGATTGGGGTCAGGGGTGAGTAGTGAATATTAAATATTCATCAGTATTAGTAGGGTTGCTAGTTAATGACCTAATCTACACGTTCCTGAACAGTGTAGGCAATTTAGTATGACTAATCCACCCAATTTACACATCTTTGCACTATGTTTCATAATGATGCAGAGCTTGAATGTTGTCAGTGTTATACTCATCTGGACAAATGGTGGTATGCCATCGCACTTCGGATTTGAGTCAAGAGGTGGATTACTTGCACAGTTCTAATTGGCTGTTGGTAGCCAGTGTTTATACGACCAATCCATTAATGTTTCAGGCTAATGGTTTTGATGGAGAATTTGATGTTAACGCTATTGAAAGATATGGACAGCGGTTAGATTCCCTTGTAGGAAATTATAATTGCTTGGCGCTTGAGTATTGTGAATGTTACTTAGCCCAAATTTGAATGTTCTTCACTGCAATCATCAATGAATGTGTTGAATAGAAGCTCATTAGTAACATAACTGGAAATGTTTGGGCCGAAGATGCTGGAGAGTTTTCCCCATTATTTCCCTTAATTTCAGTTTTACTGTGGTTTATTGATGCAAGTATCAGCCAGAAGTTGCTTTGATGTCGAGGGCAGATGCTTTTAGCTGACCTCTGGAATTCAGGCGTTTCCTCATTTGAGACAAGGTTGAAACAAGGTTTTGGCCAAATGGCTCTTCCAGATCCTAAAGTGAAAATCAATGTTTCCTTAAATTATACAATCAATTGCTTTGCTTTCTAGAACTGCAGTATCTTTGGTATGTGATTTTGGGTGGAGGTGGTGCTTGTTTTGTTGAGAGCTGACCCAGCTCTGCTGCATTGAAGAAAGCTGCTGAGCAGATGTGCCACTGTTGTGCAGTGCAGGTTAGAGGAGGAGCCTCTTAATCACACCAGAAGATTGATTCTTCTCTGTCAGTTGCTAGATGCAGCATTAAAAGCTATCACAGCAAACGAATCCAATTTTTGGGCCAGAATGGTTTAGCTTATTCCATTGACATTTCCTTTCATCTTGTAGTATTGCAAAAGCATAAGCAGTGTTGTTTAACAGGATGCAAAGATGTCAAGTGATGTAATGTTAAGCCATAGTGTGATGACTAAAAGAATCCAGTAGACTGTAAAACAGTCCAGTGTGATGTGTTTAGTAGCTGAAATGTAAGTAATATTCTATATAACATGGATTGTGACTGACTATATAACATGAGCCAAGCACATTGAATTAATGTTCTGATCATTTTGCTTACAGTTTATACAAATGTTGCTGTAAAATTCTCATATCCTATGGTTGGTTTGTTGTTCTATGGAATATTATTGGATTGGATGTTGGCAGTACTGTTCCTGGTATTGATGTAATATGGTGGCTAATACAGTGTGGTGAGCTAGAGCATTTTTGAGCAATGGGCATAGTTAAGGATCTATAGGAGTACAGACCTTGCCCCTCTTGTGACCTCCCTCTTCATCCATCTCACGGAGAATGGTCGCTTCATGCCCTCCTGAAATCAATAACCATCTCTCATCTTGTCCATGTTTGGAGATAGATTGTTGGCTCTGCATCCATCCGTTAGCTGCTGCGCTTGCTCTCTATGTTGACTCGTCATTCCTGCTAAAGAGACCCACTACAATAATGTAGTGAGCTTTTTTTATAGATATTTTTATTGAAAATTTAACATTTTTACAAGTTTGCAAATAAAAAAAACAAATCTAAACATTGATATACAATTAAATCTTAAATAATAACCAAAATTTATCAAACAAAAAAAAGAGAAAAAACAAAACTCAACTAAGCTACTAATCTAACCTACAACTAACCAAAGTGTATAATTAAGTCTCTTACATTATTCAAAGAAGAGAAAATAAAACTACCGATTACACAGAAATTGGGCAGTGAGATACATGCTCGGAATGTATTAACATCAAATCATAACAAAACCCATATTCATGCGGTATTCCTCTCCCAAGGGGCCCCGGACCGGCCAAGTTCACTATCTCAATTAAATAAAAGCCCTTGTTAGGATAGCTGAAATATCTGTATTTATGTAATTCAAGAAGGGCTGCCGTATTTTATGGAATAAAACTGTCTTTTGGTGCACTGTATTTGTAAGGAGATCAAGGGGAATACATTCCATGATTAATCTGTTCAAAAATCCAGGGGGGCCCTCAGCCACCCAGTTTACCAAAATATTTTTCCTTGCACAGAAAGAGAATAGAAAATAATCTCTTCTCTTGCATATCCAGGGAGGGTAAGTTCGAAAAGCCCAAAAGGAGAGATACAGGGTCCACTCTAATTTCCTAAGATTTCTGTCAGAGCACTTGCTACTTTAGTCCAATATCTACGGATCTTATGACAGATCCATAAGTAATGTACAAGAGTGCCCACCTCTGTTTTACATTTGGGACAGATTGGAGATGCTCCTGCCTTAAATTTTGCCAATCGGTCCGGTGCTATATGAGCCCTATGAAGTATCTTCAACTGAATGGCCTGAGTTCTGTTGCAGATGGTGATTCTTCTGGCGTTTTCCCAAATGTCATTCCACGTTTCTATGGAGATTTCTAGTCGCTAATCCTGATCCCATATTTTAAGCAGATTGTCCATATTTCCTGATACTTCATCATGTAATAAATGATAAATAGTACTGATGGAAAATACCCCCATTGGCCATAGCACTCTACGTTCTCTATCTGAATTATAAAGACTATCTAATAACATAGTCTTCTTCTGTGTGTAGTCTCAAATTTGGAAGTATCGAAAGAGGTCTCCATTAGATAATCCAAATTTCTGACGCAGCTGTTCAAAAGACATCAGGACCCCTTCTTTGAGCGGATCCCCTAAACATGAGAGACCCCTGGATCGCCAGAGTTTGAAAGTGACATCTGTAAGCCCGGTTGAAATCCCCATGCACCCACTATCTGAGCACAGGGAGATGTTTTATGTGAGTTGCCCTCATTTAGCCGTATTATATTCCAAGTTTTAATTGTGTTTAGTATTGTAGGGTTTTTACCTTTTTCCGTGATGATTTTCCTCTTATCTGAAAATAAAAGGTTAATAAGTGGGCATTTTACTTGAGAAGCCTCGATGTCCAGCCAGATTGATTGCGGGTCAGACAAGACCCAATCAACTATGTAACGTAATAGGGAACTTAACAACTGATATTTCCTAAAATCTGGGAAGTCCAATCCTCCCCATGCCTGTGGAAGCTCAGCTTAATGAGGGGCCATCTATGATTCCAGATAAAAGAACCCAATCAGCCATATAATTTACGTAGTGCCAGCCTCAACAGCATCACCAGAAGCATTCTCATAGGGTATAGGAGATGGGCAGGACATTCATTTTAATTAGTGCTATTCTACCTAGCCAGGTGCTCTGGGTGCTCCGGTTTCCTCCCACAGTCCAAAGATGTGCAGGTCAGGTGAATTGGCCATGCTAAATTGCCCGTAGTGTTAGGTAAAGGGGTAAATGTAGGGGAATGGGTGGGTTGCGCTTCGGCGGGTCAGTGTGGACTTGTTGGGCCGAAGGGCCTGTTTCCACACTGTAAGTAATCTAATCTAGAAATTGGAAGGTTCCCCATCACTGGAGGTCCTGCCTTATCCTTTCCAGTAAATGCACAAAGTTACCCCAGTATTTGGTCAGTTATACAAGGCTAATAAAAATGCCTAAATATAAGAAACCCTCGAGGGGCCACTGAAAGGGAAAGTGGGATCCGTCCAATAAGTGGGATATGCTAGCAAGGCCAACCATTGGCATAGCCTCCGATTTTGAGAAATTAATTTTATAGCCTGAAAACACTAAATGTATTAATAACTTGGATTAAACGAGGCATGGACATCAAAGGATTAGTGAAAAACAGAAGAACATATCTGCATAAAGGGCAATTTTATGTTTACCTGTACCAATCCTCATGGCTGTTATATTAGGATCAGCCCATATAGCTTCTGCTAGTGGCTCGATTATTAGCGTAAATAGCAATGGCGAGAGAGGACATCCCTAACGGCAGCCCCTACCCACACTGAAGCTATCTGAGCCTAATCCATTGGTAATCACAACTGCTTTGGGAACACTGTATAGTGTTGAGACCCATTTGGTCAACACCTTTCCAACGCCAAAACTTTCCAATGTGTAAAACAAATATAACCATTCAGCCCTGTCGAATGCCTTTTCCGCGTCTAATGAGATTACTACACCCGGTATCTTTCCCTGATGGCAGGCTTGAGTCACATTCAAAACCCATCTAACATTATTGGGTGATCTATGGCCCTCAATAAACCTTGTCTGATCCTCCTTTTATAATATGTGGCAATACCCTTTCTAGCTTCAATGCTAATGTTATAGAGAGGATTTTAAAATCTACATTTAGCAAGGATATTGCATGACGCTGCCTGATTGTGTCAAATATTTCTTGGCTGTTCCAGAGTTAGGTCTCGAAAGGTCAGGTTTTTAAAAAATGACTGCATCCTCCTAGTTCTGTCTTTGCAATCCTGTGATTTATATAAATCAGAGTACAATTTTCTAAAGATTGTGTTAATTCTTTTATGATCAGTCTGAATACCTGTACTTTCCTTGATAGATGTGATAGTTTGAGGGGCCTTCTTTTTCTTTGTGAGAAATGCTAAATATCTACCCGGTTTATCGCCAAATTCATATAACCTTTGTTTTGTAAATAATATTTCCCTCTTAGCCGTTTGGGTAAGCGTGGTGTTTAGAGCTGTCCTAAGGGCCATAATCCTTTGCAATTTGATAATAGAAGGTCTGTCAGCGTATGCTGTTTCAGCCACTTTTAAGCGAGCTTCGAGCAGACGCTGTTGTTCTCCCTTTAATTTTTTCTGGGTCGCTGAGTATGAGATGATCAAACCTCGCGCGTAAGCTTTGGTCTCCCACATCATTGATGGGTTGCTAGCCGTACCTGAATTAATTTCTAAAATAGTTTTAAATTCTTGAGCGAAGTACTTTACAAATTTACTATCTTTCATCAGAAAGGGGTCCATACACCAATGCCGAGGGGGATGTCTCATTGTTCCTTGCCTTGATTTCCATATATAGCGTGATCGGAAATTGCTATACTGCCTATTTTACAGGATGATATGGAATTTTTAAAAATCGAGGGAGCAAAAATCATATCGATTCTGGTATGACATTTATGTGGATTGGAGAAAATAGAAAAATCTCTGCCCTGTGAATGGAGGCATCTCCATACATTTAGTCCGAATTCTTTGTTCAAATCCATCACTTGTCTAGATCTGGGAGATATTCCTGCAGTACTCTTGGGAATCCTATCTAATTCCGGGTCCACAATACAATTATAGGGGGAGATTTTAATTGTATGACAAGCACTGAGAGCCATCAATTTTGAGAAGGCTTCTGTTATAAATTTAAAAGGATGTGCTGGGGGTGGGGGGGGCAATACAAATTTAAGATCCCATATCCCTCTCCATTTATAAGGGCTTTAATCAGAATATATCGTACAGATTCGTCTTTTATCTGATTTAGGATTTTGAAAGGGAAATTCTTCCGAATAAGAATAACAACTCCCCTGCTTTTTGAGCTGAAAGAAGAAGAAAGGCCTGATCAAATCCACCCTCTCGTAATTTCAAATGTTGTTTATCCAATAAGTGTGTCTCCTGTAGGAGAGCTATATCGACCCTTTCTTTGTTGAGGTTTGATAATATTTTCTTCCTTTCTGACTGGCGAATTGCACCCCTTGACATTCCAGGTGCACCACTTAACTGACTGATCAACCATAATTGTCCAGGCAAGTCCGAGACCCTTCTGGAGGGGAAACCCTATCCAGAACATCCTGAGCATTTAAAATTTACAAATATAAAGGCTCTTTAATACACTCCCATTGATATAATAAACTATTTCTAAATTTAAAAAAACTTATTTAAATGGAGATTTTCCTCCTTGTTCCTGGGGGTATCACTTCCTCTCTCAACCAGTCCCCACCCTAGACCCAGGCGCTCCTCGATAGGATGAAGAAAATTCAAATATACTACAGAGCTAGAATTAACAGCCCCCCAACCACCCCAAAACCCAGATATATTTGGTAGTGTTAATACCATGTATAAACCTATATAACTATAAAATTACAACCTTAACAAGTAACAATTAAATAATACAAAATAACAAGGGAAAACAATCCCGCTCCTAAAGACAGAAATAAATCCCTCTCCCCACGCCCCCCCCGAAGATGATATTAAACAATAAGGTAAAAAAAGGATATAAACCGGAGTAGGGAGAGAGCAAAGCAACATTTATCTAAGAGAGTCCAAAAATTCCTTCGCCATTTCCGGCGATCCGAAGTTATACATGGACCCTTCATGGTTAAAGCGTAGCACCTTCCTCTTTCGAACCAGAGCTGGGGAAAAGTCCTGGAATAACATAATCTTGGATCCTTTATAAATCATGGTTTGGGGGTCTTTCCCAAGATTTCTGGAAGCTTCCAAAAGCATCTTCCTCTCCTTGTAGCTCTGCAGCTGGAACAGGACCGGGTGGGGGCTCTGGTTCAAGCCAGGCCCACGTATAGCAACCTGGTAGGCCCATTCCACCCTGACGTGGCCTGATTCAGCCTCCAGATTTAAAAGTTGTGGCAGTCACTGTTTGAGAAATGCTGTAAGCTTGCCTTCCTCTTCCCGTTCAGGAAGGCCCAGCAAACAAACCTTTCTCGACGACCTCGATTCTCGAGTTGGTCAGTGTGATTCTCTAAGGTCCAGACTGTCTGTCCGAGAGTCCGGAGCCGATCCACTGCCAATTCTGCTGTAGTTTCGGAGGTCGAGGCCTTTAGCTCCGCCCCTCCGACTCAGCGTTCAATTTCCTTGATGTCTTGGTCGTGCTGTTGTAGCGCGGCCGAGTGTGAATCCCATCTGCTCCGAGACTCTTCAATGAAGACATTGATCTTCGCATAGAGTTGAGATTATTTCCACTAGGCTTGCCACCGTAGGGAAGTCCCCCGGGGCGGCTGTGGATGCCTCTGCTGCAGCTGGAGAGGGTGGGGGAGGGGTTCCTGCCTGCTGAGAACTGCGGACTCCCTTCCCTTTAGTCAGTTTTACTGGAGTTTAAATTGTTTAAATGCAATACTAAGCAACTAATAACATTAAGTAAAAACTATCTTGGATGATTTGGTGAGTATGGTGGGGTGGGGACGGGTGACCCACTTTGCCCAAATCTTGGTAGGAGCATAGAACATAGAACATAGAAAGATACAGTGCAGTACAGGCCCTTCGGCCCTCGATGTTGCGCCGACCGAATCCTACCTAATCTACACTAGCCCAATAACTTCCAAATGCCTATCCAATGCCCGCTTAAATGACCATAAAGAAGGAGAGTTCACCACTGCTACTGGCAGGGCATTCCATGAACTCACAACCCGCTGTGTAAAGAATCTACCCCTAATATCTGTCCTATACCTACCACCCCTTAATTTAAAGCTGTGTCCCCTAGTAACAGCTGACTCCATTAGCGGTAAAAGGTTCTCAGTGTCGACCCTATCTAAACCCCTAATCATCTTATACATCTCTATCAAATCTCCCCTAAACCTTCTTTTCTCCAATGAGAACAGCCCCAAGTGCCTCAGCCTTTCCTCATAAGATTCCATTCCAGGCAACATCCTGGTAAACCTCCTCTGCACTCGTTCCAATGCCTCCACATCCTTCCTATAGTATGGCGACCAAAACTGCACACAGTACTCCAGATGAGGACGCACCAGAGTCTTATACAGTTGCAACATGACCTCAGGACTCAGGAACTCAATTCCTCTACCAATAAAGCCCAGTACACCATATGCCTTCCTCACAGCACTATTTACCTGGGTGCCAACTTTCAGAGATCTGTGTACATGGACACCAAGATCCCTCTGCTCATCCACACTACCAAGTAGCCTACCATTAGCCCAGTAATCCATCTTCTTGTTACTCCTACCAAAGTGAATGACTTCACACTTGGCTACATTGAATTCCATTTGCCACATTTCTGCCCAGCTCTGCAACTTATCTATATCCCGCTGTAACCTACCACTTCCTTCCTCACTATCCACAACTCCACCGACTTTTGTGTCATCCGCAAACTTGCTTACCCAGCTTTCAAGCCCTTCCTCTAGATCATTTATAAAGATAACAAAAAGCAATGGTCCCAAAACAGATCCTGTGGTACACCGCTAGTAACTGCACTCCAAGATGAACATAGTCCATCAACTACTACCCTCTGTCTCCGTCCAGCCAGCCAATTCCTAATCCAAACCTCTAATGTATCCTCAATGCCATACCTCTGTAGTTTTAGCATTAGCCTACCATGGGGAACCTTATCGAATGCCTTACTAAAATCCATATACACAACATCTACTGCTTTACCATCGTCCACTTCCTTAGTCACCTTCTCAAAACTCAATAAGGTTTGTGAGGCACGACCTGCCCTTCACAAAACCATGCTGGCTATCCTTGATCACGTTATTCCTATCCAGATGTTCATAAATCTTATCCCTTACCATTCTCTCTAAGACTTTGCCCACCACTGAAGTCAGACTCACTGGCCTATAGTTACTAGGGCTATCCCTACCCCCTTGAACAAGGGGACCACATTCGCTATCCTCCAGTCCTCTGGCACTATTCCCGTTGACAATGACGACATAAAAATCCAGGCCAATGGCTCTGCTATCTCCTCCCTAGCTTCCCATAGGATCCTAGGGTAAATGCTATCAGGCCCAGGAGACTTACCTATTTTCATCCTCTCCAATATTCCCAGAACCTCTTCCCTGCATATTTCCAGGCCATCCATTCTAATCATTTGTGACTCCATATTCTCATCAGCAACAGTGTCCTGTTCCTGAGTGAATACTGATGAAAAGTATTGATTTAGTGTCTCTCCAATCTCCTCCGCCTCCACACACAACTTCACACTACTATCCTTGACTGGACCGATACCTACCCTAGTCATCCTTTTATTCCTGACATACCTATAGAAAGCCTTTGGGTTTTCCCTAATCCTACCAGCTAAAGACTTTTCATGTCCCCTTCTCGCTTCTCTTAGCTCTCTTTAGATCCTTCCTGGCTACCTTATAACTCTCTATCGCCCCAACTGAACCTTCACGCCTCATCTTTACATATGCCACCTTCTTCCCTTTCACAAGGGATTCCAATTCCTTACTAAACCACGGCTGCCTCACAAGGCCCTTTACACCATGCCTGACTGGTACATACTTATCGAGGACACGTAGTAGCTGCTCCTTGAACAATCCCCACATCTCATTAGTGTTCTTCTCTTGAAGCCTGTTTTTCCAATCCACACATCCTAAGTCATGCCTCACTGCATCATAATTTCCCTGCCCCCAGCTAATAACTCTTGCCCTGCGGCGCACACTTATCCCTCTCCATCACTAAAGTAAAAAAACTATAGACTCAGACTTGCTGGGTTGCTGCCATTTTGGATCTCCCTGTCATTAGTGAGCTTAATGATGTGATTTGAGCTGCGCATCACTACACAGTCGTTTGTCAGCAGAATGAACAGCAGTGGACTGAGCACACAGCCCTGGGGGGCTCCCCTTACTGTGTGGTGTTGGAGATGCTGTTCCGGATCCGGATTGACTGAGGTCTCCCAGTCAGGAAGTCCAGGATTCAGTTACACATGGAGGTATTTAGGCCCAGCAGTCTGTTTATCCAATCCAATGCCTAGGAATGATTGTGTTGAATGCAGAGCTAAAGTCTATGAACAATAATCTGACGTAGATTTCCTTCTCCGGGTGGGTGAGGGCCAGATGAAGGATGGTGGAAATGGCATCATGTGTTGAACAGTTGAGACGGTATGTGAACTGCAGGGTGTCCAGTGAGGGGGGCAAGCAGGTTCTTAATATGCCTCATCACGAGCCTCTCTGAACACTTCATGGTGAGCGTTAGTGCAACAGGCCGGTAGTCATTGAGACAGGATGTTGAAGACCACTTCAGCATGGGGATGATGGTAGTGGCCTTGAAGCAAGTTGGAGCTACGGTGCAGCTCAGGGAGATGTTAAAGATGTTCGTGAGAACATCCGCCAGTATGTCAGAGCATTCTGAGTGCTCTGCCAGGGATGTTATCCGGTCCAGCAGCCTTACATGCGTTGTCTCTGCAAAGGGTTTTCCTCATGTTGACCGTAGTAAGGTACAACCCCATGTCATCGTTGGGATGGGTCTTCCTCGCTGCCATGTCATTTTATGCCTCAAACCATGCATTGAAGTTGTTCAGCTCAATTTGGAGGAGACACATCACCAGCACAAGCAGGCGATGCTGTTTTGTGGTTGGTAATGGCCTGAATACCCTTTCACATGCTCTGCGAATTGCTGCTGTCCAACAGAGGGCAAAATATACTTGACCTCACCTGCTCAAATCTGCTGGCTGCAGATGCATCTGTCCATGACAGTATCGGTAAGGGTGATCACCGCACAGTCCTTGTGGAGACACTGTCCCATCTTCACGTTGAGAATAGTGCGTCACAACATGGAGGCTATCATCATTCTAAATGGGACAAACTTTGAACAGATCTAGCAGCTTAGGACTGGGTATCCATAAGGCACCAATGGATCAAATCTAAGCCCTGTAGTCCTGCCACATCCAGTCAAATGTTTTAGACATTAGATTACTTTCAGTGTGGAAACAGGCCCTTTTGGCCCAACAAGTCCACATTGACCCTCCGAAGAACAACCCACCCAGACTCATTCCCCTACATTTACCCCTTCACCTAACATTGAGCAATTTGGCATGGCCAATTCACCTAACTTGCACATCTTTGGACTGTGGGAGGAAGCCGGAGGAAACCCATGTAGACACGGGGAGAATGTGCAAACTCCACACATTGTTGCCCGAGATGGGAATTGAACCCAGGTCTCTGGCGCTGAGGCAGCAGTGCTAAACACTGTGCCACTGTGCTGCCCTTTAAGAGGACACTTATTTAAGTGGACACTTTGCAGCATCCACCTTCAGTGATTTAATTACAAATATCCATGTCCTCAATGATGGCAGGGCCCAGTGCATCAGTGCAAAAGATAAAGCTGATGCTTTTGCCACAATCTGCAGCCAGAAGTGCCATGTGGATAATCTGACTTGGCCTCCATCAATGGCCAAAAATGTGTTGCTGGTTAAAGCACAGCAGGTTAGGCAGCATCCAAGAAATAGGAAATTCGACGTTTCGGGCATAAGCCCTTCATCAGGAATGAGGAGAGTGTGCCAAGCAGGCTAAGATAAAAGGTAGGGAGGAGGGACTTGGGGGAGGGGCGATAGAGATGTGATAGGTGGAAGGAGGTCCAGGTGAGGGTGATAGGCCGGAGTGGGGTGGGGGCGGAGAGGTCAGGAAGAAGATTGCAGGTTAGGAGGGCGGTGCTGAGTTGAGGGAGCCGACTGAGACAAGGTGGGGGGAGGGGAAATGAGGAAACAATGGCCCCCAACATTATAGCTAGCAGTCTTCAACTAGTTCGATTCACTCCACTTGATATCAAGAAACTGGAGACAATACTGCAAAGGCTGTAGGCTCTGACACCATTCTGGCAATAGTACTGAAGGATTATCCTCCAGAACTAGCTCCTCCCCTAGCTAAGCTGTTCTAGGATAGTTGCAACACTTGCATCTATCTGATAATGTGGAATATTGCCCAGTATAGAAAAAGCAGGACAATTTCAATCCAGCCAATTACTGCCCCACTAGACTGCACTCAAACATCAGTAAAGTTATGGATGGTGTCATCAACGGTACTGTCAAGCAGCAACTGTTCACCAACAACCTGCTCAGTGATGCCCAGTTTGGGTTCTGCCAGTGTCACTCCGCTCCTGACCTCATTACAGCTTATTTCAGACATGGACCAAAGAGCTGGATTCCAGACATAAGGCCTTGACATCAAGGCTGTATTCAAATGTGTAGCATCAAGGACCCCTACCAAAACTGGAATCCATGGCTAATAAATGGCAAGTAACAGTCATGCCACACAATGCCAGTCTGACTATCACCATGAAGAGAAACTCTAATCACTGCCCCATGATGTTCAACAGTGTTCTCATCACTGAACCTCACTATCAACATCCTGGGGTTATCATTGACCAGAAACTCAAATGCTGAAAATGTGTTGCTGGTTAAAGCGCAGCAGGTTAGGCAGCATCCAAGGAACAGGAAATTCGACGTTTCGGGCCAGAGCCCTTCATCAGGAGCCCTCTGGCCCGAAACGTCGAATTTCCTGTTCCTTGGATGCTGCCTAACCTGCTGCGCTTTAACTAGCAACACATTTTCAGCTCTGATCTCCAGCATCTGCAGACCTCACTTTTTACTCAAACTCAAATGGACTCTCCAAGTAAGCTACAAGAAGAGCAGGTCAGAAGCTAAGAATACTGTGATGTGTAACTCTCCATCTGTCCACCATCTACAAGGTACAAGTCAGGAGTTTGATGGAATCCTTCCCACTTGCCTGAATAAGTGCAGCTCGAGCAACATTCAAGCATGATACTGTCCAGGACTCAATAGCCCACTTGTTTGGCACTGCATCCACTCCATCACTGACGCTCGGGAGCAGCCGTTGTACTATTTGCAAGATGCACTCCAGAAATTTACCAATATCTATATAAATAAGGATTGGTAATGGGTCCTCTACTTTTTGTCATTTTATATAAATGATTTGAATGCGAGCATAAGAGCTGTGGTTTAAGTTTGCAGATGACACCAAAATTAGAGGTGTGGTGGACAGTGAAGAAAGTTACCTCAGATTACAACAGCATCTTGATCAGGTGGGCCAATGGGCTGAGAAGTGGCAGATGGAGTTTAATTCAGGTAAATGTGAGGTGCTGCATTTTGGGAAAGCAAATCTTAGCAGGACTTATACACTTAATGGTAAGGTCCTAGGGAGTGTTGCTGAACAAAGACATGTTGGAGTGCAGGTTCATAGCTCCTTGAAAGTGGAGTCGCAGGTAGATAGGATAATGAAGACGGCAGTTGGTATGCTTTTCTTTATTGGTCAGAGTATTGAGTACAGGAATTGGGAGGTCATGTTGCGGCTGTACAGGTCATTGCTTAGGCCACTGTTGGAATATTTTGTTGTGAAACTTGAAAGAGTTCAAAAAAGATTTACAAGGATGTCGTCAGGGTTGGAGGATTTGAGCTATAGGGAGAGGCTGAACAGGCTGGGGCTGTTTTCCCTGGAGTGTCTGAGGCGGAGGGGTGACCTTAGAGGTTTACAAAATTGAAGGGCGTGGATTGGGTAAATAGGCAAAGTCTCTTCCTTTGGGTCGGGGAGTCCAGAACTAAAGGGCGTAAGTTTAGGGTGAGAGGGGAAAGATATAAAATAGACCAAAGGGGCAATTTTTTTCATTCGCAGGGTGGTATATGTATGAAATAAGCTGCCAGGGGAAGCGGTGGAGGCTGGTTCAATTGTAACATGTAAAAGGTTTTTGGATGGATATATGAATAAGACGGGTTTGGAGGGATATGGGCTGGGTGCTGGCAGGTGGGACTAGATTGGTTGGGATCTCTGGTCGGCACGGACAGGTTGGACTGAAGGGTCTGGTCCATGCTGTACATCTCTATCAATCTGACTCCACAAATGATTTGGATGTGAATTTAGGAGGTATGGTTAGTAAATTTGCAGATGAAGTCAAAATTGGTGACGTAGTGGGCAGCCAAGAAAGTCACCTTTTTAAAATACAACAAACCTTGAACAGATGGGCTGATGGACTGTGGAGTAGCAGGTAGAGTTTAATCTAATTAACTGAGTTGCTACTTTTTGGTAGGGCAAATCAGGGCAGGACTGATGCATTTCATGGTAAAGTCCTGGGGAGTTTCGTAGTTCCTTGAATGTAGAGTCCCAGGTGGACAGTTTGGTGAAGAAGGCGTTTGGTACACTTGCCTTCAATGCTTTGAGTACAAGAGTTGGGAGGTAATGTTGTGGCTGTAAGGACATTGATTAGGCTACTATTGGAATACTGTGTACAATTCTGGTCTCTGTTATAGGAAGGATGTTGTGAAACTAGAAAGGGTTCAGAAAAGTTTTACAAGGATGTTGCCTGGGTTGGAGGGTTGAACTATAGGGAGAGGCTGAATAGGCTGGGGCTGTTTTTCCCTGGGGTGTCAGCGGCTGAGCAGTGACCTTTATAAAGGTTTATAATCTATTAAGAGGCATGGATAGGGTGGATAGTCAAGGTCTTTTCCCCAGAGTAGGGGAATCCAAAACTAGAGGGCATAGGTTTACGGTGAGAGGGGAAAGATTTAAAAGAGACCCAAAGGGCAGCATTTTCACTCAGAGGGTGGTGTGTACACCGAATGAGCTGCCAGAGGAAGTGGTGGAGTCTGCCACAGTTATCACATTTAAAAAGCATCGGGATGGGTATATGCAAATTAAGGTTTTGGAGGGATAGGTGACTTGCTTAATTTCTGGTATCTGGTTAGCATAGATAAGTTGGTCCAAAGGGTCTGTTTCTGTGCTGTACATCTCTATTACTCTGTCCTCAAACAGCACCTTCCAAATCCATGACCGTTTCCATCTAGAAGGGCACGGGCTGCAGATGCATAGGAATACCACTACTTTCAAGTTCCCTCCAAGCCATCTTGATTTGAAAATATATTGCCGTTCCTTCAGGATTGCTGGGTCGAAGTCCTGGAATTCCATTTCTGGCATCATGGATGAACCTGCAGCTGGTGGACTGTAGCTGTTCAAGATGGCAGCTCACCCCCATCTTGAGGTCAACTAGAGATGAGCAGTGATGCCCAAATCCCACAAATCAATTTTAAAAAAACACCTCATGGTTTTGCATGTTTGTACTAATACAAGATTGGCTGGCTAACTGGAAAAAGAATGTACATAAATGGGTCTTTCTCCGGTTGCTTAGATGTAATGCTGGTGTGCCACAGGGTATGGACCTCCTACAGTTTAGTTTAAATATGACTTTGAAATGACAAAAGGAATGATTTGTAACAGCAAATTCAGCAAAGAAAAGTTGTGAAGAGGGCATGAAGTTTTCAAAAAGTATAGTACAATCAAGAACTGTTGGTGCTGGACACCTGAAATGCACAATGATGGAGGTTGCTGAAGGGGTTCTGTGGGTCTGGCAGCATCTGTGGAAAGAGTGTGGAGTCGGCATTTTGAGGCCAGTAACCTTTGAACATTGTCTGAGGGGAGGGAAATATATCCTTGGTGGTGGGGTCCGTTTGGAGGTGGCGGAAATGACGGCGGATGATACGTTGTATGCGGAGGTTGGTGGGGTGGTAGGTGAGAACCAGTGGGGTTCTGTCTTGGTGGCGGTTGGAGGAGCGGGAAGTGGAGGAGATGCGGTGGAGGGCATCGTCGATCACGTCTGGGGGGAATCTGCGGTCCTTGAAGAAGGAGGCCATCTGGGCTGTGCGGTGTTGGAACTGGTCCTCCTGGGAGCAGATGCGGCGGAGACGAAGGAATTGAGAGGTTCCCTCAACTCAGCATCGCCCTCCTAACCTGCAATCTTCTTCCTGACCTCTCCGCCCCCACCCCACTCCGGCCTATCACCCTCACCTTGACCTCCTTCCACCTATCCCACCTCCATCGCCCCTCCCCCAAGTCCCTCCTCCCTACCTTTTATCTTAGCCTGCTTGGCTACTCTCTCTCATTCCTGATGAAGGGCTTATGCTCGAAACGTCGAATTCTCTATTCCTGAGATGCTGCCTGGCCTGCTGTGCTTTGACCAGCAACACATTTTCAGCAATATCCTAACCTAATCTAGTTCTCTTTGCCAGCACTTGACCCATATCCCAATAAACCCATCCATATGTCTTTTAAATACTGTAATTGTACCAACCTCCATTACTTCCTCTGGCAGCTCATTCTATACACACGCCACCCTCTGTGTGGAAAAGATTGCCCCTTAGGTCCCTTTATATCTTTCCCCCCTCACCATAAACCTACGCCATCTCATTCTGACCACCTCCATCCCATTGAAAGACCTTGTCTGTTTATTCTACCCATCCCCAAATCTTGACAAACGGTATAAAGCAGGAAAATGTGAAGTTTATTAACTAAATTGTGTGAAACTTCATGGCTTTAAGATCCAGAAGGACTTGGGTGTCTCCTGCATGAATTGCAAAACTTTACTATTCTGGTATAGCGAGTAATTAGGAAAGCAAATAGAATATGATTTATTGTGAGCAGAATTTAATATGAAAGAGCTGTGGATGCTCAATCATAATCAAAATCAGAAATTATTGGAAAGACTCCAGTCAAGGTAATGCTTGTAGAGAGAAAATAGTTCATGTTTCAGGACCAGTGACCCTTCAGAACTGATTGTATCTGGGAGTAAGTTGGTATAATATGATTTGAATAGGGAGGTTGGTAAGAAAAGGATAAGTTGAGATTGAGCCCAGAAAGAGAGAGAGAGAGAGAGAGAGAGAGAGACTGACAAAGGAATGGGTAAAAATCAGCCTGGGATAATGTTAGTGGCTGACAATGGGTTGATTGTGATAGCAGCCTATGCAATGAATAAGTCTGGTGTGCAGGGCTTAGTAGGAACCTTGGTAAGCTTACAAGGTTTCTAAATATAAAATGAAATGGTGTTCCTAGAGCTTTGGAGTATAAAAGTGAAGGAGTGTTTTTAGTTCACTTGTGAGATATGGACATCGCTGGTTGGCCTGCATTTCTTTACCTGTCTCGGTCTTGAGAAGGTGATGAGCTGCTGCCTTGAACTACTGGTCTGCATGTGATGGTAGATTTTCTGTGCATTTTGGCAGGGAGTTCCAGAATTTTGAACCAGCAACTGTGAAGGAGCGATGATATTTCCAAATCCGGGTGGTGATTGACTTGGAGGGGAGCCTGCAGTTTATAGTGATCCCAGTGTCTGCTACCCTTTTTTATTTCATAGAATCCCCACAATATGGAAACACGTCATTCAGCCCAGTGAGTTCACGCCAACTCTCCGAAGAGCCTACCCTACCCTACCCCTGTACCCTATATTATGGCTTATCCACCTAACCTACAGATCTCTGGATACTGCAGGCAATTTAGCACCCGGGGTGGGGGTGGGGGGGAGGAGCCCACGCAGACATGAGAGGTTTGTGCAAACTCCACACACAAAAATCACCTGAGGATGGAATTGAACCTGGTCCCTGATGCTGAGGCAGCAGTGCTAACCACTGAGCTACCATGCTCATTCTAGATGGGCGTGTTCATGGGTTTAGATCTTTTGGATTTTGTGTTTAATGAGAAGTTGGATCGATGAAGCTTGTATCTGCTGGATTTTAGAGTAAGAGGTGACTTGATTGAAATATAGATCTTGAGGGTTCTTGACCTATCAAATATTCAAATATGCCGACAACAAAACTGGGCAGCATTGTGAACAGTGGTGACAATAGAGTTTGGTAACCGCAGGATATTGATAAATTAGGTGAATGGGCAAAGCTGAAGAGGGGCTTATGCCCGAAACGTCGATTCGCCTGCTCCTTGGATGCTGCCTGACCTGCTGTGCTTTTCCAGCAACACATTTCAGCTCTGATCTCCAGCATTTGCAGTCCTCACTTTCTCCTTGAGGGGAAATTAGACAAATTAGACCTTTTATTCTCTAGAATTTAGCAGGTAATGAAGTGATCTTGTCCACGTTTTCAGGATATTAACAGTGAAAGTCTGGGTAGATAAAGGTAAACTATTTCCACTGGCTGAAGGTTCTAGAACCAGGGGACATAGTAAAAGAATTAGGGCCATACCATTTCAGGAGAGGTGTTAGAAACCACTTCTCCATTAAGTAAGGGAGGTGTGGAATTGAAATGCTGCTTTAATTATTAAATTTGAATTTGAGACTCAAGTACTTATTAAGCAAGGGTATCAAAGGATATGGACCCAAGGCAAGCATATGGATTTAGACTACAGATTAGCCTTGATTTTATTGAATGACCAGTGCAGTCTAGAGGGGCTGAATGGCCTACTTTTGTTCCCATGACAGTAGATGTAGAGAAATGTTTCCCTTGTGGGCGAATCTAGAACTGGGAGGGGGGAATGGGTTTTTAAAAATTAATTCCATTATTTATTTGTCCTGCCATTTTAATAAGAATTTTGTGATTGCATTTGAGTTCTCTTTATTGGAACAAAAGTCTGTGTTTATAGTTTAGTTGCCAATCTTTGATTTTATTTTATTTTTGACCCTCCAATTGGGTTGTTTCTTGTCCGTTTCCATTGGCAAATTATAGCATGTATTCTGATCAGTCCCCTAAATCTTCTCCAACTGACACTTGGCCCAATTGTTCCCAACTCATTTTCAAGAATTAAGTCCAGTAGTGACTTTTTCATACTTCTGTATAAAGTTCTCTGGAACAAATAAAGAAACTATTTCTTGCTGCTTGTTATGCAGCAGTTTGTTCCCAATTTATTGCTGTTCCAGGCAGGATACCCTTGATTAAGCGTCTGGGTGTGGAGACATGAACTGGTTCCCCTTCTCTTTACCTGTTCCCCATTGTTGATGGCAATAAACTTAATTTAAAAACTGATCCCTTTTATGGACACCTTCTCCCCTAGGCCTAAATTAATTTTTGTTTTCAAAGGAACCAATTTAAGCAGGGTTTTATGAATTGACTAAAACAAAGTGCTGGATAACACAGCTTGTCAGGCAGCATCCATGGAGAGGAAGCAAGCCAAAGTTTCAAGTCTAGGTGACTCTTCATCAGAGCTGAAGTGAAGCTCTGTCATCTCCAGTACATGTAGTACAAATTCCAGCATCTGCAATAATTTGTTTCCTCCTTGAATTGACAGTGAGTTTATTAACTACTAAATGCAAGAAAAATGTGTTCTTATTTCCAATGTGTGCATGCAAGTCTGAAAAAGTTGAAAGTTGTTTAAAATTTTTTTTTAAAGAATATAACTGAGCCTCTGACACTTCACGGAGTGTGGCTACTTGAACATTACAGCTGTTGAACTAGAGTTTACCGTCAGTGTTGGTGTTGGTACTTCATCAGTCATTTCAAAATTCCTAGTTATGCATGTTGATTCTGACTCTGTTCAAATTTCATTTGAACAATAACTGAAATTCACATTCAGGGTGAGAAGTTTTTTTTTGTTGTCCTGTTTCATTTGGTCGATCTTGCCAGGGAGTCTCTTTACCTGCAACATTGACTAAGGGATAAATCTTTGACTGTGATTTGAATCAATTAGTTCAACTGGCTGGACAGCTAGTTTGTGATGCAGAGTGATGCCAACAGCATAGGTTCAATTCCCACACTTGCTGATGTCATTATTAAGGTCTTACAACCTCAATCATTCCCATTGTCTGATGTGATGACCCTCTGGTTTCTCTGAGACTAGCCCTAGGGTCTCTTGGCCTTTTGACCTCTTTGACTCTGACCTTCATCTCAGGTTTATGCTGAAATCCAGGTCAGTGCACAATACCTCAGCCCACTGGCACATGCAAGAACGTCAGACCCACTGCCTCTCTCCATTATAGTTGAAATTGACTTTTTAACCCCTGTCTTGTGTATTCTTCAATTAGAAATATGCAATGCATCTGCAGTTTGGTACATAATTTGTAATGCGGTGGCCTGCCATTGAACTCCAGGGAACAGCACAAACATTCAATCCGTGGCAAGGCAGTATTCACTTAAATCAGACCACAGAGTTAATCTTTCCACCAGTTTCCGTCTGTTTTCTCAGGCTCTGTCCCTTGAACCTTTCGGTTAGTGTATGTAATTTACAGGAGAATGTGTTTTTTTCTCTCTCTCTCTCTCTCTCTCTCTCTCTCTCTCTCTCTCTCTCTCTCTCTCTCTCTCTCTCTCTCTCTCACCCATGAATATCTTCCAGCTTTCTTACTATGTCCCGGTTCGGTCTGTTTTCACAGCCTGTATGTATAATGAGACATTCACATTCCAGAACAGTCAAGATTAGGAAGTTGAGCTTCATAAAAACAAATCTGCTGAGTGTGGTATACATGAATATGTATCTGGATTGTTTTATTACATGTGTATTCCACTCTGCTTATTAAATTACATGCTCTTTTCCTATTGAGTATGAGTTTTGTTAGGAGTCTTCAATATAACCAGAATTTTTAGTTAGCCAACATCCCACTGTGAAAAATGCGCAGCTTCCAGCCCCTGGGTTGAAGGAAGTACTGCCACCCATTCCACCAGTGAACAAATGTTATTATCTTATTTGTACCGATCCGTTGACACGAAGAACAGATGCCCCGAATTCTTCTGAACAAATGCCCCCCCATGGTCAAAAGCTTTCTGGCATTTTCTTAGCAGATGTGTAACATGTAAGGCTACAAGCTTTCTTAAGACAGCCAGTTGATTTTCATTTGAGACATTTTTGGCTTTATCAGCCCTCTGTCTTTTTTTTTAAAAAAATTCAGTTTTGACTTGAGTTAAATGTCCTTGGTACTTAAGTGATTCTTCTGCCCTTACAATAAAGCTTTCTCAGTCTAACAGTTAGATAGTTGAATAGTTAAGGGCGCGATAGCTATTTATAGTTTGTTTATTTCCTTGCAAATTTGTTCTTCAGTCTTTCTTGTGAGCTGGTGCCTTATATTCTACAAGAATATGTTATACAATTCTACCTATAAAATTATGAAGGGAATAGATAAGATAGAGGCAGGAACACTGTTTCCCTTGACGAGTGAAACTAGAACTGAGGGGCATTGCCTCAAAATAAGGGGAAATAGATTTAGCACTGAGTTGAGGAGGAACTTTGCCACTCAAAGGGTTGTAAATCTGTGGAATTCCCTGCGCAGTGAAAAAGTTGAAGCTCCTTCATTAAATGTTTTTAAGGCAAAGATAGATTTTTGAGCCGTAAAGTATTGAAGGTTATGGTGAGCGGGTGGGTGAATGGGACGGAGTCCATGAAAAGATCAGTCATGATCTTACTGAATGGCAGAGCGGGCTCAAGGGTCCAGCTATTTCTTATTCTTATTCCTAGTAACCTTTTTTCGTTCCTTGGCTGTAACCAAGAAGACTTTGCCATTGACCCCTCTGAGACATTTCTTTCTATCATTGATGTTCTCTTAATCTATATTGCCACCCTCCACATTTCTTCCTTCTCTATTTTCCCTGAACACCTATGTTGTGTCACTTCCATTGCTATGTGATTAACTTGAATAGTCAAACATTTGCAGTGTCGATAAATGATGCTGATGTAGCAGGGCAGTCTGTACAAGTTGGCATATAAAAGCTGTGCATAGCAGAATTAATTGGTGAATGTTTGGTTGACTGCATGAGGTCAATGTGCTTATTCAATAGGTGAGTAAAATCTAGAATTCTTTTGATTTTTTTTCAATTCTTTTGGTGATTGTCATTGAGAATGCAGAAATTCTATTAACAGGGTGACTATTAATGGCTGAAGTCATGTGTATACTTAGCATTACCAGTAACTAACTGTTTCTGTAATGCCTTTATAATAAATCTTTTGTAGGTTTGTCACAAGTGCTGTAAAAACAAAGTATGACACCAACTCTCATGAGATAATAGGACAGCTGATCAAAAACTAGGTTAGAGTTGTCCTAAAGGTGATTGTAAAGGCAAACTAGAAGATGGCGAGATTGGAGAAGGAATTCCAGTGGAGATAGGTGCATGCAACAGTGTTACTTTCAGCGATGCTGTATCCAAACAAAGCAACATCGCCTGAATGTATTCAGGGAAATTTTGTCTCGAGACAATCTTTTTGACTTTTTAGTTGGCACCCGTTGTAGGTTTGGGAGAGCTCAGTACAGTATTAACCTTCTGATTGGACCAGCTATAGTTTAATACAGATCTCATGCGACAGAATGACAAGACAGAAGCTGTAGCAGCTTCTGCTACATGTGACATCATTCCCCTATCATAGAATCATAGAGTCCTAAATATTGCTTTCTCCAACTCTCCATTGAAACAAGAGGAAGAGCCTCATTTAGACTTGCTCAAAGGAAGCATACTAAAGCTCAAAGAAATTCTGACTCTTACCAGGTGAAGCAACATTTCACCTTTACCACCTCAAATTTTGTGTACTGTTTGCTGGACCCAATGTGGCCTATTCTACACTGGAGAAACTAGCTACAGGCTGGGTGACCAATTTGAAGAGCATCACCATTCTGTGCACAAGCATGACCCCGATCTTTCTGTAGCTGGTCGTTTTAACACCGCGCCCTGTTTGCATGTCTACTTGCCTGTCCTTGGCATGCTGCAGTGCTCCAGTGAATCACAGCGCAAACCTGGACGAACAATGTCTCCTCTTCAGACTCGGCATTTTACAGCCTTCTGTACTTAATATTAAGTTCAACACCTTCAAACTGTGAATCAACTCCCATTTCTTCCCTTCCTTTTAGTTATCCCATTCTGTCAGCATGTCCTCCTACTCTCCTCCAACTCAAAATCCAGTGGGACTGTCTATTTCGTCTGCCAGTTGGACACACCATTGTTGTACCATTCTCACATTCCCATCACTTAATCTGAACTATCAACATCCTTTCTCCACCAGCACTCTACACCTTCACCCCCCTCAATCCTCCACTTCTGTAGTATAAATGTTGCTCCACTCCATGCTTCATTTCAGCTCTGAGTAATCTACATTTGAAATGTTGCATTGCTCTCTCCTTCCATGGATATTGTTTGACCAGCTGCGGTCTCTAGCTTTTATTGTTTTCAGTACAGATTGCAGCATATGGAGTACTTTGCTCCTGATGTGTGGAGGCTGGGGTAAGGACATAGGAAAGGTGCTCAAGCCCTAAATTAGTTGAACTTCGTATTGAATCTGAAAAGCTGCGTGATTCTCTAGCAGAAAATTAGGTTGTGTTCTTCCACTTGATGCTGAGCTTTGCTGGAGCACTACAAGCCCAAGACAGATGTTGGTCTGTGAACACAGTGCTGTGTTGAAGTGGCAAACTATGTAAGCTCATGGTCGTATTTTACTGACACAATAAAGGTATTCTGCAAAGCTCTTGCCCAGTCTGCACTTTGTCTTCCCAGTGTAGTGGAGACTACACGTGAGCAGCAAATACTGTAGACTAAATTGAGTGAAGCTGAGATAAATTGCTGTTTTACTTAGAAGTATTTCTGGGGTCTCGGATAATAAGGAAGGAGGAATGAATGAATGGGCAGGTGTAACCACTGAAAGTACAACATGGGGAGGTACTGGGGAGGTGTGTGGAACCATTGGGAGTGAAGGTGGAGTGCATTAGGGTATTCAGGAGGTACTTGTCCCTGTGGAAGGCTGAGAAGGGAAGAGAGGGGCATATGTCTAGTGGTGGTATCCTGCTGGAGGTAGTGGAAAAAGGAGGTAACGATCCTTGGGATGTTGGCGGATGGGAAGTGAGGATGAAGGTGACCCAATTGCTATAGGAGGAAGAGAGCTGTTGAGGCTTCCAGTGTGCTAGTTGGGTCAGATATGCATGAGGGTCCTGTCAACCATTATGATGGGGAATTGTTGGTTGAGGAAGAAGGTGCACATTTTTGATGGCCCTTTTGGAGAAGCTAGCACCACTGAAACAATTGTGATGGAAATCAAGAGTGAGAGAATGGAATACGTTCTTTCCAGGAAGCAGGGTGTGAGGATGTATAGTCAAGATAACGGGTTGGTGGGTTTCTAATGGATACTGGTGGTCAGCCCATCTTCAGAAATGGAAGCCAATGTTGAGAAAGGGAGAACTCAGATGGGCCAGGTGAAGGTGAGAATGGAGTGACAATTGGAAGTGAAATAGACAAACATTTCCAATTCTGCTCAAGAGAGGGAAACCATGCTGATGATGTCATCAATGTACTAGCGAAAGTTGTTGGCGAGGGCTGGAGTGGGACAGGAACAACAAATGTTCCACAATAAGGTAGGCACAATTGGAGCTCATGCAGGCACCCACGGCCACCCCTTTGACATGAAGAAAGTAAGAGGAGTAATAGGAGAACTTGTTCAGGATGAGGATGAGCTCGGCCAGGCAGAGGAGGAAGGTGGTGGGAGTTGGGGATGGCTTCAGCCTTCGTTCCAAGAAGTGGAAAACTGAGAGCGTTGTGATGGGCAATGGATGTGGAGAGGGCTTGTATGTCCAAAGTGAAAAGGAAGCAACTGAAGCTGTAAACTGACAGTGTCGGAAGAATTGCAGATGGAAGCCAGAAGGGCTTGGACAAGGGGAAAGAAAATCGCAATTAGATAGGAATAAATGAGTTCTCTGGAGCAGGAGTGGGTGTTTTTTTAAAAAAAAAATGGGTCTGCCTGGGCAGTCATGTTTGCAGATGTTGGAAAGGAGGTAGAAGCAAGCTTTGTATGGTTGGACTGTGAACTTTGAGGCAGTGGGGGCAGAATACCGATGAAATGAGATTAGTGACTATTATGGACACAATAGCCTGGTATTCCATGGTGCAGGGAGAGACCAGAGGAAGTATTTGAGAGCTGGTGCTCAGCTCTAATGTAATGGTTCGTTTGCCAGAAAACAACAGCACTACTCTTATCAGCAGGCTTGATTACAAAGTCTGGGTTCAATGTGGATGAAGTTCAAGTTATGACATGAAGTTAGCAGAGTGGAATGTGACCTGTCATGTGGGTAGTCAAGTAACTTGCTGGTGTCCTAGATGACCAACTGTAAAAACGTGAGCTGGAGGCACTTTGGCAATCTGTGCAGCTGAGTTTTCTGGATAGTACGTTGAGTGAATTGGTCACAGGACAGTTCAAGGGACTGGAGAAAGAAGGAATGGGTGACCACCAGGCAGGTAATGCAGGAATCTCCTGGGATCCTGTTCTGAAATAGTTATTTTTCACCTTTCAAAGCTGCCGAGGGTGCTGGTTGCTGAAGGGAGTGCAGATGGAACCAAGCTTCTGGCACCTCCACCTACCTGTTGTACAGGAACAGAGAAAGAAGGAAGCAGGAGCAATCATAAGGGACTTGTTTAGGGAATAGAGAGGCATTTCCACAGACATGACTCCATGATGGTGAACTGGCTGTCTAGTGCCAAGGTTCGGCGTTTTATAGGGAAATGGTGATACCACCGAGGTAGTGGTAAGCAGGTAGAATGAGGGCTGAGATGTTGCATCAAGAATTTAGGGAACTAGACTGTTGAACAACAAGGCCTGGAGTCACATACTCGTGAGCACAAATAGGAGAATATGATATATGAATACATCGCTCGAGTAGTTTCAGGAGGGAAGATTTAATATTCCAGTCTTACTGGGACTGTAGAACTGGATGATGTGAGTTCATTTTCTCGTGCTGTTGAGGAATTTTTGGCTGGGGAGGGGATAGAGTGATAAGGACATGGCATATTTTACTAAAGGAATCAAGGCAGAGAAGGTTCAGCCATGTTGAGCTTCAAGGGAGTAAGGTGAAGCTGGATGGCCTCTACTTTAATGCCCAGTGTATTATAGGTGCAACGGATGTGTATTGGTATTAGTTAGGCCACGTTTGGAAAACTGTGTGCAGTTTTGGTCTCTGCTGTTGGGATGATGTTATGAAACTTGAAATGGTTCACAAAAGATTTACAAGGATGTTGCTAGGGTTGGAGGATTTGAGCTATAGGGAGAGGATGAACAGGCTGGGGCTGTTTTCTCTGGAGCTACAGAGGCTGACAGGTGACCTTTTTATAGAGGTTTATAAAATCATGAGGCGCATGGGTAGGGTGAATAGCTACAGTATTTTCCTTGGAGTGGAGGAGTCCAAAACTAGAGGGTAGGTTTAAGGGAAGAGGGAAAGATTTAAAAGGGGCCTAAGGGGCAGCTTTTACACACACGGTGGTCTGTGTATGGAATGAGCTACCAGAGGAAATGGTGGAGGTTGGTATTGAAAAGGGTATTGTAGGAGTATATGAATAGGAAGGGTTCAGAGGGTTATAGTGCCATTTGCCAGCATTTGGCCTAGATTAGTTTAGGGTATCTGGTCAGCATGGATGAGTTGGACCAAAAGGCCTGACTAGATAAGACTTTTATCAGGTACAAGGGGAGCAAAGTGACAGAGACCCTAATGGAGAATAGAAATTGAAAGGGCATCTTGAAAAGCAACTAGGAGAGAAAGAGGGGGATTTAAAAAACCCCATCAGGTACGATTAGGGAGATTCCCAATATATTCTATTATATGAGAAAGAGGATAACCGAGGGGAGGGAGGGAGAACTATGCCCACTAGGGATCAAGTAGGCAATTGTGTGTGTAGAGCTGGAGGGTATTGACAGGGAGTTAAATGAGTACTCCACAAAGAAGGGTAATAGGGCTAAATCAGGGAATTATAGACCGGTGTGTTGCACATCAGTAGAAGGGAAACTTGAAGAAAATTCTGAAAATACTTCTTGGTTATGCAAGGTTTGGCCAGGAAAGTCAGCATGACTTTGTTAGGATGAGGTCACGCTTAAGAAATCTAGTGGAAGTTTTCAAGGAGGTGACCAGGTGTATAGATAATTGTAAGGCACTTGATGTAGTTTTAGTTTGCTTTCAGCAAAACCATTGACGAGGTTCCACCTGGGAAGTAACTTGGCAGGTTGGATCCAAAACTAGCTTTGTGATAGGACACAGATGGTGATTTGTGTAACTTGAGGCTGGTATCCAGTGACATGCCACAAGGATCCGTGCTAGGTCCCTTGTATCCGAAAGTGCTCTTATGCACAAGTGAAAGTGTTTTATTTCCCTATCACTAAATCATTCTGGTAGGGTCCCTTGTTCATGATATCTATGAATGACGTACAATGGTCCTTGACTTAGGAATGTCTGATGTGCGAGTATCCATAGGAATGTCATTGAGTGATGAATAGATGACAACATTAATCAGAATTTGGGGTATACTGCTTGTGATTATAATTTCAATTTATTTTATCAATTGTTTGTTAACTTTGGGATGAAAATCTGCACCGATTTTACATTACATTAAAATAATAAAGGTTTGTACTGCCAGATAATTTCAAAATGCATCTGGAGTGAATGCTTTATCAAACCTTTATGTCCCTGTCCAGAGTAATGAAGTGTAATGTGCATATAGTCAGCAAACAGGATCATTTTACTTGGATAAGCAAGTGACTTAGCTCTACATGTTTTAACTTCAGTCCTGATATTGAAACAGCTTATTGTTTTGGTACTTTTACAAGTAACTATGACCTTTTGGACCCAACTAATGCCTCTGTAATTCACGTATTGCATAATGGATTAATCTATACAGGTCGGTTTGTGATGATCAGTATGCTGATCAACTTCCTTTGTTATTCCTTCACAGCTGAAGCTCGAAGACCGTTCACTGATGCCACGTGACCTGGTTCGACGTATGGGAAAAAATGCTGTAAGTTTTTCTTCATTTTTTTGCTAATGACATTGAAATGTTCTAGCTTCCTTCCAGCCCCAGATTTCATATTCTTGGTTTCTTGCTAAGATCAATTTATTCCTCCATCAGTATATTTTTCTCCTCCTCCTTTCCCCTTTGCGCAGAATTGAGATCGATGGGAACCTTGCAAGTGAAAGCATCAATTCTAGCCCATTGCACCTGCTAGTTGCCTTGTGTAGTTATGGTGCTGGACTATTGAGTTCAGTTCAGTTTCCACAATGGCCAAAGAGCTGTATGTTTTTCAGGAGGTGCCAGAACAGTAATTGTGGAGTGCTCAGACTGTTGGCAAAGGTTGTTGATACATCAATGTAATTCTTGAAAGGGATCTTGGCATTCTACATCAATGTTAGTTCTGTACAATGTGGCTCTTAATGCCATGCAATTAGAGGTGAGAGGATTGGGTGGAAATAAAAGGACGGGAAATATCAGGAAGATTTAGGTGCATAAATTAATGACAGGGAATGGTAACCTGGATAATCATCTTCATTCGTCCTGAATAACCTGTTCAGTGATTTTCTTCTGTTCCTTTCCATTGTCCATTGTTTATTGATCAGAACAGCAATCTCCTGAGGAATATTGTTAAGTGTGTCAATCTCGCTGACTTAAAATGGATGACAGCAAAGTATGTAAAATGTTTTGAAAATCTGAGCCACTGGCATGAGAGCCAAATATCCTTCATGTGGTATCATTCGGATTCTTTTCTTTAGCCAAGAAGGTCCCAATTTGACTGTTAAGTGATTGGATTTGTACAGTGACCGATGAGTTTTTGTGCTGATGAGCTAAAGAAGGAAATCCTACGCATGTCCCAACTCCTAATTGCCAAGAGGACATTCCAGTTTGCAAAATGCCTATATTTTTCTCTGAAATTTTGCTTTTGAGGAGCTATTGATGTCAGCACTTTAGTTGTACATAGGAAGAAGTAGTACTGGCAAGGCCAGAATCTGCAATCACTGACACGCCACTCAGTCACCAACATTCACATTTCAACCTTTAAACTTGCAAATGGCAGCTGTGTAATATGAAAGTAGTGTTCTGTCTTTCCACACCTGACTCTACAGTGCTATGACTGAGCCCTCTGTTTCAGTTAATAGTCATAGTGCTGCAGAGTCAGAAGTGGGATGACGAGATTCATCACTTTCGTACAATCACTGCCCGATTTGTTGCTCGTTCTAAGGCCCAGGACATTAGTTTTGTGTAGTGAGATTGAAGTAGCAGTCAATATTTTATAATTTGCTTTGTGCTTTTTTGTTACATTTCAGTGAGAAATACTTAACCTAACAATTCTTTTGAAATAATGAAATATTGCAATTATGTAGATTTTGTCCAATCTTGTCTGAATTTTGTTACAGGATAATCAATGTGGAACAGTGATTGATGTGAATATGGAGTGCACCTTGAAGATTCTGGGAACAAATTACATTCTTCATCCAGTCAACAGCAGAGACTTGCAGCATATTTGGGTGCATGATTGTCACTTTTTCCTAATATTTGCATTGATTTATATTTTTAGAACTGATTTTGAGAATGTTGAATTTTTTTGTTGTAGGTAGAGCATTCCTTTATATAAATGGTAAAGGTGATACAGTAGTGGTAATGTGACTATACGATCAATCCTGAGACCCATATTAGTGCTCTGGGGCACAGATTCAAATCCCACCATGGCAGCTGATGGAATTTGAATCTATTTGATAAGTCTAGAATATAAAGCTAGTCCCAGTTATTGTGGCCATGACGACAAATTGTTGTAAAACCCATCTTATCTACTACTGAGTGATAGTGAGGACAGTCTCTGGGTTCACCTCTATCTAAAATAATGGGAAAGAGAACTGTGACTCAATTAATACAATATGAGGAGGGGTGAAGAAAGTAAGAGTGACTTCACAGGAGAGTCATGAATGGTTGAGCAACTCCAGTTGGGGGACTATTTCAGCTGCGGTCATTTTGAAAAATGTAAATTTCTAAAATAGCACCGAGAAAGTGAGATGTAGGAAAAGCTGATTTGTGAATAAGAGGGAAGAGTTTCTATTTTCTACTATTCACTGTTTTCAGTTAAATTATACAATAATGGACTGGGGTTGTCTTCCTTGGAGCAGAGAAGTCTTTGGGGGTGTATATGTTTGGGATTGTGTGAAATTAAGGAACTGGAAGGAATGTTCCCTCTTTGTGGGGGTTCAATAACTAGGTGGCATACCTTTTGAAGGTAAGGGGCAGTAGATTTACAGAGGATATAAGGAGAATGTTAAGGTGGTGAGAATCTGGAACTCCAGTAATTGTAAGGATGGTAGAAACAGAAACCTTCATAACATTTGAGAAATATTTAGATGTACGCTTGCAATGTGAAGGCTTACAAGGCTATGGACCAAGGGCAGGCAAATTGGATTATAAAAGGTGGTTTTTGACCAGCATAGGCTTAACCGTAAGTGAAGGAACAAAAGTTGTCATTGGTAGGGCAGTTTGACCAAGGAAAATGCCATTCTGTGCTATGTGGGGAGTCATGGACACTCCTTGTGCAGGATGTGTCACTGATTTTGAGCAGCATTTTGGGTTTGAGATACATCTGTGAAGACATTTAGGTTTATGCCTCTGTTTCAGGAAAGAATATCAATACTTTAGATAGAACATAGAAAAATACAGCGCAGTACAGGTCCTTTGGTCCTCGATGTTGCGCCAACCCAAGCCCACCTAACCTACACTAGCCCACTATCCTCTATTTCTGAAAGTGTTGCTGGAAAAGCGCAGCAGGTCAGGCAGCATCCAAGGAACAGGAGATTCGGCGTTTCGGGCATAAGCCCTTCTTTTGGGCTTATGCCCGAAACGTTGAATCTCCTGTTCCTTGGATGCTGCCTGACCTGCTGCGCTTTTCCAGCAACACATTTTCAGCTCTGATCTCCAGCATCTGCAGACCTCACTTTCTCCATTATCCTCCAAATGCCTATCCAATGCCTGTTTAAATGCCCATAAAGAGGGAGAGTCCACCACTGCTACTGGCAGGGCATTCCATGAACTCACGATTTGCTGAGTAAAGAATCTATCCCTAACATCTGTCCTATACCTACCTCCCCTTAATTTAAAGCTATGCTCCCTCATAATAGCTGACCCCATACGTGGAAAAAGGTTCTCGTTGTCAACCCTATCTAAACCCCTAATCATCTTGTGCACCTCTATCAAGTCACCCTTAAACCTTCTTTTCTCCAATGAAAACAGCACTAAGTGCCTCAGCCTTTCCTCATACGATCTTCCTACCATACCAGGCAACATCCTGGTAAACCTCCTCTGCACCCGTTCCAGTGCCTCCATATCCTTCCTATAGTATGGCGACCAAAACTGCACACAATACTCCAGATGAGGCCGCACCAGAGTCTTATACAACTGCAACATGACCTCAGGACTCTGGAACTCAATTCCTCTACAATAAAAGCCAGTACACCATATGCCTTCTTCACAGCTCTATTTACCTGGGTGGCAACTTTCAGAAATCAGTGTACATGGACACCGAGATCCCTCTGCTCATCCACACTACCAAGTATCCGACCATTGCCCAGTACTCCATCTTCTTGTTACTTTTGCCAAAGTGAATCACTTCACACTTACCTATATTGAATTCCATTTGCCACCTTTCTGCCCAGCTCTGCAGCTTATATATATCCCGCTGTAACCTGCCACATCCTTACTGTCAACAACTCCACCGACTTTCGTATCATCTGCAAACTTGCTCCCCCAATCTTCTAGCCCCTCCTCCAGGTCATTTATAAAAATGACAAACCGCAACGGTCCCAAAACAGATCCTTGCGGAACACCGCTAGGAACTGCACTCCAAGATGAACCTTTACAATCAACTACTACCCTCTGTCTTCTTCCAGCCAGCCAATTCCTAATGCAAACCTCTAACGCACCCTCAATGCCATACCTCCGTATTTTTTGAAGTAGCCTACCATGGGGAACCTTATCAAACGCCTTACTAAAATTCACATACACCACATCTACTGCTTTACCCTCATCCACCCCCTGAGTCACCTTCTCAAAGAATTCAATAAGGTTTGTGAGGCACGACCTGCCCTTCACAAAACCATGCTGACTATCCTTGATCACATTATTCCTATCCAGATGTTCATAAATCCAATCCCTTACAATTCTCTCTAAGACTTTGCCCACAACAGAAGTGAGACTCACCGGCCTATAGTTACTAGGGTTATCCCTACTTCCCTTCTTGAACAAGGGAACCACGTTTGCTATCCTCCAGTCTTCTGGCACTATTCCTGTAGACAACGAGGACATAAAAATCAAGGTCAGTGGCTCTGCAATCTCCTCCCTTGCTTCCCAGAGAATCCTAGGATAAATGCTATCAGGCCCAGGGGACTTATCTATTTTCACCCTTTCCAGAATTTCCAACACCCCTTCCCTATATACCTCAAAGCCATCTAATTCTAATTAATTGTGACTCAATATTCACATCAGCAACAATGTCCTTTTCCTGAGTGAATACTGACAAAAAGTATTCATTCAGTGTCTCCAATTTCTTCAGCCTCCACACACAACTTCCCACTACTATCCTTGACTGGACCTATTCCTACCCTAGTCATTCTCTTATTCCTGACATACCTATAGAAATTCTTTGGGTTTTCCCTAATCCTATCAATCAAGGACTTTTCATGTCCCCTCCTTGCTGCTCTTGGCTCTCTCTTTAGATCCTTCCTGGCTACCTTATAACACTCAATCGCCCCAATTGAACCTTCACGCCTCATCTTTACATAGGCTGCCCTCTTCCCTTTAACAAGGGATTCCAATTTCTTATTAAACCATGGCTCCCTCACATGACCTTTTCCTCCCTGCCTGACAGGTACATACATATCAAGGACACTCAATAGCTGCTCCTTGAACAAGCTCCACATATCGATTGTGCCCTTCCCTTGAAGCCTACTTTTCCAAGCCACGCATCCTAAGTCATGCCTCACCGCATCATTTCCCTGCCCCCAGCTATAACTCTTGCCCTGCAGTGCACACTTATCCCTCTCCATCACTAGAGTAAAAGTCAACGAATTGTGGTCACTGTCCCCAAAGTGCTCACCTACCTCCAAGTCTAACACCTGGCCTGGTTCGTTACCCAGAACCAAATCCAGTATGGCCTCACCTCTTGTTGGCCTGTCTACATATTGTGTCAGGAAACCCTCCTGCACACATTGGACAAACACCGACCCATCTAAAGTACTCGCGCTATAGCTTTCCCAGTCAATATCTGAAAAGTTAAAGTCCCCCATAACAACCACCCTATTACTTTCACTCTTCTCCTGAATCATCCTCATAGTCCTAGAGATGTAGAAGAAAGGATTATGAGGAGGCCTGTAGAAAATTCCTAACAGGGTGACCTCGTCTTTCCTATTTCTAACCTCAGCCCAAACTACCTCAGATGGCAAGTCTTCATCCATCGTCCTTTCCACTGCTGTAATACTATATTTGACAAGCAATGCCACACCTCCCCCTCTTTTACCCCCACCTCTGACCCTACTAAAACATTTAAACCCTGGAACCTGCAACAGCCAAACCTGTCCCTGTTCTACCCATGTTTCCGTAATAGCCACAATATCGAAGTCCCAGGTACCAACTCACGCTGTGAGTTCACCTATCTTATTTCGTATACTTCTCGCATTGAAGTATACACACTTCAAGCCACCTTCTTGTTTACAGGCACCCTCCTTCGAGATCGATGCCATGTTCCTAACCTCCCTACACTCAAGGTCCTGCACCCTAAAGCTACAGTCCAGGTTCCCATGCCCCTGGACTTTAGTGATATTAATGATACTTTTAGATTCATTATAATACCTTTTATCTGAGAGTGAACAGCACTTTCATTGTACAAGTTTGTATTTTATAGAATTGTAGTGTTTTCAGGTTTTAAAGAACTTTTCTAGAAACCAAACTAACATTTGAATCTCCATTGTAATTGTCATCTTTTGAATTAACTCAGTGTTTCCTTGTCTCTCAGACTTTAGTCTCAAGGAGCATACAGACACAGAAGTATTAGCAGAAATGTATATGTGCATATTGAATTGTCACTTTGTCCTGTGAAATGTCCCACTTTTCTCACTTGATTAGCTTAGGTAATGCATTTGTCTGCCTGATTTCTTCAAGCTGGATCCCTAAGCTAAGTGCAACTATTGTCATTATCCTGGAATTTTAAAAATTTCGTTTCCAGGTAAATTCCAGAGTTCCGTACTATTTGGAACTGCTGATATGGATCTTTGGCTCATTGCTAATTATTCCCTAATTGCAGTATTGCTGCCCTACCCAACCTCTGCACAATGCGTGTAACTCAGCGCAGTCAGGTCCAAAGACCCAACTGCAGTCCCAGACTATGGGGTAGTTGTCAGCTGCAAAGCTCAGCAGCTATTAAGAGAATGGGTTTGGAACTTCTTCTGAACAGAGTGCTGCTGAAGAATTCTGTGGCTGGAGATGAATATATGGGGAAAGCAGTATTTGAGATATACATTACAATGCATATTTAGAATGGAACTGTCATTACCATTATCCTCTCCACACCCCCCCCAATGCACCCCAAACCAGCATTTGCTACTTTGCCTTAGACTTAAGCATCCATCCAGTTGTGGGATGGCTCCAGTACAGATATCCTACAAGAAAATTTAACTGGTTGGAAACCCCTACAGCCCCTGTAATCCTGCATTTTCTTTTAACCGTTGCTGCTGCTTCACCTTACTTCTGAAACCAACAAACCACTGCCTTCAATACAATTCTCCAAGTAATGCATTCTAGATTGTAATCACTTTCATAACTAACTTTTTGTCATCTTTGATTCTTTCACAAATCACTTAACTTGTTGACCTCTGATTGTCAACACTTCGAACGATGGAAACCATTTATTTCTATCCATTCTGTCTAAAGCCCTCAGATTTTTAATACATCAATCAAATATGCTTAACCTTTTTGAGGGAACATCCTTCATTTTGCCCAATTTATTCATGCAACTGAAGTCCCTTATCCTCAGGACCAATTGTTGCCTAGTTTTGTTTCCTGAACTCTTTTGATTAATGCCTTTCATGTCCTTCCTAAAGTTTGGTACCTGGAATTGGACATGGTACTTTAATTACAGCTGAATCAATGCTCTAAGGATAGTTGATAATTTTTCTTTCGTACATTTTGATTCTGTTTAAGAAATCTGGGATTCTGTATGCCTTATTAACCACGTCCATAAACTGCAACCTTCCAAGATTTGACCTGCCAGATCCCTGATGTTAGGTGGAGAATTCCTTAAATGTCTTCCTCAGCATATTCACTTTCTGAATCTGAAGTTTATTAATTTAGTAAATTTTTCTGTCCACCATCAGCCCCAACCTGTTTTACCTCTGTGGTTTCATGCAGCACAGAATAATGTCCATCATACCTATGTTGACTCTTAGAAAAAGATTGACTAACCTGTCCAGTTTCCCTCCTTTTTATTTCTTTCCCCATGGGCCTGAAATGTTTCCATTTCCTGCTAAGCTTAGTCTTTATGGCTTTTTGCTGCATCTTCCACTGCTAATTGCTGTTTCAACCTGCTTGCAAATCCTAGCCCCTTCAGCAATGCTGCTGAGTCTGCAGAAGCTATTCTTGGAATTAAACATCTGTTTGTACAATATCTTGTGCTCTTAAATAACATGGCTGACTCACCAAGCTGCTTTTGGAATGCATGATTATGTGGCATAATGCATTTTTTTTAAAACAAGGAGTAACACTAAATCAGAACTAACTACTTTTTAAAATGTATTAAATACTGAATGTTCTTTTACAGCCATTTGTCTATGGTGATTATATAGCCTTTGATTGCTGGCTAGGGAAGGTTGACAACATTGTGGCCCAGCTTATCCTAAAACTATCAAACGGAGCCAGGTATCACTCATACTTTTTCATATGAATTGTGTACAGCGTTGCATAGTTGTGTAAAATGGGGCTATGGAAAGAGTGACTTGTCCTTGAATTTGGGTTTTTTATAGTGGATTTAATTACGTAGAAGTATTATCCAGTTGACTTTCAGTGATCTAGACCAAAACCATGAAATTCAGTTTGCAGATGAATGTTGAAGTTCATTGATAAATTTGATAAAATAGATGTGTAAAAATCTGAATGATTTGAGTATTATATTTGAATAGAAGCATTTGATTCACTTTTCAGTTTAGGATATTGGCAAATATTTCATAGCCAACCACACTGACATTTACTGCCCACCCTCATTGCTTTGTAAAGATAGGGCAGAATGTTGCCACTGTCGTAAATGTAGTTTCTAAATACTGCTATGTAGTAATCTAAGATATTACAGAGCATCTTGCACATATTGAACTCTACAAGGGGATTTAAGGGTGGCACGGTGGCACAGTGGTTAGCACTGCTGCCTCACAGCGCCTGAGACCCGGGTTCAATTCCCGCCTCAGGCGACTGTCTGTGTGGAGTTTGCACGTTCTCCCCATGTCTGCATGGGTTTCCTCCGGGCGCTCCGGTTTCCTCCCACAGTCCAAAGATGTGCGGGTCAGGTGAATTGGCCATGCTAAATTGCCCGTAGTGTTAGGTAAGGTGTAAATGTAGGGGTATGGGTGGGATGCGCTTCGGCAGGTCGGTGTGGACTTGTTGGGCCGAAGGGCCTGTTTCCACACTGCAAGTAATCTAATCTTAGTCCCTTTGATAAAGAAAGAGAATTATTGTGAAGTAATTTTTTTTGGAGTTGCCATTCTTTCCTCATTTCCATTTAATGCAACACGTTGAAACATTCACAATTTATCTAGTAGCCTTAAAGTGTGCAATTGTGTGTCTTTGACACTGACACTGCCAGGAAGTGTGAACAAGTGTTTCCTTTCTCACTCATGCTTTATTTTACTTTACTGCAGTTAACTGTTAATATTTGGGAAGCCTCGAATCTATTTTAATTTTTTTTCTCCATTCATTACATAGAGCCATGTACAATGTAATTAAAGACGGTCCGATGTGACAAATATTTCATAAAAGCATTCGGAATTTGTAACCAACAATTTGTGTTTCTGTAGTGCCTTTCATGATCTCAAGGCATCCCAAAGTACTTTGCAATTGTGAAGTACCTCTTGAAATGTTAAGTATAGCTTTGGGAAAAACTGACCGATTTGTGCATAGCAAAGTCCATAAACAGCAATGGGATAAATGATCAGATACTCTGTTTGAAAGTTAAATATTGTTTAGGGCATAGAAGAGAACTCGGGTACTTTCTGAAATATGCCATGGTTTCTTTCACATGTACCTAACAAAAAACAATGCCTTTTGATTCTTAACATCTCAACGGAAATGGCATCTCCTGACTACAGCTATCCCTGTGCTCTATTAGCAGTGTTAATCTAGATCAGTCTTATTTCTGGATTTAGACTTAAATCCATAATCTCTGACTCCGTTGAGAAGTGCTATTATGATTCTATACATCAATTGCTCTGTTATTCCTCTTAATCCTATGTTAGGGGTATGTTCTATGTTTAACAAAAAATGCTGTTTCTCACTACTCTTTTTTTTGTATTTTAGGTCTATTCTACTTTAATGATCCCAGTTAATACTAGCATAGCCCATACTTAATATATTAAATGATAGTCTGTTCCTCTTTTAGATGCTCAATGAGTACCAGTGATGGCAGTAAGCTTGTTGATCTTTGTCCCCATGTCAGTGACTCGGTAAGTTTGTAGTCTTTCCCTGAATGGGGAAAGATGTGGAAATTGGTGTTTTGCACTATGTATGCTAACGCATGTAATAGATAATTGAGTTTGGTCCTGAGTTGATTATTGACAATAGTGAGTTGAAACAATAGTTGAAAGTGTTTGATTATAGTGACTGTGTACGTGGACCTGTGCTTAGTGAGTCAGGAATGGGGATTGCAAGTATCTCTGATTGCAACTTTGTCTTGATGAGTTCCTTTCATAAAATAAAGTCCTGCTTTGATATGGTCTCTGATTTATTAAAGAGTGAGCTATGAATATACAATAATCGCCCTTGCATGAAACCCCCAGACCTGACCAGCGCACAATGCATGATTCACCTCTACAAGTGCATAAAATTGTACTTCCGTATAACTTTCTTCACTTCTGTTATAATTGACCTAATGCTTTACCATCAACATAGTGTGACAATGTTTGGCACATTTGACTCACTTCATTCAATGGTTGTAAGATGACGCATACTTATTCAAAAGTTTGATCGTCCTTATAAGAGGTGATTTTACATTTCAGACAGACAACACTTGAGCTCAAGTGCTATAATTTATTGCTGTTTTTTATCTGCAACATTTGTGATTGTTCTATATGTTCCTGTGAATCGGCAGCTGTCTCTGAAAGAAGTGTCAGTGCTAATAGATAATGTTTTACTGTTCAGGCTTCAGAACTCATTACAGCCTAGATCTAAACATTGGTTAAAAACAAAATGGATTACAGAAGTGAGTTGACAATGACTGTTTTTGATAAAGCAATATTCAAACATTGAATACTATAATTATTGGGAACTAAGGGCACCATATTGTAAGGTCCAGAGGAAAGATACAGAAATGTTAGAACAGGAGGAGTAGCCTCAATTAAGAATTAAATAGCTTCACTGGTAAGTGAATATCACAAGTGATGAGCAGGCAGTGGAGACTTTGTAGATTCTATGATTCTATAAATTAAGGATTCAACACTTTTGTGCAAGTGACTTAGTATGTTGCAGAATTTCTAGCCTCTGCTCACCTCTTGTAGCCACTTAACTAGATATAAATTCAGTAACTGGAAGAGTAGGCCAGAGGCTAGAAATTGTTTTTTTTTTATTTTTACTTTGTGTACTCAAGCACAAAGTACAGGAGTACAGTGAAAGTGTATAATGTCACCGCACAAAGTACCATAGGGTCAAAGTTGTACCAGCATGGAAATGGACTCTTCAGTCTAAGTTGTCCACACTGACCAGTTTTTCTAAATTTAATCTAGAGCCATTTGCCAGCATTTGGCCCATATTCCTTTCAACCCTTCCTGTTCATATGCCATCCAGATGCCTTTTAAATGTTGTAATTGTACCAGCCTCCACACCACGTCCTCTGGCAGCTCATTCCATTCTTGCACTACTCTGTGTGAGAAAAGTTGTTCCTTTTGGTCCCTTTTTTAAATCTTTCCCTTTTCACCTAAAGCCTATGCTCTTTAGTTTTGGATGCCCCAAACATGGGGAAAAGTCCTTGTCTATTTACCCAATCCATCCCCTGTGTGATTTTATAAGCCTTCTATAAGATCACCCTCCACCTCCAAAGTTCCAGGGAAAACAGCCCCAGCCGATTCAACCTCTCCCGATTTTAGCTCAAATTCTCCAACCCTGGCAAGACCTTTTTTAAATCTTTTCTGAATCCTTTCAAATTTCACAACATAATTCTGGTCTCTCTGCTACAGGAATTACGTAGTATTCTAAAAGTGGCCTAAAGAATGCCTTGTATGCCACAACATGACTGCCCAATTCCTATACTCCTATATTGACCAGTAAAGGCAAGCATACCAAATGCCGCCTTCATTACCTGTCTACAAGAAACTATGAACCTGTATTCCAAGGTTTCTTTGTTCAGTAACGCTCCCCAGAACCTCACTATTAAGTATATAAATCCTTCTCTGATTTTGCCTTTCCAAAGTGTAGCACCTTGCATTTGTACAGATTCTTAAGGTGGAAAGAAAGAACAAAATGAAAAGTGAAACGTTGAATGATTATAGTACAGTGACACCTTCGTAGTTTAAAGTAGAAAATAAACAAGCAAAGTTGAACGTTCAAGTATGACATTCTTAAGTGCTTAGGCATTGTGGGACTGCACTTTAAGGAATCTTCTCAAGACCGGTTGTCTACACTGAGGCCACACTGAACCAAGACTGCCACAAACCAACAAAAGGCCACCATGTTGGGCCACTGAGTGTCCATGTGACTGGTCACTGAAATTCTGTCCAATGAGGTTGCGAGGTGCCTGCAGCAAGGAACATGTCTCCTGAGTCACCAAAGCCTATCCACCACCTACAAGGCACAGCCCACTTGCCTTGATGGATGTAGCTCCAACATTTCAGAAGTTTGACAACATTCAGAACAAAGCTGTCTGCTTGATTGGCACTATGTCCACAGGCATTTCCTTCTCCACTGATACGGAGTAGCAGCAATGTATACTGCTTGCAAGATGCATTGCAAGATTCACCAGAGCTCCTTTAAACAGCGCTTTCCAACTTGCAACGCCTTCCATTTGGAAGTACAAGGACAGCAGGTAAATGGGAACACCATCACTGCCGTAGTCCATTTGTTGTATGTACATGCACAATGCTTTAAAGGAGGAGTTTCATAATTTTTACTCAGCAACATTGGATAAAGAACAACGATGCATTCCCAAGTCCGGATGATGAGTTTGGAGGGAAATTTGCAGGTTGTGTTGCCCTGCTACTCTTCTAGATGGTAATGATTGTGGGTAGTGGAAGGTCCTGATGTAGAAGTGTTGGTCAATTTCTGCACGCGTATCTTCTAAATGGTACGGATTGCCGCTAATTGAGTGGAGAGATGTTTATGCATGTGATCAAGCAGGATTCTTTGTTCAGAATGGTGTCAGGCCCTTTAAGTGTTGGAGCAGCACTCATTCAGGCAAGTGGGCAGTATTCAATCACACTCCTGACTTGTGCCTTTTAGATGGTGGTAGGCCTTGTGAAGTAAGGAGGTGAGTTATTTGTTGCAGGATGCTAGCCTTTGACAAGCTCTTGTAACCACATTATTCATGTGGTAGGTCCACAGGATGTTGAAAATGGAGGAGTCAGCACGGTGATGTGATTGAATGTTAAGAGGCGATGATTAGGTCCTGTTGTGGTTGGTCATTGGCAGTTGTCTTAATTATGAATTGCTGTTTTTTCTAAGCCTAAATCTGGATCTTCCCCAGGTCTTGCTGCAGATGGGCACTGACTGTTTCAATAGTTGTGAATGATGCTGAACATTGTGCAATTATCAGCAAACACCCAGATTTCTGACCTTGACAGAGGGAAGTCATTGAAGTGCTGGGCCTAGATACTATGCTGAAGAATTCCTACTGAGATGACTAATCTTTAATCCTTGAGAAATCCCAACAATTTCTTTTCTTGAGGCCACCAAGTCCACATATGGGCCAAAGTCAAATGGGCAAAGTCCATTTCACTCAAGGTGGCATGTCTGTGTTGAGGATGGCGATGCCATTTCATTTCTAACAACTCGACTGTAAATTTACTGAGATAGCTGATACACTCTGCTCTCGGCCAGTATCATGATAAAACCTACGGGTGGACCTCCATTGATGGAACAGCGATCAGATGAATGGGGATCGAAGCCTGTGGCCCGATGGTAATGTAGTAGAGGTCTTTTAAAGCTGGTGGACCCTTCTCCTATCTGACTTGTCTTGTGAATACTTGCCTTGTGAATTTTGAATGCAAGCAAATACCTAGCAACTTCAGGAATGTGACAGTTATAACCATCTTTCAGAAAGGATGTAAATCATTCTCTAGAAACATTTTATTTATTTGCAGGTTGCTGACATGACTCACCTGACCAGTATTTATTGCCCATCCCTAATTGCTCAGAGGGCCTTTGAGCATCAGTCACATTGCTGTGGGTCTTGAATCACAAGTAGGCCGAACCAGGTGAAGATTGCAGATTTCCTTCCCTGAAGGACATTAGTGAACCAAATGGGTTTTTCAGACAATTGCCATGGTTTATGGTCATCATTACAACTCTTGACACACAGACCTAGACCCAATATACTGATCACTACAACGAACTACTGGAACCAGCAACCAGAAGCAGCAGGAATGGAACCAAATAAATTCCAGAATACCTATTACAGCAGCGCTTCATAGGAGGCTCCAAAGCCCTGAAGATGTCACCTAGATATGGGACGAAACATCTGCAAATCAACTTCCCAGCCTGGCGAGCATACCCACATGTATGGGAGCTCTTAATCCTAGATTTTTTTGTTGAATCAAATTTTACCATTTGCCTGTGTCCCCAGACATTATCTGGCTCTCTGGATTAATAGCCTAGCGATTAATGCTGCAAAGTATTTACCTCTTGGCCTAGCAGGGGAAAACTTGGCTCATTCTCTTGAACTGACAAAATGAGCTGTTAAAGATGTGGGTTTTGGATTTTGTGGAGAAACATACAAGAATCTTTGTCATATGAATCCAAGAGAAATGTCTAGAGTATGATCAGGAATTTTTGGTTTTTTTCCTCATTCTGCCCGTCCAACCATATCCACATCAGTTAATGACTGTAGTGTTATTGCCTACTCTACACTAGGTTTGCATGCTATCCTTTATCTCCAATTCTGGGCACAAATGTGGCTGGTTCCAGTATGTTGCTAAAAGAATACTTGTATCAACCCATACCTGGCCAGTCAAATATTCCTCCCACTATGTTGGAGACAGTATGGAATGTATTGTACTGTTCATATCTAGGCAGCTACCTCTTCTCCAAAGATTACCATTAATCTGTAGATCAACACATAGTCAACACAAATCTTATTGTATGAAAATGTTTTCACCATACTCTTGCACTGTATTGAGACTTGGACTCTATGTCCGCAGCACATAAGAAATTCTACCAGAAATTGCCTTTGCTGCATTCAGTGTGCACACAGTGGAACAAAAATTACTGACCTTCAAACTTGCTCTGTAGATAACTTGCCAAAGCACCTGCAAAAGCAATTATTACAATGGACCGGACAATGTCTGGGTAGTTGAAGGATACTTAATGCAAACATGTATGTGGTGTTTTGCCTCACTGGAAATGGAGCCTGGCTATTCTTGGAGAGGTCATGTAAGTGAATGAAATTATATAAATACTTAAATTTTAACAGTTTACTTGTCTTTTAAATGCAAGTTGATAGCACACACCAGATTTTCTGTGCTTAATTAAAATTGCCATTTTCTGCAGCTGCCCCTATGCACATTTGTGCATAGAGATATGGATGGGTATACAAAACAAATAGATGTTGTGGGTGGAGGAAAAGACTGAAGATATAGGGTGTAGGTTTGCTCGCTGAGCTGTAGGTTTGATATCCAGACGTTTCATTACCTGCCTAGGTAACATCATCGGTGGTGACCTCCAAGTGAAGCGAAGCTGTTGGCTCCTGCTTTCTATTTATATCTTTCTCCTGGATGGGGTTCCTGGGGTTTGTGGTGATGTCATTTCCTGTTTGCTTTCTGAGGGGTTGATAGATGGCATCTAGGTCTGTTTGTTTATGGCGTTGTGGTTGGAGTGCCAGGCCTCTAGGAATTCTCTGGCATGTCTTTGCTTAGCCTGTCCCAGGATAGATGTGTTGTCCCAGTCGAATTGGTGGTTTCTTTCATCTGTGTGTAGGGCTACGAGTGAGAGAGGGGTGTGCCTTTTTGTGGTTTGCTGGTGTTAGTGTATCCTGATGGCTAACTTTCTTCCTGTTTTGTCCTGCGTAATGTTTGTGGCATCCTTTTGCAAGGAATTTTTATAGATGTTGGTTTTGTCCATGGTATGTACTGGGTCTTTTTGTTAGTTTTTGTTTGAGAGGATTGGTGGGTTTGTGTGCTACTAGAATTCTAAGGGGTCTTAGTAGTCTGGCTGTCATTTCTGAAACTTCTTTTGATATTTGGTAAGGTGGTTTGGGTTTCTAGCTGTGTTTGGTCTGCTTGTCGTGGTTTGTTCTTGAGGAATCTGCGCACTATATTTTTTGTCGGTTCTTCTTTGTGTAGTTCTGTTTTGTGTAGTTCGTCTGTGCTGCAGTTGTGGTGGCTTGTTGGAATGGTGTTCTGATACAGCTTCGTGTGTATGTTTTGGGATGGTTGCTGGTGTAGTTAAGTATTTGGTCAGTGTTTGTCGGTTTTCTGTATATGTAGGTTTGTAGTTCTCTGTTGTCCTTTCTTTCGACTGTGACATCCAGGAATGTGAGTTTGTTGTCGGTTTCTTCGTCCTTGGTGAACTTTATGCCTGTGAGGGTGTTGTGTTGATGATGTTAAATGTCTCTTCTATCTTGTTTCGTTTTGTGATGACAAAGGTGTCATCTACGTAGCAGACCAAGATTTTTGGTTTGCTGGTTGGTAGGGCTGTTTGTTCTAGTCTTTGCATTACTGCTTCTGCTAGGAATCCTGACAGTGGAGATCCCATGGGTGTGCCGTTGGTTTGTTTGTAGACTATGTTGTTGAAAGTGAAGTGGGTGGTGAGGCACAGGTCCACTAGCTTCATGATGTTTTCGTTGGTAATGTGATTGGTGGTTGGTGTGTGTATGATGGTCTTTTCTAAAAGTGTGGTAGGTGTTTCTTTTGCCAGGTCGATGTTGGAGGTGAACAGTGCTGTTAACGTCGAATGAGATCATTGCTTCGTCTTCCTCTATTTTGGTGTTTTTGATTTTTAGGAATTCCTGGGTGGAGTGGATGGAGTGCTGTGACTCTTCTAGGTATTTCAGTCTTGCGTGTAGTTCTTTGGCCAGTCTGTAAGTTGATGTTCTGGGTCTGAGGGGGGCACCTGGTTTATGGATTTTGGTAGCCTGTAGAATCGTGGGGTGTTGGTCCTGTCTGATTTCATTTTCTGGAATTCCGTCTTGTTTAATTGTCCGGAATTGTGTCATGTTCTTAGGAGGTACGTAATTTTGTTTCCTAGTTGTGGGGTCGGGTCTAGCTCCACCTGTTGGTAGGTGTTGGTTTCTGTGAGTCGTGCATTGGCTTTCTCGATGTGGTCCCTTCTGTGAGCTGACCTTTGTCTGCACGTAATATAACGATGTTGTCTTTTTTGAGGTTTTCTAGGGCTTTCTTTTCTTATGTGTTCAGTTTGTTTCCTTCCCTCTTTTGGCTCAGAAAGTAGGTGCAACTGTCTGTCTGATCGTTTGTTGTTTCTTCCGTGAGATCTACAAACAAACCAACGGCACACCCATGGGATCTCCACTGTCAGGAAGCAGTAATACAAAGACTAGAACAAACAGCCCTACCAACCAGCAAACCAAAAATCTTCGTCTGCTACGTAGATGACACCTTTGTCATCACAAAACGAAACAAGATAGAGACATTTAACATCATCAACACAACACCCTCACAGGCATAAAGTTCACCAAGGACGAAGAAACCGACAACAAACTCACATTCCTGGATGTCAGTCGAAAGAAAGGACAACGGAGAACTACAAACCTGCGTATACAGAAAACTGACGAACACTGACCAAATACTTAACTACACCAGCAACCACACACACACACACACACACACACACACACACCTGTATCAGAACACATCCAACAAGCCACCTTACAAAATTCCTTGCAAGGACTGTCACAAACACTTCATAGGATAAACAGGAAGAAAGTTAGCCATCAGGATACACGAATACCAGCTAGCCACAAAGACACGACACTGTCTCCCTCGTAGCACTCCACACTGATTTTAAAAAAGCCACCTTTTCGATTGGGACAACACATCCATCCTGGGACAGGCTAAGCAAAGGCATGCCAGAGAATTCCTAGAGGCCTGGCACTCCTACCACAACGCCATAAACACACAGACCTAGATACCATTTATCAACCCCTTAGAAAGCAAACAGGAAATGACATCACCACAAACCTCAGGAACCCTATCCAGGAGAAAGATATAAATAGAAAGCAGGAGACAACAGCTTTGCTTCACTTGGAGATCACCACTGATGATGTTACCTAGCCAGGTAATGAAACATCTGGATATCAAACCTACAGCTCAGTGAACAAGCCAACACCCTAAATCTCAACCTGAACTACAAACCTTCACAAACCTTGCAAAAAACTGTGAAGATAATTCAGTGGTTCATAGGGATTTCAGACGTGATCCTTTCTAGCTTGTTGCTGCTCATCCATGTTACTTTTCCAGTATTTTCACATCATTGCAAGAGGCACAAGGCCACTGGTTCGCAACTCGTTGAAAGCCACAGCCTACAACAATCGATGAGGGAAAGTGAAATGTCTTTCAGGCTTTATGGTTTTTTAACTGCAGAGTAGAGGACCACTTTTTGGAGGTCCAATGACTTTTTTTTTTCCCCCAAGCATGCATGCCCATGAGCTGTTCAGCTATCTAGGAGCCAATAACATCATTATTGTCGGGCAGGAAACCTTTGTCATTGGTCTATAGAATCATGACCAGTGGTTAGTCAGTTATCTATCAGACAAATCTTTGTGCACATTTTGGGCTTCAGCTGGTTTGCAGTAGCCTCCTAATCTGCTTTAACAAACTGCGCTTTAAATAGTACTTATGATGTGTCGGGTATTTTTGCTTTGATAAAGTGTAGTAATCCTTTTCACAATCCTTGGTTTTTAAAGCTGCCTTTTTTCCCATGTTCAAACCACGACCAAAAAATACAGACAAGTAAACAAAACAATCTTTACAGTACAAACATATGAATCATGAACAGGGAAAAGTCCTTCAACCTGTCAAGGTTTACTCTGATTCAATGAGATCATAGTTGATTTGATTATAACCTCAAATCACAAGTTCCTGCTTACCCTTGACAACATTTCACATCCTATCGCTTAACAAGCATCTGTCCACCTTTGCCTTAAAAATATTTCAGGATTAGGAAGAACATTCCAAATCCATGATGGGTTTAAGAGGGGTTAAAGTTTTAACTGGGTGATTCCTAGTTAATAAACAGTGATCCATAAGAGGAAATGCCCTCTTTAAAACCACCTTGTCAAAACCTCTCATGATCTTACAATTAAGTCACCTCTTGTACCTCAGTTCCAATGGGGTCAAACGCAGCTCGTCAAACCTTCTCACTAAAGTCACCCCCACCTTACAATTCCAAGTTGGTCTTGAGATCTTCTGGTAATTGCACTTGAGGCAGTTCAATCCTTTCCTAAGGAGACCAATACAGACCACAGCACTTCAAATGTGATACCATTAGGACCCTGTATAACCTTCCTACTTTTGTAGTCATTTCCCCTTGTGAAAAATAACATTGTTAACTGGTTTGTTTGACAATAATACTCTATTACTTTTCTTAATTACATGCTGTCGCTGCATGCTAACATTTTTGTGAAAAATGCACAAGAACACCCGGATCTGTTTCCACTTGAGCTGTGAATTCTCATCATTTAAATAATACGCTTTAAGTTAACTAGCTTGTAGTTCCTTGCTTGTTAAACCTGCTGTCTTCCAATCTAATGGGCCCTTCCTTATCAAGGGAGTTTGTGAAAGTTTAAAATCAACACCTAAACTATCTTACTAGCCATTTCTTTTAAGACCACCGGATGAAGGCATTCAGCACCCAGGCACTTGTCTGCTCGCAGTTACAACAATTTACTCAGCACCATTTTTCTGGTAATTTTGATTTTTCCTGAGTTCCTCCCTTATTTGCTGATTTTTATCCCTGCTTCTGCAATATTATTTGTATCCCGACCAGTGAAGACTGATGTAAAATACTTGTTTAATTATGGATGTAGGTTTGCTTGCTGAGCTGCAAGGTTCATTTTCAGATGTTTTGTCACCATACTAGGTAACATAATCAGTGGGCCTCTGGATGAGGCACTGATGGTACGGCCCACTTTCTATTTCAATAAGACCGACTTCCAAACAAATGAAATCAGACGGATCCAACACACCATACTTCCACGGATTACCTAATATTCACAAACCACAAGACCCCCCGCCCCCACCAAGACCCATAATCTCGCTACCTGGAGCACCAACTTATAGATTGGCTAAGGGACTAATTAAAGGCTAAAACTTAGTAGAAGACTCATGCCACTCCATGCACTCCACCCAAGAATTCCTGAAGACCACCAAAGGCACCAAGATAGCGGTTGAAATAATGATCCTCTTTGACATAGGGGCCCTGTTCACATCCATTGACATCAGCTGCAAATGTGTTGCTGGTCAAAGCACAGCAGGTTAGGCAGCATCTCAGGAATAGAGAATTCGACGTTTCGAGCATAAGCCCTTCATCAACCTGGCCAAGGAGACACTGACTACATTAGAAGAACCAAATACACATCCACCAAACACCACCAACTTCATCAGCAAGGACAATATCATCAAGTTAGTGAACTTATGCTTTAGCACAAACTTCACCTTCAACAACAAGACCTCTAGAAAAACCAATGGAACACCCACAGGATCTCCAATATCTGGGTTCTTAACAGATGCAATAATGCAGAGACTCAAACAAACGGTTCTGCCAACCGTCCAACCCAAACTTCGGATCCGCGACTTGGATGACACCTTTGTCATCACTTTAAAAAAAACAAATTAAAGGCAACCTTCAAGACCATTAATAATACCCTTACTAACATAAAATTCACAAAGAGAAGAAAGGTAACACCAAACTGCCATTCCTAGATGTTGTGGTAGAGCAAACAGCCAATGGGGAACTTCAAACCAATGTCTACAGGAAAACAACACCTACGGACCAAATACTGAACTACAGAAGCAATCATCCCAACATCCACAAACAAAGCTGCATTAGAACATTATTCCAATGAGCCACTACATCCTGTAGCACAGAGGAACTACGCAGAACAGAAGAAAATAACCTATACCATGTATTCTAAAAGAATGTACCCAACGAACACAGTCCGCTGATTTCTTAGCAACAAACTGAAACGAACAGACAACACGTGTCCAGCAACCATAGCCACTCTCCTCTACATTAGACATCTTGGAAATGACTGCCAGACTACTCAGACCTCTTGGCATCATGGAAGCCCACCAACACACTAAAACAGCAGCTAATTAATGTGAAAGACCCCATACAAACAACAAGCAAAACTATTTCATTTACAAAAATCCTTGCAAGAACTGTGACATACCGGCAGAAAACTAGTAACAGGATGTATGAACATCCAACTAGCCACAAAAAGACATGACCCACTCTGTCTTAGCATCCTTATAGACAGATGAGTAAGAACACACTTCGACTGGGATAACACATCCATCCTAGGACAAGCAAAATAGGACACGTGAGAATTCCTAGAAGCATAGCATTCCAATTGCAACTCTATCAACAAACACATTGACTTGGATCCTGTTTACCACCCCCTGAGAAAAAGAACAAGAAATGGCATCACCACAGGAAAGTACCCATGGAAGCCTAAACCCATAAGTAGAAAGCATACAATCAGTGCTTCACCGGAGGCTCACTGATGTTACCTAGTGTGGTGACATAATGTCTGAAAATGAACCTTGTAGCTCAGTGAGCAAACTTACATTCAGGACCTCAACCTGAGCTACAAATCTTTTCGATACTCGCGAACTTGTTCAATTAATCTGGAATTTCCCTATATTTTCCATCAACTTTAATGCTCACTTTTTGTTGAGTTTGTAAATGTTTCAATGAAAATTTTTTTAAAATGTTTTTAGATTTCTCCCTCTTTTGTCATTCTTTGTTTTATTTTTGATAGGCTATACGTCAGAATCAAATCTATCTTTGCACAACCATTTACTTTTTTATCTTTTTAGTTTGATAGTATCTCTAACCTCTCGTTAACGACTGTATTAGGCAAGAACTTGTGGGCAGATGTTCACCGGTAAAGGGATGGCTGGAAAATGGGAAGCCTTCAGAAATGAGATAATGGGAATCCAGAGAAAGTATATTCCTATCAGGGTGAAAGGAAAGGCTAGTAGGTAGAGAAAGCTGGATGACTAAAGAAATTGAGGGTTTGGCTTTTTAAAAAAAAAGGAAGCATGTGTAAGGTATAGACCGGATAGATCGAGTGAATCTGTAGAAGACTATAAAGGCAGTAGGAGGATACTTAAGAGGGAAATCAGGAGGGCAAAAAGGGGACATGGGATAGCTTTGGAAAATAGAATTAAGGAGAATCCAAAGAGTTTTTACAAATACATTAAGGACAAAAGGGTAACTAGGGAGAGAATAAGGCCCCTCAAAGATCAGCAAGACAGCCTTTGTATGGAGCCTCAGAAAATGGGGGAGATACTAAATGAGTATTTTGCATCAATATTTACTGTGGAAAAGGATATGGAAGATATAGACTGTAGGGAAATAGATGGTGACATCTTGCAAAGTGTCCATATTACAAATGAGGTAAAAACAATGACTGCAGATGCCAGAAACCAGATTCTGGATTAGTGGTGCTGGAAGAGCACAGCAGTTCAGGCAGCATCCGAAGAGCGCCCTAACCCTAACCCATATTACAGATGAGGCAGTGTTGGATGCCTTGAAATGGGTGAAGGTGGATAAATCCCTAGGACCTGATCAGGTGTACCCTAGAACTCTGTGGAAAGCTAGAGAAATGATTGCTGGGCCTCTTGCTGAGATATTTCTATCATCGATAGTCAAAGGTGAGGTGCCGGAAGACTGGAGGTTAGCTAATGTGGTGCCACTGTTTAAGAAGGGTGGTAAGGACAAGCCAGGGAACTATAGACCAGTGAGCCTGACCTTGGCGGTGGGCAAGCTGTTGGAGGGAATCCTGAGGGACAGGATGTACATGTATTTGGAAAGGCAGGGACTGATCAGGAATAGTCAACATGGCTTTGTGGGTGGGAAATCATGTCTCTTAAACTTGATTTGAGTTATTTTTTGAAGAAGTAACAGAGGATTGAGGAGGGCAAAGCAGTAGATGTGATCGATATGGACTTCAGTAAGGCGTTCGACAAGGTTCCCCATGGGAGACTGATTAGCAAGGTTAGATTTCATGGAGTACAGGGAGAACTGTCCATTTGGATACAGAACTGGCTCAAAGGCAGAAGACAGAGGGTGGTGGTGGAGGGTTGTTTTTCAGGCTGGTGGCCAGTGACCAGTGGAGTGCCACAAGGATCGGTGCTGGGTCCTCTACCTTTTGTCATTTACATAAATGATTTGGATGCGAGCATAAAAGGTACAGTTAGTCAGTTTGCAGATGACACCAAAATTGGAGGTGTAGTGTACAGCGAAGGTTACCTCTGGTTACAAGAAGATCTTGACCAGATGGATCAATGGGCCGAGAAGTGACAGGTAGAGTTTAATTCCGATAAATGCGAGGTGCTGCATTTTGGGAAAGCAAATCTTAGCAGGGCTTATACACTTAATGGTCAGGTGCTAGGAAGCGTCGCTGAACAAAGAGACCTTGGAGTGCAGGTTCATAGCTCTTTGAAAGTGGAGTCGCAGGTCGATAGGATAGTGAAGAAGGCGTTTGGTATGTTTTTCTTTATTGGTCAGAGTATTGAGTACAGGAGGTGGGAAATCATGTTGCGGCTATACAGAACATTGGTTAGGCCACTGCTGGAATATTGCGTGCAATTCTGGTCTCCTTCCTATCGGAAAGATGCTGTGAAACTTGAAAGTGTTCAGAAAGGATTTACAAGGTTGTTGCCAGGGTTGGAGAATTTGAGCTACAGGGAGAGGCTGAACAGGCTGGGGCTGTTTTCCCTGGAGTGTCGGAGGCTGAGGGGTGATCTTTTGGAGGGGTTTATAAAATTGAGGGGCATGGATAGGGTAAATAGACAAAGTCTTTTTTCCTGGGGTCAGGGAGTCCAGAACAGAGGGCATAGGTTTAGGGTGAGAGGGAAAAGATATGAGATACCTAAGGGGCAACGTTTTCATGCAGATGGTGGTACATGTATCGAATGAGCTGCCAGAGAAAGTGGTGGAGGCTGGTACAATTACAACATTTTAAGAGGCATTTGGATGGGCAGATGAATAGGAAGGGTTTGGAGGGATATGGGTTGAGTGCTGACAGGTGGGACTAGATTGGGTTGGGATATCTGATAGGCATGGACAGGTTGGACGGAAATGTCTGTTTCCATGCTATTCGTCTCTGACTCCATGACAGATGGTGGGGTCATTGCCTTGGATGTTTCTTTTTAGATTATACCTATTTTGTACATTCTGAAATGTTCTGTTAAATGTCTGTCCCTGTATCTCAATTGAAAGATTTGTCAACCTAGTTTTCCAATTTACTTTAACCAACTTTGTTTTCATGCCCTCATCAATCCTCTTATTTAAATTTTAAGAAGTCTCTGACCTACTCACCTGTCCCTTGAACCAAACTTAAAATTCAGCCTGGTAGCCAAGACACCTTCAATGAGGTAATTCATTAATCCTGTCTGTACTGCATTGTCTGCTGTCTGGATCATGCCATTTTTATTATTTCGGGGAAGTGATGGCCTGGTGATTATCACTGGATTGTTAATCCAGAGAGCCAGGTAATTTTCTAGGACCCAGGTTCAAATCCTACCATGGCAGATGGTGGAATTTGAATGCAATAAAAAAAAATCTGGAATTAGCACTTCTCTAATGATCATGAGACCATTGTCAATTGTTGGAAAAACCCATCTGGTTCAGTGTATTTCAGGGGAGGAAACTGCTTGTCTTACCTGGTCTGGCCTGTGTGTGACACCAGGCCAACAGCAATCTGGTTGACACTTAACTGCCCTCTGGGTAATTAGGATTGGGCCATAAATGCTGCCCTAGCTTGTGCCATCCACATCCTTAAATTAATCTATATCAAAAAAAATACCCTAGAAACATTTGATGAATCCTCATTTAGGCAACCGTTTGACTGCAAAAGTCAGATGACCAATCTGTAGATTAAAACCTCCCATGATTATTGCTGTGCCTTTGTGACCAGCTCTCATCATTTCTGTTTTTTTTTTGCTGCACCATACAATGTGGTTACTGTTAGGGGACTGGCACAGCTTTACCAAAAAGTGATTGTTCATTTTAATCATTTCTCATTTCTGTCCAAACACTTTCCATATGTTGGGTTTTTGAACTTAGGCCATCCTTTTCTATTGTCCTGATACCAGTGTTAACTGACAGAACCACCCTTCCACATTTTCCCAGTCTCCTGTCATAAACGTCTTTTGCTCTGCAAGATTTTGCTCCCCATCCATATTATTCTGCAACCAAGCCTCTAATGGTGCTATCATTAGTTCTTCATTCACGCTGGAACTGTGAAAATTAAAAACCTCCTACAAAAACACTGAAGCTGTCCTTGGAATGTGACGGTGTTGACATTAATGACTAGGAGGAGCTTGGCACAAATAATTCAAAATAGTGACAAATTGTCCATCACCTTTGCTGCCATGCTGCCTCAAGAAGTGAAGAAAAGGAATCCAAATGTACTCTGGATTCCACCGACCCTGGGACATGGCCTTGACCATGAATAGATAACGCTGTTGAGTTGAAGGACAGTGGGTGGTAAACAGTGCTAAGTAAAGCTATAACTACAAGATCAGACCAAAGGTTTGCAGTACTGTTGGTCATGTATTGGGAGAGAGCTGGATCATCCCAATGGCTAGAGTTACACCTCACAACCCATGATGATGGTTGTGGTCTTTTTGGAAATTGATCATCAGTCCCAGGGAATAATTACACTAGTTGTTTAGGCCATTGTTTCAGGCCCAACCAGTTTCACTAATGCCTTCCTGTCTCTAGCGTGTCAGATTTTGGAGACCTGTTATTACAGTGTATGGTGCCATTCAGAACTTAGAAACAAAAGCAGTCTATGTTCATATGCAGCAAAACCTGGATATGATGCAGGCTTAGTACGATAAGTGGCAAGTTACATTATGTCAACACCCAGTGCCTGGTAGTGATTATCTCTAACTTGAAAATATGATCATCTCGCCTTTTTATCGCTATTGCTGAATTCCTCCATTATCAACATGTTGAGGGGTTACATCGGCCAGGTGGGTAACTCACCTACAAAGTTCCCAAAGCTTATCCACTATCTACAACAATGGCTTGTTCATGCAATTGAGAACAAGTGTGGTTTGCTAACACTTGAGCTCAACATCATACAGGACAAAGCCCACTTGACTGGCACCCATCACCACAGCAAATATTAATTTCTTTCAGCACAGTGTCGGCAGAGCGCACTAGGTGTTCAATAGCAACTTGCCATGTTTTCTCCATTTGCACCTTCGAAATCCATGACTCCTACCACTTTTAGGAGAAAGTGAGGACTGCAGATGCTGGAATTCAGAGTCAAAAAGCATGGCGCTATAAAAGCGCAGCAGATCAGGCAGAATCCGAGGAACAGGAGGATAGAGTTTCGAGCATAACATCTTCATCACAAATAATGAAGAGCTTACACTCAACGTTGACTCTCCTGCTCCTCGGATGCTGTCTGGCCGGCTGTGCTTTTCCAGCATCATATATTTTTGACTTCTAGAGACTGCAGATACATGGAAGCACCACTGTCAACAATTCATCAAAGCTATGTGTCGCCCCGATTTGGAAATATATTGCCGTTACTTCAGTGTCACTGAGTCAAAATCCTGGAAATCTTTGCACCTGCACTGCCTGTATAGTACAGTGGTTCAAGAAGGGAACTTTCCATCACTTTTTTATCAAAAGCTGTAAATGTTGGCCTTGGTAATGTCACTTGCATCTCATAAGAATAAAAGTAGATAAATCTTAAACTAATATATATTTGATCAAACGCAAACAAACAAATGTCTTTATGGCTGTACGTTTTATGTTTATTTTAATATCTGGTTACAGCTAAAGGTATGAATGTCTGCCGCAGATGGGGTTACCTTAATTTGCAGCCATGCTTTTCTGTTCTAGGGGCAGTTCTTCGATGAATCCTATGGGTTTTATCCAGGACAGATGTTGTTTGGAGCAGCTAAAGTTTTCTCCAACGTCCAATGGCTCTCTGGTGTTCGACCTGTACTGAGCAAAAAGAGCAAGTTTAAGGCGGTAGTTGAAGAGGTATTTTTAAAAGTTTAAGAATCAAACTTGCTGTATTGCCTGTTAAATGACCATATTTTTAGAATTTCTCTGGGTCTTGCTCCAGTGTGATCTTGAGACCCCTCACTAAGGGAAAGACCTCTGTGTCTGTATCATAGGCAACCACTGGAGATAATATAACCTGGCACGTACAGGCAAAAGTGATCTGTTGACCTTTGAAATGGAATGATTAATTTAATGTAATTTAGGGGTTTAATTAGGAACAATGTCTATACGTCTATTTAAATTGGCTGTGACTCTTGGTATAATATGCATACCTTCTGTGAAATTGTTTCTTAAGTATCTTGAAATACTGATTTGCAAAGTGTATTCTAAGCTCTTGTTCTTGTGGTTACTATTGTAAAAACTCATGAACTAAAATGTTGTGAAGTTTTGCACATGCAGATCAGTTACACTGTGTTATGTGGGAATTGCCTTTAATATGGAGCTTGTTGAACTGCTCAGTGGAAGACCTGGCTGGATGAGGTTAGTGTTTTGTGGTTGAGAGTAGATGAACAATGTGCTGGCTGAAATATTCCTTTCCTAGATGGATACAAGTGAGAAACGAATCCTGTTGAAGTATCCAATGGTTCAGAAGCTATGTAGACATCTTCTGACTATCCTTTTATAGTGGATTTAAACAGAGGCATTATTGGTTTTTCAGTATCTGCTTCAGATACAATCAACACAAACAGGGCATATTTCAAAAGATTCCTGTAGGTGTTTGGTGAATGCGAACCTTATCCAGCCTCTTTCTAACCATTTGTATCCTACAATTCCTTTCTCCCTCATTTACCTAACCTGTTTCTCCTCCATTTCATTTGTTATTTGCTTCAACCACTTCAGAAGAGTTCTTCAGTCTTGCCCTTTTCCAATTAAGTTTCTCCAGAATGTCCATTTAAATTTATTAATTCCTATATTTATATTTAGGAGTTAGAGTTGTAGAGTTAAACAGCCTGGAAGTTGGCATTGACAAGTTGGGGTGAACTGCCTACCAGGCTTCCTAGAATGAATTAGTTCTGTTTCTGTGTTTGGCCTGTATCCCCCTCAACCTTTCCTACCCATGTTCCTGTCCAAATGTCCTTTCATTGTCGTAATTGTACATACTTCTTCCACTTCCTCTGGCAGCTTGGTCCATTTGCATATGCACCACTCTGTGGAAAAAGTTACCCCTTGGGTCCCTTTTTTGTTTTAAAAAAGTCTGCCCCACTCTCCTTAAACCTATACTCTCTAGATTTGGATTTCCCTACCTTGGGGAAGAGATCTTGGTTATTTGTGATCTCTATTCCCGTCACGTTTTAAACCTCTGAAAGGTTACCTATCAGCTGCCTATGCTCCAGGGAAAAAAGACCCAGCCTATCTTTATAACTCAAATTTCCAATCTCCGTAACATCCTAGTAAATCTTTTTGGCACCTTTTCCAGTTTAATAACATCCTTCCTACAGCAGGGTGACCAGAACTGTGTATCAAATGTGGCCTTACCAATATCTTGTAAAGCTCTAACTTGAAGTTCCAACTCCAATACTTGACGCTGTGACCGATTTGAAGGCAAATGTGCCAAACGTAGTCTTCACCACCCTGTATACAAGGAACTACGTACTCTTGGATCTGTTTGCCAACGCTCTCTGGGGAATGACTATTAACTATGTAAGACCAGTGGAGTGCCACAAGGATCGGTGTTGGGTCCACTACTTTTTGTCATTTATATAAATGATTTGGATGTGAGCTGAAGAGGTATAATTAGTAAGTTTGCAGGTGATCAAAACTGGAGGTGTAGTGGACAGCGAAGTTTTCACTGGAGTGTCAGAGGTTGAGGGTTGACCTTTATAGAGGTTTATAAAATTATGAGGAGCATGCATTGGGTAAATAGACCAGGTCTTTCCCCTGGGATTGGGTTGTCCAGAACTAGTGGGATTAGGTTTTGGGTAAGGGGAAAGATATAAAAGAGAGCAACCTTTTCAAACAGAGGGTGGTACGTGAATGGAATGAGGAAGTGGTGGAGGCAAGCACAATTGAAACATTTAAGAGGCATTTGAATGGGTTTATGAATAGGAAGATTTGGAGAGATATGGGCTGGGTTCTGGCAAGTGGGACTCAATTAGGTTGGGATATCTGGTTGGCATGGTAAAGTTGGACCAAAGGGTCTGGTTTCCATGCTCTGACTCTAAATGCTGCCCTGGTTGTCTTGCATTTACAAAATGCAATGTCTTGCATTTACCTGAATTAACTCCATCTGCTAGGCACATGGCTCACTCTCTCAGTGGAGCAGGTAAGGGATGTTTGGCAGTGGCTGCTTGAAGGCTCGGTGACGTTTCTTTAATGGTTTAAATTTGAAAGTTTTTGTTTTTAAAAATGCGCGGAGCGGACCCGGAAGCTGGTGTAGCGCAAGCTTACCTGGGTAAGTTGTTTTTTCCTATAAAGCCGCGCAGGAGAGGAACCCGAGGCACTACAGAGGTAGTGCCTCCCACCCGCCCTCCTCCTCTCACCTAATAATAAGACCCGTTGTGGTAAGCAGGTAAGTACTGCATTTTGCTTGTTCTATTGTTTAGATCTAGTTTTTTTTTAAAAGGTTACTTTTAGAGGGATGGCAGTGAAGGCAGTGCAATGTTTTCCTCTTGCAACATGTTTGAGGTGAGGGATGCCATGGTCATCCCTGCTGATTACACTTGCAGGAAGTGCACCCATCTCCAGCTCCTCCAAGACCTTGTTAAGGGAGCAGGAGTTGGATGAACTTAGGATCATTTGGGAGGCAGAGGGGGTCATAGGTCGGAGCTTTAGGGAAGTAGTAACTCCAAAGATTGCAGACAGATGGGTGACAGTGAGGGGGACTGGGAGGAAGCAGTCAGTGCAGGGACACCCTGCGGCTGTTCCCCTCAAGAACAAGTATACTGTTTTGGATACTTGTGGGGGAGACGACTTACCAGGAGTAAGCAGTGGGGTTCAGGCCTCTGGCACGAAGCCTATCCCCGTTGCTCAGAAGGGAAGGGTGGAGAAGAGCAGAGCAATAGTTATTGGGGTCTCCAATAGTTCAGGGCACAGGTGGTTTTGTGGGGGTGAGAGAGACTCACGTTTGGTATGTTGCCTCCCAGTGCAAGGGTACGTGATGTCTCTGATCGCGTTTTCCGGGTCCTTAAGGGGGAGGGGGAGCGGCCCGAAGTAGTGGTCCATATTGGCACCAACGACATAGGTAGGAAGAGGGATGAGGATGTTAGGCAGGCTTTCAGGGAGCTAGGTTGGAAGCTCAGAACACAGCTGTTGTCTCTGGTTTGTTACCCGTGTCACTCGATAGAGAGTTGAGGAATAGGGAGAGAGAACAGTTAAATGCGTGGCTACAGGGATGGTGCAGGAGGGAGGGATTCTGGTTTCTGGATAACTGGGGTTCTTCCTGGGGAAGGTGGGACCTCTATAAACAGGATGGTCTACTCCTGAACCTGAGGGGCACCAGTATCCTTGGGGGAAGGTTTGCTAGTGCTTTTTGGGGGCGGGGGGGGGGTTTAAACTAACTCTGCAGGGGCATGGGAACTTAGACTGTAGCTTTAGGGTGCGGTACCTGGAGTGTAGGGAGGTTAGGAACATGGCGTCAGACTCGAAGGAGGGTGCCTGTAAACAAGAAGGTGGCTTGAAGTGTGTATACTTCAATGCGAGAAGTATGCGAAATAAGGTAGGTGAACTTGCAGCGTGGATTGGTACCTGGGATTTCGATGTTGTGGCTATTAACGAGACATGGGTAGAACAGGGACAGGATTGGCTGTTGCAGGTTCCAGGGTTTAAATGTTTTAGTAGGGTCAGAGGTGGGGGTAAAAGAGGGGGAGGTGCGGCATTGCTTGTCAAAGATAGTATTACAGCGGTGGAAAAGACGATGGAGGAAGACTTGCCATCTGAGGTAATTTGGGCTGAGGTTAGAAATAGGAAAGGTGAGGTCACCCTGTTAGGAGTTTTCTACAGGCCTCCTAATAGTCCTAGAGACGTAGAAGAAAGGATTGCGAGGATGATTCAGGAGAAGAGTGAAAGTAATAGGGTGGTTGTTATGGGGGACTTTAACTTTCCAGATATTGACTGGGAAAGCTATAGCTCGAATACGTTAGATGGGTCGGTGTTTGTCCAATGTGTGCAGGAGGGTTTCCTGACACAATATGTAGACAGGCCAACAAAAGAATTGGAGGTAGGTGAGCACTTTGGGGACAGTGACCACAATTCGTTGACTTTTACTCTAGTGATGGAGAGGGATAAGAGTGCACTACAGGGCAAGAGTTATAGCTGGGGGCAGGGAAATTATGATGCAGTGAGGCATGACTTAGGATGTGTGGCTTGGAAAAGTAGGCTTCAAGGGAAGGGCACAATCGATATGTGGAGCTTGTTCAAGGAGCAGCTATTGAGTGTCCTTGATAAGTATATACCTGTCAGGCAGGGAGGAAAGGGTCATGTGAGGGAGCCGTGGTTTAATAAGGAATTGGAATCCCTTGTTAAAGGGAAGAGGGCGGCCTATGTAAAGATGAGGTGTGAAGGTTCAATTGGGGCGATTGAGTGTTATAAGGTAGCCAGGAAGGATCTAAAGAGAGAGCTAAGAGCAGCAAGGAGGGGACATGAAAAGTTCTTGATTGGTAGGATTAGGGAAAACCCAAAGGGTTTCTATAGGTATGTCAGGAATAAAAGAATGACTAGGGTAGGAATAGGTCCAGTCAAGGATAGTAGTGGGAAGTTGTGTGTGGAGGCTGAAGAAATTGGGGAGACAATGAATACTTTTCATCAGTATTCACTCAGGAACAGGACGTTGTTGCCGATGTGAATATTGAGTCACAATTAATTAGAATGGATGGCTTTGAGGTATGTAGGGAAGAAGTGTTAGAAGTTCTGGAAAAGGATGAAAATAGATAAGTCCCCTGGGCCTGATAGCATTTATCCTAGGATTCTCTGGGAAGCAAGGGAGGAGATTGCAGAGCCATTGACCTTGATTTTTATGTCCTCGTCTACAGGAATAGTGCCAGAAGACTGGAGGATAGCAAATGTTGTTCCCTTGTTCAAGGAGGGGAGTAGGGATAACCCTAGTAACTATAGGCCAGTGAGTCTCACTTCTGTTGTGGGCAAAGTCTTAGAATTCTAAGGGGTAGGATTTATGAACATCTGGATAGGAATAATGTGATCAAGGATAGTCAGCATGGTTTTGTGAAGGGCAGGTCGTGCCTCACAAACCTTATTGAATTCTTTAAGAAGGTGACTAAGGAGGTGGACAAGGGTAAAGCGGTAGATGTGGTGTATATGGATTTTAGTAAGGCATTTGATAAGGTTCCCCATGGTAGGCTACTGCAAAAAAAATGGAGGTATGGCATTGAGGGTGAGTTGGAGGTTTGCATTAGGAATTGGCTGGCTGGAAGAAGACAGAGGGTAGTAGTTGATGGTAAAGGTTCACCTTGGAGTGCAGTTACCAGCGGTGTTCCGCAGGGATCTGTTTTGGGACCATTGCTGTTTGTCATTTTTATAAATCACCTGGAGGAGGGGCTAGAAGATTGGGTAAGCAAGTTTGCGGATGATACGAAAATCGGTGGAGTTGTTGACAGTGAGGAAGGATGTGGCAGGTTACAGCGGGATATAGAAAGTTGCAGAGCTGGGCAGAAAGGTGGCAAATGGAGTTCAATGTAGGTAAGTGTGAAATGATTCACTTTGGTAAGAGTAACAAGATGGGGTACTGGGCTAATGGTCGGATACTTGGTAGTGTGGATGAGCAGAGGGATCTCAGTGTCCATGTACACGGATCTCTGAAAGTTGCCACCCAGGTAAATAGTGCTGTGAAGAAGGCATATGGCGTACTGGCTTTTATTGGTAGAGGAATTGAGTTCCGGAGTCCTGAGGTCATGTTGCAGTTGTATAAGACTCTGGTGCGGCCGCACCTGGAGTATTGTGTGCAGTTTTGGTCGCCATACTATAGGAAAGAAGTGGAGGCACTGGAACGGGTGCAGAGGAGGTTTACCAGGATGTTGCCTGGTATGGTAGGAAGATCGTATGAGGAAAGGCTGAGGCACTTGGGGCTGTTTTCATTGGAGAAAAGAGGCTTTTGGGGTGACTTGATAGAGGTGTACAAGATGATTAGGGGTTTAGATAGGGTTGACCATGAGAACATTTTGCCACGTATGGAGTCAGCTATTACACAGGGGCATAGCTTTAAATTAAGGGGTGGTCGGTATAGGATAGATGTTAGGGGTAGATTCTTTACTCAGCGAGTCGTGAGTTCATGGAATGCCCTGCCAGTAACAGTGGTGGACTCTCCCTCTTTATGGGCATTTAAACAGGCATTGGATAGACATAGAGGATAGTGGGCTAGTGTAGGTTAGGTGGGCTTGCATCGGCGCAACATCGAGTGCTGAAGGGCCTATACTGCGCTGTATTTTTCTATGTTCTTATGTTATGCCTTATCCGTTGCTCCCGATGCGGTCTCCTCTACATTGGGGAGACTGGACGCCTCCTAGCAGAGCGCTTTAGGGAACATCTCCGGGACACCCGCACCAATCAACCACACGGCCCTGGGCCCAACATTTCAACTTCCCCTCCCACTCTGCCGAGGACATGGAGGTCTCTGGGCCTCCTTCACTGCCACTTCCTCACCACCAGACGCCTGGAGGAAGAACGCCTCATCTTCTGCCTCGGAACACTTCAACCCCAGGGCATCAATGTGGACTTCAGCAGTTTCCTCATTTCCCCTTCCCCCACCTCATCCTAGTTCCAAACTTCCAGCTCAGCACTGTCCCCATGACTTGTCTACCTGCCTATCTTCTTTTCCATCTATCCACTCCACCCTCCACCTATCGCCTTCATCTACTCACCTATTGTATTCCATGCTACTTTCTCCCCACCCCCACCCTCCTCTAGCTTATTTCTCCATGCTTCAGGCTCTCTGCCTTTATTCCTGGTGAAGGGCTTTTACCCGAAACATCGATTTTGCTGCTCCTTGGATGCTGCCTGAACTGCTGTGCTCTTCCAGCACTACTAATCCAAAATCTGGTTTCCAGCATATGCAGTCATTGTTTTTAACTATGCCTAGGCCCAGTTCATCAAGATCCTATTGTATTCTTACATAATCTTCTTTGTTCACAATGCCAAAGATTTTAGTGCCTTTGGCAAATTTACTAACCATGCCTCCTAGGTTCTCATTCAAATCGTTTATTTAAATGGTGAGCAACAGTGGATCCGCTAATTGTTGTGGCATACCATTGGTCACAGGCCTTCAGTGTGAAAAATAACCCTCTACCACCACCCTGTCTCCTATCATCAAGCCACTTTTGTAACCCATTGCCTAGGTCTTACTGGACCCCATGTGGTCTAACCTTATTAACCAGTCTACCATATTTTACCTTGTTGAGTGCCTTGCTAAGGTCCAAGTACACAACATTTTTGAGACACTATTTCTCATGTACAAAGCCATGCTGACTATCCCGAGTCAGTCCTAGCCTTTGCCAATGTATGTGGATCTTGTCTGAGTCCCCTCCGACAACTTGCCGACCACTGACAGTCGGCTGACCATTTGTAGTTCCCTCGTTTTCCTTGCAGCCTTTAATACATAATGCCATACCATTAACTACCCTCCAGTCTTGTACCTCCTCCGTGGCTGTCAGCGATACAGGTATCTCTTAGGAGCTCTAATTTCTTCCCTAGCTTCCCACAATGACCTGGGATAGTCTTAATCAGGTCCCAGGGATTTAAGTACTACTTGTTAGAGATGTTAAGAAATGTGCCTCAGTTAATCTAAGGGACCCGATATGCTTTATGTTCTAGGTGCAAGTGGTGGAGCTTCGAGTTTCCTGGATAACAAAGAGCTTTTGTCTTGGTGGAAGTGAGAGTGTTTATCCTCCATCTCCAGTTATCACACATGACAATTTGCCCAGGTATGGTGGGAGTTAAATTTCATCACTGACTGGAAAATAGAGTCCAAGAATAAACTAGTAAGAAATTTTTTTTTAAATTTAAGAACTTTCACTAACCTTCTGAGCTTCTCCAACATTTTCTGTTTGTTTCTGTTTCGGAGCTAGTTTTGCTCTCCATCACTGTGAGAGATATCTCTTGCTGTTTTATGATTGTAGACCACTAGGTCAACACAGTACAAGGATGTGACATGCCAAGAGGATAGTGGTTTAAGTTTTTGTTCTTTTGTAAGTACTGCTGGAACTTGCCTGAAAATGTAGTGAACTCCTATCAGGTGATTGGGAGGCATGTTTTAGTCTAGCATAGTCAATTTTAAAATTGAAATGAAACAAGTACTTTTTAGGTTTTGATCTCTTTCAGATCTTGGTGAACTTGACATTTCATTCTATTTCACTTTGTTAATCTGTTTTCTTGCAGAAAATTGTGTACTTTATTTTCTCATTCAAATCAAACACACAACTAGCAGTAATGCATTTTCTTTGCTGAATTTTATGGGTTTATACTTGGAACAAGATGTTTATAATTGTACTTTCCTGCAGTGTCTGATTTTTGTTTCCTTTTAGGTTAAAATCCTTTTAAGTGTTAATAGAATCTTGGAAAACATTAAGTTTCACAAGGATGTTGCCAGGGTTGGAGGATTTGAGCTATAGGGGAGGCTGAATAGGCTCGGGCTACTTTCCCTGGAGTGTTGGAGGCTGGAAAGTGACCTTTATAGAAGTTTATAAAATCATGAGGGGCATGAGCAGGGTAAATAGACAAGGTCTTTTCTCTATGGTGGGGGTAGTCCAGAGCTAGAGGGCACAAGTTTAGGGCACGAGGGGAAAAATTTAAAAGGGACCTAAGGGGCAACTTTTTCACACAAAGGGTAGTGTGTGTATGGAATGAGCTGCCAGAGGAAGTGGTGGACACTGGTGCAATTAGAACATTTAAAAGGCACCTGGAGTGTACGAATATGAAATGTTTAGAGGGATATAGGCCAAGTGCTGGCAAATGGGGCTAGATTAGGTTAGTTTATCTGGTTGACATGGAAGAGTTGGACTGGAGGGTCTGTCTCTATTCTGTATATCTCTGTGACTCTGACTCTAATTGGATTAAACAAGGTCAGCATGAGTTTATAAAAGGAAAGTCATGCTTAACTAATCTATTGGAATTCTTTTGAGGGTACAACTGGAAGAATAAAGATTAGATTCCCTACACTGTAGGGAACAAATTCCCAACAAATCCACACCGACCCTCCAAAGAGTAACCCACCCACGCCCATTTCCCTCTGACTAATGTATGGGCACTATGGACAATTTATCATGGCCAATTCACCTGACCTGCACATCTTTGGACTGCGGGAGGAAACTGGAGCATCCGGTGGAAACCCACGACAGACACGGGAGAATGTGCAAACTCCACAGTGACAGTTGCTCGAGGCTGGAATTGAACCTAGGACCTTGGTGCTGAGAGGCAGCAGTGGTAACCACTGAGCCACTGCCAGTGGATGTGTCCTTTTATTTCAGGAAGGCTTTTGATAAGGACCCACAAAAGACTGGTGGGCAAAAATAAAGCATTAGGGAGTGGGGAATATACTGGCATGGATTGAGAATTGGTTGGTAGGCTAGAAACAGTGAGAGGAAGTGGTCAATCTATATAAATTGGAAACAAATCAGTTCCTTGAAGCTTACTAATGACATCTCGAGGTGGGATTGAGCATTGAGGATGCAACTGGCTTTAGGATATCTTACACAAGTTGAGTATGCGGACAAACACATGACAGATGCAGTGCAATGTGGCTAAATGTGAGACTGTACACTTGGTGTGAAAAACAAAGGAAGAGTAGTATTTAACTGGTGACATATTGGGAAATGTGAATGTACAAAAGGATATCGGTGTACTTGCACATTAGTCAATGATAGCAAACATGCAGATGCAGCAAACAATTAGGCAGGCAAAGTATATACAGTGTTGGCCTTCATTGCAGAGAATTTTAGTTCCAAAGTAGAGATGCCTTACTGCAGTTATTCAGAGCCTTGCTGAGACCACATCGGAGTATTGTGCAGTTTTGGTTTGGAGTGCAGTGGTTAATACTGGAGATAGTAGGACTGTTATAGAGATCAGTTAATTTTTGATTAGATTGAAATTTTTTTTCATAAATGGTATCAAAGGATATGTATCAAAGGTGTATGAGTCAATTGCAGATAAACTAAAGTTTCAATGAATGACCGAGCAGGTGCTCTTAACTCTTGTTCCTATGTTGTGAATTTTTGGAATTTAGTTTCCTCGATTGTGAATGTTCAATAAGCACATTTTAAGATTGAGATTCATAAATTTCTGAGTACTTAAAGGAACAGTGGATTGAGAAACGAATAAGTGAACCTGACGTAGAAGGTTCAATATGCTGTGTACACCTTTGTTCTGATTATCAAACCAGCAATTCGATTCTGTGAAAATGATCAATAGTTTTGTGCTGAATTAAATAAATAGATTTTGCAGAATCTGTAAGCGATCGAATAATTTGGCCCAAGGTTTGTTCTTACCACTCTACTGGCAAAGTATTAAAATGAACTGGATAAATTGAAGGGCTTAGAAGTAAAACATTAGATGATGCTGCTATGCTAAGTATTTCCAGCATTTTCTATTTCAATTTCAGATTTTCAGAATTCACAGTATTTTTCATCAGAATGATATGAAATATGGGATCACTGTATTCCACCACACAACACCCTTATGACCCTTATCAAACCTAAATTGCAAGTATATCGAAACATTGTGTGGAATGTTGGATTTGGCCATTATGTTAACAAATTCTTTGATTAATGATGTTTAATATCAGTATGTCAGAATGTACCCAGTTTGAAGTTATGATGATCCTAGGCATTATCTGTGGGTGGGTGGACAGTGACTCTCCCCTTTCCTCTAAATTACATTTGTGTTTTGACTGCAGCATTTGTATTTTTCCTTTCTCTAGGGTGAAACGCTTGAACTGTTATGACCATGCTCGCATGGTCCTGGCAGAACGGGCTGTATATGTGCTCCCGGGAGATCCTGAATGTTCGGCTATTTCTTCGGAGGGTCCAGAAGGAAATTCCATCATTGCTGTGAATTCTGTTGTCAGAAAGGTAACTTCAGTATGGAGATACTGTGCCTAAGGCAGGTAACTAATAAAGACTGACTACTCCTTTAAGGAGAGCAGAGTAACTCTTGTATATTTGATGAATGAAGATTAAAATATCAGTGACGAGGTAGAGTGTTTTGATAGGTAGAGTAAGAAGGCTATGCATTCCCGGATAAGTTTCAAAATGGGGTAGAAGAGAAAGGGGATCGGAGTTTACAGATAATTAAATCACTAAGTGTGTAGCAATACACTAATAAGAAGACCCTTTTAAAGAAATACAAACAAAATAATAGGGTTCTTTTCTAGAGAGGTAGCATTCAATATGAGAGAAATTGTTAAATTTTGAATGGATATGGTTGTCATGAAAGACTGAATAAACTTGATACTTTTATCAAAGAGTAGGATGTTATGAATGAGGAATTGCAAGTTATGAATGAGGAATTGCAAATTATGAAGAGATTCCACAGGATAGGCATAGAGATGATCCTTCCATTTGCAAAAGAGATTGGATTAGGCCTTCATATAAGTTAATCATGCAGGGATTGGTGAGAATGTGTAACTGACCATTACAATATATTCATGGGCAAGAAAGTATTCGATGGTTATATTCCTAGGGTGAGGTGAGAGGTGGCATTTGTAGAGCATTCACATAGAAACAAACCATTTGATCAGAATGTGTGTAATTCTGTCTTGGTGTATTTGGATGTCCAGAAATTACAAAGTCAGTTAGAAAGGCACTTTTGCAGATATAAAATAATTTGCCTTGCTTAAGTCTTCACCTCAAGAATAAATTTATTTTTAATTTTAGATAAAACGTGGAATTATCTGGAAGTATTTTTGGAATGTCTGTGGCTGAGTTTGGAACTTTATTCAGAAATTAACTTGTCAATGTCCTTTATATGCATTTGGGCAGTTGTGAGACTGCACCTGATGTAGCTTGTCCTTTTGTCATTTTATTAGGTTAAACGCCTTTTTGACAAGGAGAAGGTTAAAAACATCTTGAATAATTTGGATACCCGTGAAATGGATCATTCTGACAAGTTTGCAGTTGCCTTGGGTGATGGCTCTGTCATGGTCACCTCAAATGTTTTTGGGATCGGTAGCTCTAAATCGAACTTAGGTTGGGAGGGCACGCCTCAACTTGCCATAGGATTGAAATCCCAGCCTGTAAATGGGACTGTAGAGAAGGAATCTGTTCTGAGCAATGGCCCCGTTTTCACTAATGATGATGCTCCGACTCAGTTGGAACAAAGAGTAAAAGAGGAAAACTGGAAGGAAATGGGTCAGTCTCCAGTGATACTAGGTGAAGACTTACTGGAGAGTAGACAGACTCTAAAGGCACAGCTGGCAGAACAGGATGCAGATGATGAAGGTGCTGAAGATACTGATGAAACCAGTTCCATTTCTTCTTCTGCAAGTTCAACTGCATCATCACAAAGTGGTGGACATGGGCGTAAAAAAAGTATCCCACTTTCTATAAAAAACTTGAAGAAGAAACACAAGAAGAAAAAGAACAAGCCTTCCCGTGAATTCAAACCAGGTGACAGGTGAGATTTTGATGCATAATGGAGCAAAGCCGTAAGTCAAGTGCTGTTGGTTATAGATTGAAAGTCTGCCTTTTTTAAAGGGACTAAGACACGCATACTCGTCATCAACTGAGCTGTAGCACATAGCGAATCAAGACCAGAATAACTTTCATGAGATGTATGGTCAAAGGATGGAAGATGCCGTAGAAGTGTTTTCCTTATTTAATTCTTTTGTCACGTTATACTGGGAACAATCTACAAGTTTGCATTGTAATGCCACCTCCCATCAATAGTTGTGATGTGGTATATCCATTTGAAGTGCACAGAAATATAAAGATGATAATTTATTGAGGAAGACATTGGAATGGAAAACTAGTCTGTGCATATCATTCAGAAATTGTTAGAAGCATTTTTGAGTTATAGGCGTGTGACTATGAACAAAACCGAAATTACTGGAAAACTTTACATGTCTAATGGAAGGTTGTGAGGAAGGGTCGCTGGACCCGAAACATGAACTCTGATTATTCTCCGCAGTTGCTGTCAGTCCTGCTGAGCTTTTCCAGAAATTTCTGTTTTTGCTTCTGATTTACAGCATCTGCATTTCTTTCAGTTTTTGTGACCATTCAGAGTAGACCATTTTGGATCTTGAGCCATATTTCTACTTAAACAAGCTAAGTTTGTTTACATTTTTCCTTTTTGTGTGTGTGTGTGTGTGTGTGTGTGTGTGTGTGTGTGTGTGTGTGTGAGTGAAGACTGTTGCAATTGAAACTTGTATGCAAAGGGAGTTTGTTAACTACAGCCTCTTCCTTGCTCTCAACCTTTTACTAAACGAAACTTGGAAAAACGCAGATGAGCCTCTCGAATGTAAAGTTTTATTGCCAAGGGTATCATCTTAAAATCCCTACAATGTGGAAACAGGCCCTTTGGCCCAATAAGTCTATTTCAACCCCCCAAAGAGTAAACCACCCTAACCCATTCCCCTACCCTATTACTCCACATTTGCCCCTAACTAATGTACCTAACCTACACACCCCTGAACGCTGTGCAATTTAGCAAGGCCAGTTCACCTATCCTGCACGTCTTTGGACTGTGGGAGGAAACTGGAGCACCCAGAGGAAACCCACACAGACACTGGGAGAATGTGCAAACTCCACACAAAGTTGCCTGAACCCGGGTCCCTGGTGCTGTGAGACAGAAGTGCTAACCACTGAGCCACCATTCACCCATAGTAACTAGATTGGGTTGGGACATCTGGTCGGCATGGGTGGGTTGGACAGAAGGGTCTGTTTCCATGCTATACATCTGTGATTCTATGACTAGACGTTCTTTACTTCTTGGGGCCACCAAATCTCTTTCTGTTGGAAGATCTATTGAGATTGCATCACGTTTCATCGTCCATTAAAATGTTTTTTGGATTTTCTTGGTAATTAGTATCCTACAATTCGTGGGAGAAAATGAGGATTGCAGATGCTGGAGATCAGAGTCAAAAAGAGTGGTGCTGTAAAAGCACAGCTGGTCAAGCAGCATCCAAGGAGCAGGAGAGTTGATGTTTTGGGTGGCTTATGCTTGAAATGTCAACTCTCCTGCTCAGATGCTGCCTGAGCTGCTGTGCACAGATGAGTGGTCTTTGCGGAACACTGATCGGGGAGGGGAGGGAAATATATCCCTGGTGGTGGGGTCCGTTTGGAGGTGGCGGAAATGACGGTGGATGATACGTTGTATACGGAGGTTGGTGGGGTGGTAGGTGAAAACCAGTGGGGTTCTGTCTTGGTGGCGGTTGGAGGAGCGGGGCTCAAGGGCGGAGGAGCGGGAAGTGGAGGAGATGCGATGGAGGGCATCGTCGATCACGTCTGGGGGGAATCTGCGGTCCTTGAAGAAGGAGGCCATCTCTCTGCTCATCTACACTACCAAGAATCTTACCATTTAGTCTAGTACTTTTTATTCCTGTTGCTCCTTCCATAATGAATCACCTCACACTTTTCCACATTAAACTCAGCTTGCCATCTCTCAGCCCAGCTCTGCAGCTTATCTATGTCTCTCTGTAACCTACAACATTCTTTGTCACTATCCACAAGTCTACCGTCCTTCATGTCATCTGCAAATTTACTAACCCATCTTTCTACGCCCTCATTCAGGTCATTTATGAAAATGACAAACAACAGCGGACCCAAAACAGATCCTTGCAATACCACTCCAGTAACTCCACTCCAGGATGAACCTTTCCCATCAACCACCACCCTTTGTTGTCTTTTAGCTAGCCAATTTCTAATCCAAACAGTTAAATCACCCTCGATTCCTTGCCTCCATATTTTGTGCAATCACCGACCACGGGGAACCTTATCAAACGTCTTACTGAAATATACACAACATCGACCACTTTACCCTTATCCACCTGTTTTGTCACCTTCTTGAAGAACTCCATAAGGTTAGTTAGGTATGATCTATCCTTCTCAAAACCATTTTGACTATCCCTAACTATTTCTTTCCAGGTTATTATAAATCCTATCCCTTGTAAGCCTTTCTAACACCTTACCCACAACCGAAGTAAGGCTTACAGGTCTATAATTACCAGGGTTGTCCCTACTCCCCTTCTTGAACAAGGGGACAACGTTTGCTATCCTCCAGTCTTCTGGTATTATTTCTGTAGACAATGATGACATAAAGATCAAAGCCAAAGGCTTAGCAATCTACTCCTTGGCTTCCCAGGGTATCCTAGGATAAATCTCCTCTGGTCCAGGGGATTTGCCTCTTTTTTACACTTTCCAGAATTGCTCACACCACCTCCTTGCACATCTCTCTATTCTCCTTGACCACATTGTCTTTTTCTTGTGTGAATACTGATGAAAAGTATTCATTTAGCACTTCTCCTACCTCCATGCACAACTTCACTAGTATGCTTGATTGGCCCTAATCTTACTCTTGTCATTCTTTTACTCAAGATATACCTATAGAAAGCCTTAGAGTTTTCCTTGATCCTATCCGCCAATGACTTCTCATGTCCCCTCCTGGCTCCTCTCCGCGCTCTCTTTAGGTTTTTCCTGGCTAACTTGTAACTCTGAAGCACCCTAACTGAGCTTTCACATCTCATCCTAACATAAGGCGGCTTCTTCCTCTTGCCCAGAGATTCAATATTTGAGTAATCCACGGCTCCTGCGTGTGACAGCTTCCTCCCTGCCTGACTGGTACGTACTTACCAAGGACACGCAGTAGCTGTTCCTTGAATAATCTCCACTTTTCAGTTGTCTATCCCCTGCAATTTCCTTCTTCATCCTATGCATCCTAAATCTTGCCTAATCTCTTCATAATTGCCTTTCCCCCAGCTATAACTCCTGCTCTACAGTATATACCTATCCCTTTCCATCACGAAAGTAAACCTAACTGAGTTGTGATCACCAATCACCAAAGTGCTGACCTCCCTCCAAATCTAACACCTGGCTGGGTTCATTACCCAATACGAAATCTAATGTGGCCTTGCCCCTTGTTGGTCTGTCTACATACTGGATCAGGAAACCCTCATGCGTATGTTGGATAAAAACTGACATGTCTAAAGTACTTGAACTATAGTATTCCCAGTCAATATTTGGAATGTTAAAGTCCCCCATAACAATAACACTGTCATTCTCGCTTCTAACGTGGACCATCTTTGCTATTCCATCCTCTACATCTCTAACTATTTAGAGGCCTACACAAAACTCCTAACCCCTCCTTTCCTGTTTCTAATCTCAGCCCATAGTAAGTCAGTAGATGACTCTTCAAATGTCCTTTCTGCAACTGTTATACTGTCCTTGACTAACAGTGCCACATCACTCGGTCTTTTACCATTTTCTCTGTTCTTACTGAAAGATTGAGGGCAGAGCAGTGAATGTGAACTATATAGACGTCACCATGACGTTTGACAAGATTCTGCATGGTAAATTGGTTTGAGTGAGTTTTGAGAAGATTTGTAGCTCAGGTTGAGGTTGTGGATGTAATTTAGCAAAGCTAAATCACATGGAATACATGGAAAACTAGCCATTTGGATACAGAACTGGCTCAAAGGTAAAAGATAGGGTGGTGGTGAAAGGTTGTTTTTCAGACTGGAGGCCTGAGACCAGCAGTGTGCCACAAGGATCAGTGCTGGTCCACTGCTTTTCGTCACTTATATAAATGGTTTGGATGTGAACATAGGAAGTAAGTTTGTAGATGAAAGCAAAGTTGAATGTGTAGTGGACAGCACATTTACCTCCGATTACAATGGGTCAGTGGGCTGAGGAGTAGCAGATGGAGCTTAATTTAGGTAAATGTGAAGCTGCATTTTGGAAAGGCAATGGCAGGATCCTTGGGTGTGTTGCTGAACAAAGAGACGTTGGAGTGCAGTTTCAAACTTCCTTGAAGATGGAGTTACAGGTAGATAGGATAGTGAAGAAGTTGTTTGATGTGCTTGCCTTCAGTGCATTGAATATTGAAGTTAGGAGGGTCATGTTGCAGCTGCATAGGACATTGGTTAGAACACTTTTGGATTACTGTGTGCAATTCTAGCCTCCTTCCTATAGGAGGAAATTTGCAAGGGTGCAGAAAAAGTATACAAGGGTGTTGCCAGGTTTGGAGGATTTGAGCTATAGGGTGAGGTTGAATAGGCTAGGGCTGTTTTCCCTGGAGCATTGAAGGTTGAGGGGTGACCTTTATAGAGGTTTGTAAATCGTGAGGGGCATGGATAGGGTAAATAGAAAAGGTCTTTTCCCAGGGGTGGGGGAGGGCATAGGTTTAGGATGAGGGGAAAGCTTTAGAAGGGTCCTAAGGGACAACTTTTCCATGCAGAGGGTGGTGAGTGTATGTAACGAGCTGCCAGAGAAAGTGGAGTTGGTACAAGTATAGCATTTGAAAGGCACCTGGATGGGTGTATAAATAGGAAGGGTTTAGAGAGATATGGGCCAAGTACTGGCAAATGAGATTAGATTAATTTAGGTCCAACTCATCCATGCCGATCAGATATCCTAAGTCTCTATTTCCTTGCTGTATAGCATTGTGACGCCATGATTTAAGGGACCAGAGGCAGTTGCAAATATGAGGATTGGGATGTTTTTAGAATACAACGAAAAGGAGGCCCAAGAAATTAATGAGGGAAGGGTTAAAATTAAGGAAATGACCAGAAGCTAAATGATTACATTGTAAGCTTTCATTGAGGAAGGTCCAAGAAATTTCCCAGAATTGGGCATCAGTTTGATTAGGCAGAGTAAGGAGTTGAAGAAATTTAGGAAGAAGATTGTACTGAAGGAATTAATGAGACTGTAAGTTAAGTCCCTGTGCCCTAACATTTTACATGCCAGTGTGTTGCAGGAGCCAACTATGGAGATGGTCAGTCGTTGGTCAGTGTATTTGTGCAATGGACAGTGAAAAACATTGCTTTGATTGGACATTCAGCGTGGACTTGTAAAAGAAAAATCTTATTTGACCAACATTTTGGTGTGTTTTGAGGATGTTAATAACAAAATTCAAGGGGAGTTAGTGGATGTAATATATTTGGATTTCTTGAATGTTCTCAAGTTTGAGGAATAAAATAAGTGATCTAGGAGGCAATGTACTAGCTTGCGTTATGTATTGGCCAACAGACTGAAAAGCGTAAGAATAAATGGGTTATTCTTGTTGACAGGCAGGGAATAATTGGGGAATGCAAGGATCATGATTTACAGAATCTGAGAATCCCTGCAGTGTGGAAGCAAGCCATTTTGGCCTATCAAGTCTACGCTACCCCTCTGAAGAACACCCCACTCAGACCCATCTGCTTTATCTCTGTGACCCTGCATTTCCCATGGCTAATCCACCTAGCATGCCCATTCCCACTATGGGCAATTTTAGTATGGCCAGGCCACCTAACCTGCACATGCTTGGACTGTGCCAGGAAACTGGAGCAACCCAATGCAGACACTGAGAGAATGTACAACCTCCACACACAGTCACCTGAGGGTGGAATCAAACCCAGGTTCCCTGCGTTGTGAAGCACTGTGCTAACCACTAAATCACCATGCCACCCATGCTTGGGTTCCAGTTGTTCTAAGTATATCAATGATGTGGACATGAGGTATGAATGTAAAATCTGATTGAAGATTTGTAGCTCGGGTATCCGTTGTTGTGGTTCTGCTCGCCGAGCTGGAAGTTTTTGCTGCAAACGTTTCGTTCCCTGGCTAGGGAACATCATCAGTGCTGTTGGAGCCTCGTGTGAAGCGCTGCTTTGATGTTTCTTCCGGTATTTATATTGGCTTGTTCTTGCCGCTTCCGGGTGTCAGTTTCAGCTGCAGTGATTTGTATGTGGGGTCCAGGTCGATGTGTCTGTTGATGGATGTTCTTGCCGTTTCCGGGTGTCCGTTTCAGCTGTAGTGGTTTGTATATGGTGTCCAGGTCAATGTGTCTGTTGATGGAGTTTGGGGATGAATGGCATTCATCCCCAAACTCCATCAACAGACACATTGACCTGGACACCATATACAAACCACTACAGCTGAAACGGACACCCGGAAACGGCAAGAACATCCATCAACAGACACATCAACCTGGACCCCACATACAAATCACTGCAGCTGAAACTGACACCTGGAAGCGGCAAGAACAAACCAATATAAATACCGGAAGAAACATCAAAGCAGCGCTTCACACGAGGCTCCAACAGCACTGATGATGTTCTCTAGCCAGGGAACGAAACGTTTGCAGCAAAAACTTCCAGCTCGGCGAGCAGAACCGTATGAATGTAATGTTTCTACGTTGTGGATCATTCAGAACTAAGTGGAAATATGTTGTGGGGAAGATATGACATGGTTCTGGGAGGATTTGGACAGGTCTAGTGATTGAGCAAGAATATGGCAGATGGGATATATGTGAAAATTAGGTTCACAAATATTAAAAGTATTTCTTACATATTCAGAGGTTGGTAAGTGTAGATGCAGAAAGGGACCTAATTGTCCTTGTGGCCAAGTCACTGAAGGCTAACATTCAGATACAGATATAAGCTACTAGGAAAGCTAATGGAATGCTAGCCTTTATTACAAGAAGAGTTAATGAAGTCTTCAGTTGTGCAGGAGTTTGCTTAGATCAAAATCTGGAGTATTATGTGCAGTTTTGGTCTCCCTATCTCCAGAAAGATATCATTGTATTGAGGAAGTGGAACAAAGGTTCACCAGGCTTGTTCCTGGGATGGTAGGATTCTCCGATTAAAAGCGACTGGCCAATTGGACCTGTATCCTCCAGTTTTGAATTATTAGAATGGTCTCATTGAAACCTACAAAATTATACAGAGATGGGCAGGGTAAATGTAGGTAAGATGTTTTCCCTGGTTGAGGAGTCTCTGGAACCAAGGGACACAAAAGAAGGGATGCTATTTAGGATTGATGAGAATTTTCTTTTACTTAGGATTGTTTGATTGAGCCAAGTGGCCTCTTTCTGTGCTATAATTACTGTGGCCTCTTGTTGGTAAAGCGATAACCTCATGAGTAGGTGTGATTGCTTTCTTATGCTTGATCCGTATCACCTCTTTTTCAAAGAAGTGGAACTCTGTTTTTCATTTTACAAGCTCATCAGTGCTTGGTCTTTTCTTCGTATTTAGTAAGTAATGTGTCGATTGGTGCAAGTACATAGTGTCATGACTTATTGGGATGGTGAGCTAGACATCCAGTCCTCGTATTCCTGAATTTGCCACAATTGTGAAAATTAATCAAGCCACCCTAGTTTCCAATTTTCCCTACCTGATTACGCACATGAGGTCTTCCCAATAACACCAAGTTATTTATTGTAATCTGTGGGTCTCTTGTGGCACAGTGGCAGTGTCCGTGCCTCTGGACTGAGACTTAAGTTCAAGTCTTACTTGCTCCAGAGGTGTGTGATAAATCTCTGAACAGGTTGATTAGGAAAAACAGGTTAAATAAAAACAATATTATCTGTTCATTGGCAAGAAAGAAACCCGAATTGCTAATGTATAACTCGAAGTGAAAGCTCTACCCTGTTCTATAAAATCCCCATATGTAGACACAGGTAAGACAGGCACTGGAGGTGGGAAGAGAAAAGCGTTCACGTGAAGTTGATGATAAATTCTTTACTTTTGGCTTTCTTTCAACTCCTGATTTTTTTTTTTGCTGTTGACAAGCTGTGGAATCACTGATTCTCAGTCTGTCCTTTACTGGTTGAGAATTTACCCTTTCAATGCCTCTGAAGCTGGTCTTATCTTACAGGGAAATGATGAATGAGAGGAACTATTAGAGGTTTTACTCATCCATACAGGAGTGAGAAAGATATTTAGCAGGCTAGAAGTCTGTTTATTGACTCCATGCACAGGCAACGGTCATCTCCCCAGGAACTAAGAGTCGTGATTGTTATGTCGAGCTCTCCTGAGTCTCTAATGACTGATTTTTATTTTCGTTCAAGACTGTGTCTTTAGGCAAAATTGTCTTGAACATACACAGGCTGTGGCCCTCCATCACATTCTCCCTTACTTGTTGAGTAAGATATAAACATATATGCAATTCTCAATATATTCCAGCAACTTGTTTTTAAATCTGCAAACGTTTTCCCTGGTTTAAAGCTGTATCTCTTCTCATCTTTGAGTTCAATAATATGAATGTTGTCTGTTTATGCCTCTGCTGTTCGGAGAAATGAAACACCATTTCAAAAATGCATTTCAATACAATATATATGATGCATAGACACCAGAATATACAATTTGTGATTACTTACCCTTGCTCATCCATGAAACAAGTCTTGAGCAATTTTTTTAATCATCTTTCTCTTAAATTCTTCAACCAGAATGCAGATCTGATGGACTATGCATCTGTTATCACACTATCAACAATGTGAAACATCTTTATGTTGAAAGATTGAATATATAAACTCCATCAGAGTAAACTTGCAGTTCAGGTTGTAAACTTCAACAAAATTCTATTATCCCTGTGCATTATCAGTTATTCCTGATGAAGGGCTTATGCTCGAAACGTCGAATTCTCTATTCCTGAGATGCTGCCTAACCTGCTGTGCTTTGACCAGCAACACATTTGCAGCTGTGATCTCCAGCATCTGCAGACCTCATTTTTTACTCGAAGATTATCCCTGTGCACCCAATCTTCTGCCAATAAGTGTCGATATAAGGCTAGTGCTTTTGGATTAGAGGGATGCTTACTGAGACTCTACCATAAATCTAGCATTCCTACTTCCATAAAGTCATCCTCTAGGCATGAGCTGGAAATGTATTCCCATGCATCTGTCTTCTTGCATTCCCTACTTGTCCTGTCACACTTGCTTCTCTAATAGATCATTAAAGCTGTACAGCATGGAAACAGACCTTTTGGTCCAACTCATCCATGTTAACCAGATATCTTAAATTAACATAGTGCCCTTTGCCAACACTTGGCCCATATCCCTCTAAACCTTTCCTATTCATACACCCATCCAGGTGCCTTTTAAATGTTGTATTTGTACCAGCCTCAGAGTGGTGCTGGAAAAGCACAGCTGGTCAGGCAGCATCCGAGAAGCAGGAGAATCAATGTTTCAGGTGATTCTAACCACATTGGATCAATGTGGATTTCACAAGTTTCCCCACTTCCCCTCACCTCACCCTCACCCCCACACCCCACCTTATCCCAATCTTCCATCTTGGCACTGCCCTTTGAATGGTCTGACCTGTTTATCTTCCTTCCCACCTATCTGCTCTACCCTCCTTTCCAACCTATCACTTTCACTGCCTGCCCCCCCCCCCCTCACACAATCATCTACTTATCGCATTCCCAGCTACCTCTTCCCACCCCCCACCCCACTCCTATTTATCTCTCATCCCCCTTGGCCCACAAGCCTCATTCTTGATGAAGCGATGCCTGATGATGAGCGTTGATTTTCCTGCTCCTCAGATGCTGCCTGACCAGCTGTGCTTTTCCAACACCATAGTCTTTGACTCTGATTGCCAGCACCTGCACTCCTCACTTTCTCCTAGTTGTATCAACCACCAGTTCCTCTGGCAGCTCATTCCAAGCGCTCATCACCCTCTGTGAAAAAGTTACCCTTGGTCCCTTTTAAATCCACCCCCTCACCTGAAACCCATGCCCTTTAGTTTGGGACTCTTCCCACTCTGGGGAAAAGACCTTGGCTGTTGACTCCATCATTAACCTCCTGAGGCTCCAGGGAAAATATGACTAGCCCATTCAGCCTCTCTCTAGCGTAAACCCTCCAACCCTGGCAATATCCTTGTAAATTTTTTCTGCACCCTTGCAAGTTTTACAACATCCTCCCTATAGCAGGGAGACCAGAATTGTGCACAGTATTCCAAAAATGACCTAACTAATGGCATGTACAGCCGCAACATGACCTCCAATTCCTGTACTTGATGTGCTACCCAATAAAGAGAAGCTGCCTTCACTATCCTGTTTACCTGCGACTCCACTTTCAAGGAGCTATTCCAAGGTCTCTTTGTTCAGCAACACTCCCTAGGACCTTACTATTAAGTGTATAAGTCCTGCTAAGATTTGCCTTTCCAAAATGCAACACCTCACATTTGCCTAAATTAAGCTCCATCTGCTGCACCTCTGCCCACGAGCCCATCTGATCAAAGTACAGTTGTAGTCTGATGTAATCTTCTTTGCTGTCTTCTACACCTCCAGTTTTGGTTTAATCTGCAAACTTACTAATGTCCGCAACCAAATAATTATATAAATGAGGAAAAGCTGTGGACTGAGACCAATCCTTGTGGTACACTGCTGGTCACAGGCCTCCAGTTTGAAAAGCACCCCTCCACCACCACCCTCTGTCATCTACCTTTTTGAGCTTGTTTGTGTTTGCTTCCTCCAGGTTGGCTCAAATAGTTGCTCAGTGTTTGTGTTGAACAACAGAACTTCACTTTAGCATCTGTTATTTTGAACCGTCACATCAGACTTGAAATCTGTTTTCAGAGACGTACTTTCAAATTTGTTTTGAGTTGCATATGTCCATTGTTTCTGAAGCAACAAAGTAAGCTCTCTGACCATTTTATTACAATCTGAATATTTCTGCTTATTCAATGGAATATCAGTAAAGACTGAAGAATTTTAATCTCTGCTTTAGTTTCTAATTCTAAGTCTGATTCTGATTGAATTTTCAACACTTCAGATCAAATAATTAGGAAGCGAATTAGATCGGAATGTAAGCCCTGCTCCTCTTCATCAATTAAACCTACATTAAACAATCCCGAGAAATACTGATACTCCTGGACTATAGTTTGACAGAGAAGCATTGAATTATAAAGAGGACTTATTGGAGGGCGGTCATCAATACACTTTGCATTCATTTAAATGTAACAGGATTTGGGAAATGTAGGGTTTGGGCGGCACGGTGGCACAGTGGTTAGCACTGCTGCCTCACAGTGCCTGAGACCCGGGTTCAATTCCCGACTCGGGCGACTGACTGTGAAGCTTGCACGTTCTCCCCGTGCCTGCGTGGGTTTCCTCCGGGTGCTCCGGTTTCCTCCCACAGTCACAAAGATGTGCGGGTCAGGTGAGTTGGCCATGCTAAATTGCCCGTAGTGTTAGGTAAGGGGTAAATGTAGGGGTATGGGTGGGTTGCGCTTCGGCGGGTTGGTGTGGACTTGTTGGGCCGAAGGGCCTGTTTCCACACTAAGTAATCTAATCCAGGACTGTGCATATCTTTAGCTTCTCTTGACTGGGCAACACTGCCATTTCCAGAGCAGAATATGAAAGATTGAGACATGATGGTGCAGTGGAGACTATTAAAGGATGTTCAATGAAATTATATTAATTTAGTTGTGCAGAACTTGTTTTTCCTTTTTTCTCTTGCACAATGGGCAAAATTACTGTTCCCTGAGCACCACAATCAAGATTTACATTCTTTGGGACAGATGAATCTGTACAGGACACTTTTCTGACTTGACAAAATTTTTAGCTTATTTATATGGTTATGCATTCCCCATTGCTGGAATGGCTTCAGGTTCAGTGCTTTTATATCCCTTTCAAGACAATAGGAATTTTTCTCGCACTTAGTTTTTCTGAATTGAGTAACATCACCTCTGACCAAAGTTTTTTTTCTAGATATCATTATGGAATTTTATATTATAATCTTGCATGGACCGAGCTTTAATTGACCTCACAAGTATACCTTCTGGAAATCTGGTTATTAAAATCCATAATAATAAAGCTCTACTGATCACCTTTTTGTTTTTGTGATTGGCCTGTGTAATGCATTAACATTTGACTGCCAGTTTCCTCAGAAACTGGAATGGGTATTAAGTGCTTCTTCTTGGAACCGGAGCTTAAATGTACCCTGCTTCAAATCATTTCTTCAGGTTTTACCAAAAACTTCAAGTCTAGATTGGGGAGGCAAATAAAATGATGGCAGTTATTTTGAGAGGATTTGAATATAAAAGCAGGGAGGTACTTCTGAGGATCTATAAGGCTCCGGTCAGACCACATTTGGAGTATTGTGCACAGTTTTGGGCTCCATATCTCAGGAAGGATGTATTGGCCCTGGAATGGGTTCAGAGGAGGTTCACGAGAATGGCCCCGGGTATGAAAAGTTTAGGGTATGAGGAATGTTTGAGGATTCTTCATCTATACTCGATAGAGCTCAGAAAGATGAGGAGAGATCCCCTTGAAACATACTGAATGGCCGAGGCAGTGTAGATGTTGGAAAGATCCTTCCATTGATAGGAGAGATAAGGACCTGAGTGCACAGTCTTTGTTTTAAAAGGTCTTCCTTTTACTCTGAGGTAAGGAGAAGCTGCTTCAGCCAGAGAGTGGGGAATCTATGGAATTCACTGCCACAAAGAGGTGGAGGCCTGGTAATTGAGTATATTTAAAATGGGGATAGATAGGTACTTGATTGTCAAGGGGCTCAAAGGTTACAGGGAGAAAATGGGAGAATACAGTTAAGAAACTTATCAGCAATGATTGAATGGCAGAGCAGACTTGGTGGGCTGCATGGCCTAATTTCTGCTCCTATGTCTCTGGTCTTCTGATTACCGAATTCTTAGATGAAGGTCATTTAGAGCTAACAAATCTACCTATCTTCTCCCTCACTCAGGAGCCCAGCTTTATATCTTCGTCTGAGGATTCTTATGCTAAACCTCAAATCTGAAGCTAAAACTCTCTAGCTATGGGTATTAGCCTCTGTGATATAAACATGAACTGTATAGCATTGTGCGCCGAAGGGCCTGTACTATGTTGTGCCGAGCATTTATCTTAATCTAAGATCTACCTAACCTACACACCCCTCAATTAACTGCCATCTATGTGCTTGTCCAGCAGTCACTTAAATATTCCTCATGTCCCTAATGTCTAGTAGCACTGCTGGCAGTGTATTCCACACACCTACCATTCTCTGACATCTCCCCATTCCTTTCCCCAATCACCTTTTAAAAATTATGACCTCTTGTGTCAGCCATTTCTGTCACCTCTCCTCTTCTTCCTCCTCCTCCCGTGTGAAAAGCCCTAGCTCACTCGACCTTTCTTCATAAGACAAGCCCTCCAATCCAGGCAGCATCCTGGTAAATCTTCTCTGCACCCCCTCTAAAGCTTCCACATCTTTCCTATAATGAGGTGACCAGCACTGAACACCATATTCCAAGTGTGGTCTAACCAGGGTTTTATAGAGCTGCAGCAAAACCTCGTGGCTCATAAACTCAATCCCCCTGCTAATGAAAGCCAAAACGCCAAACTCCTTCCTAACAACCCTATCAACTTGGGTGGCAACTTTGAGGGATCTAAGTATGTGGATCCCAAGATCCCTGTGCTCCTCCACATTGCCAAGAGTCCTGTCTTTAACCCTGTATTAGGCATTTAAATTCAACCTTCCATAATGAATCTCTTCACATTTATCCAGGTTGGACTCCATCCTGCTGAACACATTTTCCTCATTCCTGATGAAGGGCTCTTGCCCAAAACGTCGAATTCCCTGTTCCTTGGATGCTGCCTGACCTGCTGGGCTTTAACCAGCAACACATTTTCAGCTCTGAACTCCATCTGCCTCTTCTCAGCCCAGCTCTTCATTCTGTCAATGTCTTGTTGTAGCCTGCAACAGCCCTCGACACTATCTACAACACCCCACTGACCCTTGTCACTGGCTAACCCACTCTTCTACTACTTCATCTAAGTCATTTATAAAAAACACAAAGAGCAGAGGCCCAAGAACAGATCCTTGCAGGATACTACTAGTCACTGACTTTTCATCCACTGTCTTCTTTCGGCCAGCCAATTCTGTATCCAGACAGGCAGATTTCCCTGTTCCCCTACTTCCTAACTTTCTGAATGAGCCTACTGTGGGGAAACCTTATCAAGTGTCTTGCTGAAATCCATTTACACCACATCCACTCACCAACCTTCATCAACTGATCTTGTCACATCCTCGAAGAACTCAATAAGGCTTGTGAGGAATGACCTGCCCCTCTCAAAGCCATGCTGACTATCTTTAATCAAACTGTTTTTCCAAATAGTCATAAATCCTGTCTCTCAGAATCCTTTCCAATACCTCGCTTACCACAGACGTAAGACTGACAAGTCTGTAATTCCCAGGGGTTTTCCCTGTTCCCTTTCTTGAACAGAGGAACAACATTCGCCTCCCTCTAATCATCCAGTACTATTCCCATGGAGAGTGAGGATGCAAAGATCCTCACCTGTCATCTTTATAAATGATCTAGAGGAGGGGCTTGAAAGCTGGGTGAGCAAGTTTGCGGATGACACAAAGGTCGGTGGAGTTATGGACAGTGAAGAAGGATGTAGCAGGTTACAGTGGGATATAGATAGGTTGCAGAGCTGGGCAGAAAGGTGGCAGATGGAATTCAATGTAGCTAAGTGTGAAGTCATTCACTTTGGTAGGAGTAACAAGAAGATGGATTACTGGGCTAATGGTAGGCTACTTGGTAGTGTGGATGAGCAGAGGGATCTTGGTGTCCATGTACACAGATCTCTGAAAGTTGCCACCCAGGTAAATAGTGCTGTGAGGAAGGCATATGGTGTACTGGGCTTTATTGGTAGAGGAATTGAGTTCCGGAGTCCTGAGGTCATGTTGCAGTTGTATAAGACTCTGGTGCGGCCTCACCTGGAGTATTGTGTGCAGTTTTGGTCGCCATACTATAGGAAGGATGTGGAGGCATTGGAACGAGTGCAGAGGAGGTTTACCAGGATGTTGCCTGGCATGGTAGGAAGATCGTATGAGGAAAGGCTGAGGCACTTGGGCCTGTTCTCATTGGAGAAAAGAAGGTTTAAGGGAGATTTGATAAAGGTGTATAAGATGATTAGGGGTTTAGATAGGGTAGACACTGAGAACCTTTTACCGCTAATGGAGTCAGCTGTTACTAGGGGACACAGCTTTAAATTAAGGGGTGGTAGGTATAGGACAGATGTTAGGGGTAGATTCTTTACGCAGCGGGTTGTGAGTTCATGGAATGCCCTGCCAGTAGCAGTGGTGAACTCTCCCTCTTTATCGTCATTTAAGCAGGCATTGGATAGGCATATGGAAGTTATTGGGCTAGTGTAGGTTAGGTAGGATTTGGTCGGCGCAACATCGAGGGCTGAAGGGCCTGTACTGCGCTGTATTTTTCTATGTTCTATGTACCAGAGGCACAGCAATCTTATTCCTTGCTTCCCATAGTAACCTTGGATGTATCTGTTTCAGTCCTGGGGACTTGTCTATCTTGATTAGATTAGATAGATTACTTTCAGTGTGGAAACAGGCCCTTCGACCCAACAAGTCCACACCAACCCACCGAAGTGCAACCCATCCGTACCCCTACATTTACCCCTTCACCTAACACTACAGGCAATTTAGCATGGCCAGTTCACCTGACCTGCACATCTTTGGACTGTGGGAGGAAACCCACGCAGACACTGATGTTTCACAGAATTTCCAGCACATCCACTTGCTTAATATCAATCTGTTCAAGCCTTTTAACCTCGCCCACACTGTTCTCACTATTAACAAGGTCCCTCTCATAGTGTGTACTGAGCAAAAACTCATTTAGGGCCTTCTCTCTCTTCAGACTCCAGGCACAAGTTCCCTCTATTACCTCTGATCAGCCCTACCCTCTCTCTGATCATTCTCTTATTCCTCAAAATAGGTTAAAGAAAAATCCAGAAATTTCTAATACATCTTGATGCACAATTGTTTACCTTCCTTAGGCTGAAAAAGCCATTAGTTCTGAAGGCTACCTCTCAAATGATTTCAAAATACATCATTGGTTACAGAAACAATTAATTTTTACATGCACAGAAAACCTATATCACTAATACTAAGCCTAAAAATTCAAACTGTCAATTATATCTAAAATATATATAAGTCTCACATGTTACATCGCTAAACCTTTGTCTGACATGAGGAGATGAACCTGATGTATTTCCAGGTGTCCTCTTTAAACACTGATTTCTTCCTTTCCTTCCTTTCCTCCACCCTCTTAGTTTAGGGGGATGACAGGGAAGAAAAAGGTTTAGCTTTATGGATTCACTCAATTATCAACCTTTATTGCACCCTTTGGACTTCAACATGAGTTGTTGTTACAAAGTCCTTTCAAAGGAATAAAGTAGAGTTTTATATGTGGTTTCAACTGTAATATTCCGGTTCCATTCGCAAGCCTATTTGTGTACAATGTGAAGTAGCAGTTTGTGTTAAGTATAGGAAATGTTCATATGTCAGATGTTCAGAATTGCATCCCTGTATGGGATTGTGTTTGTGAGTGGGAGTGTTTGTAACTGTGCCCCCCCCCCCTCCAAACCTCCATATATGTTTGCCGTTTAAATTTGGAAACTATTGCCTGGGTGCTTTCTGACCTAACTTGTTTGCATCCAACAATAATAGTCCTCCAAGTCCTTGTCACCTGCAGGGAGGTGAAGAATAGACTGCCCACATTTTTTAAAAAGAAAAACAAGGATACCACTCCAATGGAACCTCTGTGTGATTAAACTGGAAGAATGGGGTTAGGGACTGACCTCCTGATTCTACAGATTGAGAGTAGCATATCAGTGGATAGAGTGTGAATGGATATGTATGGTTTCTATGGATGGTGAATCATCAATTCCGTGTACCTGTCAATTTACTGCACGTGGCCAAATGTCCAATTTTCTTTTGTTCACTGCATTTGGTTTGCTGCCCCACCCCCCCTTATGTTTTCATCAAATATTAGTAGGTTCTGTACAAATGTAAACATTTCATTTTTGGACTTTCTTCAGAGCTCTGTTCCCAGCTCACTATTTTAACTGCAACTTTAAAGAATTATTTGAGACTTCAGCTTTAATGAAAACCTTTCTGTTTACGTGCCGTGCACTCCAGACGCTCTGATAGCGTAGAACTATGGGGGCCAAGCTGGGCTCTGATTACGGATTCAACTTTTAGTTTTTTTGGTAGGAATCATACCGATATAGATTATTCCTCCCACTATCTGGAAATAATTTTCATCAGCTATAGTGCCCACAAGTGTAGATGATAATTTAGAGTTTGGCTAATCTGCCAAACTTTTGTGAACCATTTTGACAGTTATTGCAGTGTCCCTTTCATTATATCCCATTGCTAAAAGGGTTTTCTGCTGCCGTATTCATAACCACTATGTTTATATTCACTTGTCTCCAACAGCCTCCATTGTCAGTGAGCAATTTTGCTAGTGTTCAAAGACTGATCCTTACCAACATTGCCATTTCTTTATCCATAGATATTTTCTTGTCTTTGCTAAATCCTATTAAGTAACAGTCCAGATGTCAATATACAAAATGTAAAATGAAAATTGTTTTTTCCTTCCTTCAACCTTTAAATCTATAGCCACTACTTCATTGGAAATCCTTGCTAGGGGTAGACTTGATAGACTTTGTAAAATATATCAAAAGGACAATATCAATCTCATCTATCACTTTTCTCTCTACTACGAGCTTATAGTATTTCACATTCGTTATTCCTGCATCCTTTCCTCGGTTTTGATCTTTTAGAAGACACGTGAGCAAATAGCACAATCGACTTTTTGGCTTTGAAATTTCTATTCCCAATGTCAGTAACATTACTTTAATTTCTGTAGTGCAGTGGTTATGTTCTGTTAAAGGGATACAATATAATGTACTAGTAAATTCAGTGTAAACTGTGTATTTACAGATTTTCCAAATACAGAATTTGTCATTTTTCATACTGTGCTTTCTTCATCGATGGGCTACTTCATAACAAGGATGTTTCACAGGACACTACATCCATGTTCGTAAATGATTGATTCAGCCTCTTTTACAAGAAATTAGCACTTTTTTTTCAAAGATTTTAGTGTTGTCATCTGCAAAACTGAAACTGATGGAACATTTAAATTCCTTAACTTTTGTCCTGGTCTGTTTTAGTGAGTGGGTCTGGGTAGCCAATCTGTTTCACATATGGTAGACATTCATACACTGAGCAATACTGCACAATTAAAGACTCACCACTACATTCATCACTGGCTGAAATCTCTTATGACCAATGTCCTTTTCATTGATCTGTAATCTCCTCCTCCAACCAAATCATTTTTGTATTTGGTTTTGACTGGCCTATAGCACTTGGGACAATTCACGGTGGAGGGATACTCCTAATTGTACCTGAAACATCAATTAACTTCACCCTGAGCATTTCTGGGGTTCAATCATCTAATGTAAATTCCAATTTCTTTTTGCTTCAGTTTTAAATAGCATTTCTGTCCTCTGTCTTGGGTATAGTTCCCCTTTTGTACTGTCACCTGCAATGTGTATCAAGATGTCTTACCAATTTGTTAACATTGTGTCCTCATTTTCTTTCATATTATTGATTTCTTCCTTTTGAGCTATAAATTCTGTTGGGAAGGAATTCTTTCTTGGGATTTTGTTTGTTGTTTCTGATATTTGTTCTGGTAGTCCTTGTTTATCTGTAGATTTAACTTTTGCCATAACTAGAAATCTGACTATACTTGATATTTTTGTATAGTTCCAAACCTAAATGCCAGCACATTGGGCAATTTCCAATTTAAATTTCTAGAACCTATTGAATTCTATTATCTGCTCTTCCATTGCACTGTCCTCAGCCTTTCTAAATTTGTCAACATTTTACCTGCCTCATAAGTAGTCTTGATAATTTTATCCATGAAAATTAACAGCATGTCCAAACCTTCATCCATGTTCAAGTCACCCAAACTCTGATTTTTAAAAAAAAATTCTTATCTAGCTTCCATATGTTAAGGTTAAAAAAAATCACATGACAGGTTATAATCCAACAGAGTTATTTGAAAACACAAGCTTTCGGAGCGTCATTTCTTTTCCAGGTGCGCTCATCTGAAGATGGAGTGAGGATCCAAATGCTTGCATTTTCAAATAAAACTGTTTGACTGTAACTTGGTGTCATGTGATTTTTGACATTCTGACACCAGTGCCTCATTCGATATGCTAACCAAAGTGAGAAAGGTTGTACCTTGCTTTCTTATTTGGTAAAGTAGTAACCCGGATTATTGTTGTAACTTCATTCTTCCACTGATCATGTTACTCACTTTCAGAAAATAGGTGGATACTTGTACTCCAAAGCTTTACAGTCTTGACTTAATCATTCTGTGCTGCCAAAAGACATAGGAGTGGAAGTAAGCCCATTCGGCCCATTGAGTCCACTCCGCCATTCAATCATGGCTGATGGGCATTTCAACTTCACTTACCCGCATTCTCCCCGTAGCTCTTAATTCCTTGTGACATCAAGAATTTATCAATCTCTGCCTTGAAGACATTTAGCGTCCCGGCCTCCACTGCACTCTGTGGTAATGAATTCCACAGGCCCACCACACTCTGGCTGAAGAAATGTCTCCACGTTTCTGTTCTCCCCTCTAATTCTCAGGCTGTGTCCACGGGTCCTAGTCTCCTCACCTAACGGAAACAATTTCCTAGCGTCCACCCTTTCCAAGCCATTATTATACTCCAAGGGGTAATCATCTAAACAGAATACAAGTCCATGTTTTATATGAAGGTTTTATGTCAGTTAGCTATGCTCCACAATTTTCTCACCTCCACAATTACTAGGTCAATTGGTTCAAACCCAGTAAATTCTTCATTACTACTTCCATCACCTGAACTGCCATAGAACATAGAAAAATACAGCGCAGTACAGGCCCTTTGGCCCTCGATGTTGAGCTGATCCAAGCCCACCTAACCTACACTAGCCCACAATCCTCCATATGTCTATCCAATGCCTGTTTAAATGCCCATAAAGAGGGAGAGTCCACCACTGCTACTGGCAGGGCATTCTGTGAACTCACGACTTGCTGAGTAAAGAATCTACCCCTAACATCTGTCCTATACCTACCACCCCTTAATTTAAAGCTTATTCCCCCTTGTAATAGCTGATTCCATAGGTGCAATTAGGTCTTGGACATTCTTCAGATCATATTAGATAATGGCACTGCTTTGAAATGTAACAATCCTGTGCCTAAAGTATAGACCACAAAAACCCATTTGACATTCAGTTGCAAAAAATTTCCTGGTACTTTGAACAGAGAAAGGTAAAAATCTGTTTTTCTGTTCTTCGTGTTCAAGGGGCCAACATCTGTTCCTGATTCAGATCCTTGTAGAACAAGGGGACAAGATTTTACTCTTCCATGAACTGCTGTACATTATAGTGTTAAAGATGGCATCTCTAACTTAAGCCAGAATCAAAGTGCTTCAGCTGGTCATTCACTCAAAAACTCTGCTCCTTTGCATTAGTCCTACCATGCCTATATTGCCTATGCATTGTAGAAAAACCTACTGTCTCCCATCAAGATCCTGTGTGGTCCACCTTTGCTAAGTGTGTAGTAAATGACATTATTGTATTTTGTTTACTTGGTCATGTTAAAACTGTCTCTCTCTGACTTGCTGTAACAGCCTCCACAGCCCTGGCTCCCTACTTACATATCCACCCTGGATTGGATTGAAAGCTTACTATTTTCAGATTTTCTAAGGACATGGTAACCAAGATTTATTTTTCAATCTGCTGATATAGTCCTCTTGTTGTCAGCTTAGGATTCCAATTAATATAATCATTATTATATAAATTTGGGAATTGGACTTTGTTTATTCATTCTTGGGATATGGGTGTCGCTGGCCAAGTCAGCAATTATTGCCAATTCCTCGCTGTCCAGAGTCAACCACCTCACTGTGGGACTGGAGTTATATGTAGGCCAGACCAGGCAAGGAGGGAAGATTTCCTTTTGTTTTAAAAGACATTGTTTTAAGAACCCATCTGGTTCACCAATCAACAAGGGTTTTATGGTCATCGTCAGACTCTTAATTTCCAGATTTTTATTGAATTCAGATTCCACCATCTGCCATAGTAGAACTTGAACCTAGCCCCTGAGAACATTACTTGGGTTTTCTGGATTATTAGGAGAAAGTGAATATTGCAGATCTGCAGATCAAAGTGTGGCGTCGGAAAAGCATAGCAGGTCAGGCAGCATCAGAGGAGCTGGAGAGTTGTCGTTTTCGATATAAGCTCTTCATCAGGAATGTAATGAAGGGCTTAAATCCAAAATGTTAACTTTCCTTCTCTTTGAATGCTGCCTGATTTGCTGTGCTTTTCCGGCACCACTCTTGCTGGATTAATAGTCTAGTAATAATACAACTAGCCATTACCTCTTCTCACAGTCTAATTTTAATTCTGTCTAGAATTGCTGTTGAGATTCTGAAAACCAGCACCAGTGTGGATGTGATGTGGCAGGATGGTACAGTGGAGAAAGATATTCGATCCAATGACTTGCTGCCAGTTCATCACGTGGACAATAACGAGTTCTGCCCTGGAGACTTTGTGCTGGATAAACGTGGTAAGTGTAAAGTATAGTTTGAGCGCTCAATCTTGCAGATCATTGGAAAATAAATAGAAAAACAATTACTTTTGTTGAATACCTGGCATTTTGTCTGTTATAGAACTTCCTCTTTAGTTGGTTTCTATCCTTGTTCCAGAATTCAGAGTCAGGAAGGAGGTACTTTTTGTTCTATTATTTTTTTTTCCGGTTTTGTCCCACCCAGGATGCTAGTTGATAATGGATAACGGGGTGGACAGCTAGTACTTAGAATGATAGACAAGCCATCGTGGTATGGGATGGACCTGATCTTTGCCTATCATTTTCATATATTTAGATGAGTTTGGAGTAAGCATAATATTGAGCTACCCTCACTTGTCCTTTCCATGTTAAATTGAACAAATTTGATCAATCCATACAATAGCTGGAGTAGTGTCCCCTAGATTTCAGATATGGTTCCCGATCTCTGCTAGTTGTATTAATCCATAGCTGCGATTTGGAGTGGGTTTCTGCTTGTCCCCTTGCTCCTGGTAGTTTTCCTGCTGATGATCTGTAGGCTTAACCACCATTTGGATATGGTGTCATTGCTAAGGAAACTATATTCCAGCACATTAATAATGTTTGCAAAAAGAATGTAGAAGACTTGAGGTGCCATCTCATGAGATTGAGCATGGAGCTGGAATAGGCCACTTCAGTTTGGTTTGACATTCAACATCCTGAAGTGTCTTTGTAAGGTAGATGTGGATAGGATGTTCCCTTTCTGGAAGAATCGAAGAGCTATGGCTCACAGTTTTTAAAAAGGCATCACCTTTTCAAATGGTGGTGATAAATGTTTTATTGGGGTTGAGTCATTTGAACTTTCTGCTTCAACTGCTTTTTCAGAAAGAGTTGATGAATATTTTTTAAATTTAAAAATCACACAACACCAGTGATTTTTAACTTTGTCCACCCCAGTCCAACACCAGTTCTTCCACATCATGAATATTTTTAAGGCACAGTTGGATACATTTTTTTTGTAAGCAAGGAACAAAGGGGTGTCAGGAATAGGTTACAATTGGATCAGCTGTGATCTCATTTAAATGGATGAACTGGTTAGAACATAGAACATAGAAGGATACAGCGCAGTACAGGCCCTTCGGCCCTCGATGTTGCGCCGACCGAATCCTACCTAACCTATACTAGCCCAATAACTTCCAAATGCCTATCCAATGCCCGCTTAAATGACCATAAAGAAGGAGAGTTCACCACTGATACGGGCAGGGCATTCCATGAACTCACAACCCGCTGTGTGAAGAATCTACCCCTAACATCTGTCCTATACCTACCACCCCTTAATTTAAAGCTATGTCCCCTAGTAACACCTGACTCCATTAGCGGTAAAAGGTTCTTAGTATCTACCCTACCTAAACCCCTAATCATCTTATACACTTCTATCAGATCTCCCCTAAACCTTCTCTTCTCCAATGAGAACAGCCCCAAGTGCCTCAGCCTTTCCTCATAAGATTTTCCTACCATTCCAGGCAACATCCTGGTAAACCTCCTCTGCACTCGTTCTAAAGCTTCCACATCCTTCCTATAGTATGGCGACCAAAACTGCACACAATACTCCAGATGAGGCCGCACCAGAGTCTTATACAACTGCAACATGACCTCAGGACTCCGGAACTCAATTCCTCTGCCAATAAAGCCCAGTACACCATATGCCTTCCTCACAGCACTATTTACCTGGGTGGCAACTTTCAGAGATCTGTGTACATGGACACCAAGATCCCTCTGCTCATCCACACTACCAAGTAGCCTACCATTAGCCCAGTAATCCATCATCTTGTTATTCCTCCCAAAGTGAACGACTTCGCACTTAGCTACATTGAATTCCATTTGCCACATTTCCGCCCAGCTCTGCAACTTATCTATATCCCGCTGTAACCTACCACTTCCTTCCTCACTATCCACAACTCCACCGACTTTTGTGTCATCCGCAAACTTGCTTACCCAGCTTTCAAGTCCTTCCTCTAGATCGTTTATAAAGATAACAAAAAGCAATGGTCCCAAAACAGATCCTTGTGGTACACCGCTAGTAACTGCGCTCCAAGATGAACATAATCCATCAACTACTACCCTCTGTCTCCTTCCAGCCAGCCAATTCCTAATCCAAACCTCTAATGTATCCTCAATGTCATACCTCCGTAGTTTTAGCATTAGCCTACCATGGGGAACCTTATCGAACGCCTTACTAAAATCCATATACACAACATCTACTGCTTTACCCTCATCCACTTCCTTAGTCACCTTCTCAAAGAACTCAATAAGGTTTGTGAGGCACGACCTGCCCTTCACAAAACCATGCTGGCTATCCCTGATCACGTTATTCCTACCCAGATGTTCATAAATCTTATCCCTTACCATTCTCTCTAAGACTTTGCCCACCACTGAAGTCAGACTCACTGGCCTATAGTTACTAGGGCTATCCCTACTCCCTTTCTTGAACAATGGGACCACATTCGCTATCCTCCAGTCCTCTGGTACTATTCCCGTTGACAATGACGACATAAAAATCCAGGCCAATGGCTCTGCTATCTCCTCCCTAGCTTCCCATAGGATCCTGGGGTAAATGCCATCAGGCCCAGGAGACTTATCTATATTCATCCTTTCCAATATTCCCAAAACCTCTTCCCTGCATATTTCCAGGGCATCCATTCTAATTATTTGTGATTCCATATTCACATCAGCAACAGTGTCCTGTTCCTGAGTGAATACTGATGAAAAGTACTGATTTAATGTCTCTCCAATCTCCTCCGCCTCCACACACAACTTCCCACTACTATCCTTGACTGGACCGATACCTACCCTAGTCATCCTTTTATTCTTGACATACCTATAGAAAGCCTTTGGGTTTTCCCTAATCCTACCAGCTAAAGACTTTTCATGTCCCCTTCTCGCTTCTCTTAGCTCCCTCTTTAGCTCCTTCCTGGCTACCTTATAACTCTCAATCGCCCCTACTGAACCTTCACGCCTCATCTTTACATATGCCGCCTTCTTCCCTTTCACAAGGGACTCCAATTCCTTACTAAACCACGGCTGCCTCACAAGGCCCTTTACACCATGCCTGACTGGTACATACCTATCGAGGACACGCAGTAGCTGCTCCTTGAACACTCCCCACATCTCATTAGTGTTCTTCTCTTGAAGCCTGTTTTTCCAATCCACACATCCTAAGTCATGCCTCACAGCATCATAATTTCCCTGCCCCCAGCTATAGCTCTTGCCCTGCGGCGCACGATTATCCCTCTCCATCACTAAAGTAAAAGTCACCGAGTTGTGGTCACTGTCCCCGAAGTGCTCACCTACCTCCAAGTCTAACACCTGGCCTGGTTCATTACCTAGAACCAAATCCAATATAGCCTCCCCTCTTGTTGGCCTGTCGACATATTGTGTCAGGAAACCCTCCTGCACACATTGCACAAACACCGACCCATCTAATGAACTCGAGCTATAGCTCTCCCAGTCAATATCTGGGAAGTTAAAGTCCCCCATAACAACCACCCTGCTACCTTCACTCTTTTCCTGAATCATCCTCGCAATATTATCCTCTACTTCTCTAGGACTATTAGGAGGCCTGTAGAAAACACCTAACAGGGTGACCTCACCTTTCCTATTTCTAACCTCAGCCCAAACTACCTCAGATGGCAAGTCCTCTTCCATCGTCCATTCCACTGCTGTGATACTGTCTTTGACAAGTAATGCCACGCCTCCCCCTTTTTTACCCCCATGTCTGATCCTACTAAAACATTTGAACCCTGGAACGTGCAACAGCCATTCTTGTCCCTGTTCTACCCACGTCTCTGTAATGGCCACAACATCGAAGTCCCAGGTACCAACCCACGCTGCAAGTTCACCTACCTTATTCCTTATACTTCTGGCATTGAAGTATACACACTTCAATCCACCTTTCTGGTTACAGGCACCCTCCTTAGAGATCGCTGCATTATTCCTAACCTCCCTACACTCAAGGTCCTGTACCCTAAAGCTACAGTCCTGGTTCCCATGCCCCGGCGGAGTTAGTTTAAACCCTCCCAAAGAGCACTAGCAAACCTCCCCCCAAGGATACTGGTGCCCCTCAGGTTCAGGTGTAGCCCATCCTTTTTATAGAGGTCCCACCTTCCCCAGAAAGGACCCCAGTTGTCCAGAAACCGGAATCCCTCCCTCCCTGCACCATCCCTGTAGCCACGCATTTAACTGCTCTCTCTCCCTATTCCTCGACTCTCTATCACGTGGCACGGGTAACAAACCAGAGACTACAACTCTGTTTGTTCTAACTCTGAGCTTCCAACCTAGCTCCCTGAAAGCCTGTCTGACATCCTCACCCTTCTTCCTACCTATATCGTTGGTGCCAACGTGGACCACGATCTGAGGCTGCTCCCCCTCCCCCTTAAGGACCCAGAAAACACGATCAGCGACATCACATACCCTTGCACCTGGGAGGCAACATACCAAACGTGAGTCCCTGTCGCCCCCACAAAACAGTCTGTCTGTACCCCTCACTATCGAGTCCCCAAGAACTATTGCTCTACCTTTCTCCACCCTTCCCTTCTGAGCAACGGGGCCAGGCTCCGTGCCAGAGGCCTGAACCTCGTTGCTTGCGGGACTGAATGGCCACCGCCTTATTGTTTGTATGATCAGCTCATAGAGAGGGGGCTAGAGTAGAGACCATGGCTGAGAAAGCATGAGGACTGCAGGGATTCTGGCCTATCTCAGTCTTTGTTCCCAAAGACTCCCAAATCTGCTTCAGTAGCACATGACACAGCAACAATGACATCAGTGGGAGTTGATTGGTTGTTGAGCAGCTTCTGTTCAGGATTGTTTCATCTTCGGTCATTTTGAAGTACAGAAAATTTTAAACTAGCACAAGAAAAATAATAATTATAGGTAGGACAGGGAATTGAGTTGTGGTAAAAGTGAGGATTTTCTATTAATTTCCAGTTTGTAGTAAACATTACTAAAGTGAGTAAAATGAAAGTAAGTTTAAGAAGCTTAAGGTATATTTAGGCAATTTGCATAGCAGAATGTCTACCCTATGACCTGTAGGCAGTTGGAGTAATGAAGTGGAGACTTCACATGACCTAGACAAACCCATGTACAGAAAATGCCACCAGCTACACAAGTGAGCTATGGCTCTTCTCGCTCAAACAGCAGCTGGAATTACAGGTTCATTTACAAGGCATAGAGTGGATAACACTACTTATACCACAGGTTAGATAAGAACAGGTGCATATGGGATGGGTGATAACCAGATACTCAAAAAAAAATAGTGGCAGGTTCTGCCTGGTAGGGGACCTGCCTCTCACTGGTTTTCCATTCAGGGTTCTGGCAAAGTCAATAGTTTCTTGAAGGAATGCAGCAAGAGCCAAACCCAGAGCACCACATGTGGTCCAGCTGTACAATAGAGAAGGAAGATGTGTGTGAGAGCAGTAGTGAAATGGGGATTATTTAGTTAGAAGAGCACACTAGTGTTTCCCTAGCTATTGACAACTTCAGGTTAAGATATTTCCTCCTGGTGTTTCGATCAAAGATGTCTCAAAACATCTGACTAAATTTCTTATCATGAAGAGATTATGGTCTTCACTGGAAGCAACAAAGCGAGTTGGAGGGATGCGGTCCAGAAGTCGGGATTTAGAAAATTAGCAAGCAAGACCTCAAGGTTTTGATCTCTGGATTACTCAGTGTCACATTTGAAGTGTTCAGAAATAGGAGGATCAGGCAGACAAATGTGGTGTTGTGAAGGTGGTGCAGTCTGGATGGCTATTGAATTCTTAGGACCCTGGGACTTTTTCAAAGGGAGGTGGCACTTGTACAGGTTGGATGGCTAGCACCTGAACATAGACTGGACTGAGATCTTTGCAGAACGTTTGGCTGGCACTGATGTGGAGACTTCAAACTAAGCAGAGGTGTGCACTGCCAAAAGAGAATATTTAGAGTAATACCAGAGTGTATAGAAATACTGGAAGAGGCAGATAGCACGAGAATAGGGAGTAGTAAGGTACTGATGGAGTCATAGACTTCATTACTTTCTATCCTACTAAATCAGAGTTGTCACGTATATAGTAATGTATGAAATATAGTTAATCTGACTGCAATTTGCCAATTCAGAGACCTGGCTGACGGAAAGGCAGAATCTGGCGTTAAATATTTCTGGCTACAAAGTATTTAGAAACCATAAAGCAAAAAGAAAAGTGGTTTGGGGTTTTTTCGTTAAGGAAAGCATTTCTATGCTGGTTTCCCATGGGAGAATAGTTAGCAAGGTTAGATTTAATGGAATACAAGGAGAACTGGCCATTTGGATACAAAACTGGCTCAAAGTTAGAAGACCGAGGATGGTGGTGGAAGGTTGTTTTTCAGGCTGGAGGCCTGTGACCAGTGGAGTGCCACAAGGATCGGTGCTGGGTCCTTTACTTTTCATTATTTTGTAGAAATGATTTGGATGTGAGCATAAATGGTATGTTAGTAAGTTTGCAGATGACACCAAAATTGGAGGTGTGGTGGACAACGAAGAGGGTTACCTGGGATTACAACAGGATCTTGACCAGATATGCCAATGGGCTGAGAAGTGCAGGTGGAATTTAATTCAGATAAATGCGAGGTGCTGCATTTTGGGAAAGCAAATCTTAGCAGGACTTAAACACTTAATGGAAATGTCCTAGAGAGTGTTGCTGAACAAAGAGACCTTGGAGTGCAGGTTCATAGCTCCTTGAAAGTGGAGTTGCAGGTAGATAAGATAGTGAAGAAGGCTTTTGGTATGCTTTCCTTTATTGGTCAGAGTATTGAGTACAGGAGTTAGGAGGTCATGTTGCGCTGTACAGGACATTGGTTAGGCCATTGTTGGAATATTGCATGCAATTCTGGTCTCCTTCCTATCAGAAAGATGCTGTGAAACTTGAAAGGGTTCAGAAAAGATTTACAAGGATGTTGCCAGGGTTGGAGGGTTTAAGCTACAGGGAGAGGTTGAATAGGCTGGGGCTGTTTTTACCCAGCGTCAAAGGCTGAGGGGTGACCTTTTATAGAGGTTTACAAAATTGAGGGGCATGGATAGGATAAATAATCTTTTCCCAGGGTCGGAGAATCCAGAACTAGAGGGCCTAAGTTTAGGGTGAGAGGAGAAAGATATAAAAGAGACCTAATGGGCAACCTTTTCACTCAGAGGATGGTGCATGTGTGGAATGAGCTGCCAGAGGAAGTGGTGGAGCTGGTACAATTGCAACATTTAAAAGGCATCTGGATGGGTATATGAATAGGAAGGATTAGGAGGGATATGGGCCGGGTGCTGGCAGGTGGGACTAGATTGGGTTGGGCTATCTGGTCAGCGTGGACGAGTTGGACCGAAGGGTCTGTTTCCGTGCTGTACGTCTCTGACTCTATAACAGCATGTCTCAAAAGGTTAAAAATTGAATCATTGGTGCCAGAATAAGCCATTCATTTCATCGACCAATACGGTCATGGCTGATTGAACACTTCAGCCCACTCCTTACCAACAGCAAACAGAGTTTTGGGTAATATGAATTGTATTGATCTCTAATATACTCTGTTTGAGACATCATAGCACTTAGAGAATTAGGTAGAGAATTTCCAAAGGTTCACAGACATTTGCGTTTTAAAAATAGCTATCATCTTCTCTTCATCCCCTATCTTTAAATTGCCCCTGGTTCAAGTCTTCGCAACCAGGGAACACATTGTATCTACATCTACCCTGTCTTCCCTTAAGTATTTTGTAGGTTCCAATGAGATCACCTCTCATCAAAACTGTAGAGAATACAGGCTCCGTTTGCCTAATCTCTGTCTCTCCGTGGGACAGTCCACACCAAAGGAAAAAAAATGATGCATTGCCATTGCACCCCTTCTGTGGTAGTAACATTCTTCCTGAGATAGGAAAGCAAAACTGCACACAGTACTCCAGTTGCATTCTAACTAAATAACTATATAATTGAAGTAAGACTTCACTGTTGCTGTACTCAAATCCCCTTGTGATAAAAGCTAACGTTCTATTAAAATAGCTATTAGCTAATAGCTTACTGCACTTGCATGTTAGTCTTCAGTGATTTATCGACAAGGACATCTAGATCACTTTGTACGCCTACACATTCTAATGTCATACCATTTAAGAAATACTCTATATATACTGCTCCTAACAAAAATGGGTGACCTCACATGTTTTCACATGAAATTTCATCTGCCATATTCTTGCTTACTCACGATCCTCCTGAACCCAGTTTACGTTCCCCTTACAGCACACATTTCTGCTTAGCTTTCTATTATCCAAAATTTGGAACTTTTAACATTTATTTTCACCTGTACGTCATTAATATATCATTAGGACTATCTGGGGCCTAAGTGGGGAATCTTAAGTACCCCACTAATCACATCCTAAAATATGAGAAATACCCATTTATTCCTTGTGACACCATCTGTTGGCTATTCATTAATCCAATCCAGTACATTCCCTCTTGTCCCATGTATTTGATTTTTCTAGGTAGCCCCCTGAGTACGGTGTGAAAAGCCTGATAAAAATCTATTAGACTGTCCATCAGTTCTCCTTTGTCAGTTTTGTTAGTAATATCTTCAAAATTCCCAAACACCAATTCCTCATTCTGAAATCCATGCTGACTATAACCAATTAATTCGGTATCATCCAAGTTTCTATTTATCCCATCCTTTTATAATAGATTGTCACAGTCTCCCTCATTAAATAATGGAGTGACACTTGTTACCTTCGAATCCACAGAAATCATTCCAGAATCTGTTGATTGTGGAAGATAATCACCAATTGACTATCCTTGTAGCCACTCTGCGATGTAGGCTATTAGATCCTGGGGATTTACCAATTTTCAGTCCCATTAAATTCTACAGAAAATCTTCTTATTGATGTTAATTTCTTTCAACTCATTGTCCATACTCACTTGGACCTATAGTTCTGGGCACTAGCTAGATCATACCTGAAATACATGATCAGTTTTTGACCCCTTAATCTAAGTAAAGATGTACTGGCATTGGAAGCAGTCCAGAGAATGGGAATCCTGAGAATGGAGGGATTTTCTTACGAGGAGAGGCTGAGTAAGTTGAGTTTGTACTCCTAGAAGAATGAGAGGAGACCTGACTGAAACTTTAAGATTCTTGGGGGTTTTAACATGCATGCAAAGTTTTTTAATCCCTGTGAGTCTAAAACCTGAGGGCGTAGTTTCATAGTAAGAGATCACATATTTGAGGCAGGTGTGTAGTTTCCTTCAAGAATAGTGAATCTGTAATGACTAAGTGGTTAAGTATATTCAAGGCTGAGATCGATTTTTAATCATTAGAGGAATGGGGTTGGGGTGGGGAGGGAGGTGGAAAGAGTGGAGAAGGTGGAGTTGGATATTGTCTGATCATCCGTGATTGTGTTGAATGATGGGGCAGACCTCCTGAGGGTCAAATAGGCTACTCTTGTCTTGTGGACAGATAAGGTGGGGAGAAATTATTCTTGCTTATGAGGATCGAGAACCGAAAAACACAGTTTTCAAGAAGCCAAGGTGAGGTGAGAAAGTATATTTTCGTACAACATATAATTAAGGTTTGGAAGCATGATGGGGGCAGACTGGATTGACCCATTGAAGAGGACATTAAATGATTATTTCCTCTTGAGCGAAGGATAGGGTTACAGGAAAAAAGGAAGAAATTGGCACTACATGGCACTGCATAGACATCCTTAAGCATTATAATAATTCTGGGCATATTGTATGTTCAGTGAGGTCATGGTTAATCTAATGGTTAATATTTCTGCCTACTCTGATAACTTCTATCCACTTTGTTTATTAAGAATCTTTCTAGCTCTGCCTTTAAAAATGTTCAAGGGATTTGCTTCCAAGATTATTTCGAGGAAAAGTTCCAAGCATTCATGACCTTTTCAGAAAAAAGTGTCTGTCATAAATGGGGAAGCCCTTTATATTTAAACAGTGACCCTAGTTCTATGTTTTCATACAGTGAAACATTTCCACATCCACCTACTCTGGATCTTATTTGCTTCAACCTAGTCCCAACTTGTCCAATCTGGTCCAACTTTCTCTGAACTGCACCTGACACATCTAATCCTTCCTTGAGCAGAGATACCCATACTGTTCACAGTAATCATTCATTTATGGTCTCATCAGTGCCCTGCAAAACAGAAGCGTAGCCTCTTTACTTTGGGATTTGATTTTCCCCTGTCAATAAGTTACATCCTAATTGCTTTCCTAATGCCATACAAATGGGATAAAGACAAAGTATCTGACTATCCATGACTCTCAATTTTATAAACTTCTATCAGATTGCCCTTCTGTCTCTGTTCAAATGCAAGCAAACTAAGATTTGTCCAAATCTCTCCACTTAGCTCCTACCCTCCCAATCAGGTGACATCCTGGTAAACCTATTCTGTACCTCCAAATCCTTCTGAAGGTGTTCTGTAGTGACTAGAATTGTACATAATCTTCTCTCAAACTTGGAATATTTGTAGCTCGGGTGCTCATTGTTGTGGTTCTGTTTGCCGAGCTGGGAATTTGTGTTGCAGACGTTTCGTCCCCTGTCTAGGTGACATCCTCTGTGCTTGGGAGCCTCCTGTGAAACGCTTCTGTGATGTTTCTTCCGGCATTTGGTGATTTGTACCTGCCACTTCCGGTTGTCACTTCCAGCTGTCCGCTGCAGTGGTCGGTATATTGGGTCCAGGTTGATGTGCTTATTGATTTGAATCTGTGGATGAGTGCCATGCCTCTAGGAATTCTCTGGCTGTTCTCTGTTTGGCTTGTCCTATAATAGTAGTGTTGTCCCAGTTGAATTCATGCTGCTTGTCATCTGCGTGTGTGGCTACTAAGAATAGCTGGTCGTGTCGTTTCGTGGCTAGTTGGTGTTCATGGATGCAGATCGTTAGTTGTCTTCCTGTTCGTCCTGTGTAGTGTTTTGTGCAGTCCTTGCCCTACTGTTATAGGACAAGCCAAACCGAGAACAGCCAGGGAATTTCTAGAGGCATGGCACTCATCCACAGATTCAAACAATAAGCACATCGACCTGGACCCAATATATTGGCCACTGCAGCAGACAACCGGAAGCGGCAGATACAAATCACTATAAATGCCAAAGGAAACATCACAGAAGCGCTTCACAGGAGGCTCCCAAGCACTGAGGATGTCACCAAGATTTGGGACGAAATGTCTGCAACACAAATTCCCAGCTTGGCAAACAGAACCACAACATTATATTCCAAGTGTGGCCTAATTAAAGGTCTGTACAGCTGCAACATGTCTTGCCAATTCTTTTACTCTCTGCCCCAAACAAAGAAGGTGAATGTGCCAAATGGCGGCTTAGTCAGATTTTCTACTTGTGGTGCCACTTTCAGGGAAATTATGGACCAGTACGGTCAGATTCCTCTTTGTTGATGCTAGTAAGGATTCTGCCATTTACTGTATAATTCCCTCCTGCGTTAGTCCTTCCAAAATTCATCACCACCTTACACTGAGTCATAGAGATGTACAGCATGGAATCACACCCTTCGGTCCAACCCGTCTATACCGACCAGATATCCCAACTCAATCTAGTCCTACCTGCCAGCACCCAGCCCATGTCCCTCTAAACCCTTCCTATACATCTACCCATCCAAATGCTTTATACATGTTGCAATTGTACCAGTGTCCACCACTTCCTCTGGCAGCCCATTTTATACACTTACCATCCTCTGTGTGAAAAAGTTGCCCCTTAGGTCTTTTTTTCATCTTTCCCCTCTCACCCTAAACCTATGCCCCTCTAGTTCTGGACTCCCTGACCCCAAGGAAAAGACTTTGTCTATTTACCCTATCCATGCCCCACATGATTTTATAAACTCCTCCAAAAGATCACCCCTCAGCCTCCGATGCTCCAGGGAAAACAGCCCCAGCCTGTTCAGCCTCTCCGTGTAGCTCAAATCCTCTAACCCTGGCAACATCCTTGTAAATCTTTTCTGAACCCTTTCAAGTTTCACAACATCTTTCCGATGGGAAGGAGACCAGAATTGCACATAGGAAGAAGACCAATATTCCAACAGTTGCCTAACCAATGTCCTGTACAGCACAACATGACCTCCCAACCCTTGTACCCGATACTCTGAGTAATAAAGGAAAGCAAACCAAATGCCGCCTTCACTATTCTATCTACCTGCAACTCCACTTTCAAGGAGCTATGAACCTGCACTCCAAGGTTTCTTTGTTCAGCAACACTTCCTCAGACCTTACTATTAAGTGTATAAGTCCTGCTGAGATTTGCTTTCCCAAAATGCAGCACCTCACATTCATCTGAATTAAACTCCATCTGCCATTTCTCAGTCTATTGGCCCATCTGGTCAAGTTTCTGTTATAATCTGAGGTAACTCTCTTCTTTGTCCACTACACCTCCAATTTTGGAGTCATATGCAAACTTACTAACTGTACCTCTTCTGCTCGCATCCAAATCGTTTGTGTAAATGATAAAAAGTAGAGGACCCAGCATCAATCCATGTGGCACTCCACTGGTCACAGATCTCCAGTCTGAAAAACAACCCTCCACCACCATCCTCTGTCTTCTACCTTTTTGAGCCAGTTCTGTATCCAAATGGCGAGTTCTCCTTATATTCCATGAGATCTAACCTTGCTAACCAGTCTCCCATGGGAAACCTTGTCGAATGCTGTACTGAAGTCCATATAGATCACATATACCACTCTGCCCTTGTCAGCCCTCTTTGTTACTTCAAAAAACTCAGTCAAGTTTGTGAGACACGATTTCCCACACACACATCCAAGTTGACCATCCCTAATCACTCCTTGCCTTTCTAAACACATGTACGTCCTGTCCCTCAGGATTCCCTCCAACAACTTGCCCATGACCAACGTCAGGCTCACTGGTCTATAGTTCCCTGGCTTGTCCTTACCATCCTCCTTAAACAGTGGCTCCATGTTAGCCAAACTCCAGTCTTCTGGCACCTCACCTGTGACTATCGATGAGACAAGTATCTCAGCAAGAGGCCTAGCAATCATTTCTCTAGCTTCCCACAGACCTCTTGGGTACACCTGATCAGGTCCTGGGGATTTATCCACCTTTGTGCATTTCAAGACATCCAGCACTTCCTCCTCTGTAACGTGGACATTTTGCAAGGTGTCACCATCTATTTCCCGACAGTCTATATCTTCCATATCCTTTTCCACAGTAGATACTGATGCAAAATGCTCATTTAGTATCTCCCCCATTTTCTGTGGCTCCACACAAAGGCTGCCTTGCTGATCTTTGAAGGGCCCTATTCTCTCCCTAGTTACCCTTTGTCCTAATGTATTTGTAAAAACCCTTTGGATTCTCCTTAACTCTATTTGCCAAAGCTATCTCATGTCTCCTTTTCACCCTCCTGATTTCCCTTTAAGTATCCTCCTACTGGCTTTATACTCTTCTAAGGATTCACTCAATCTATCCTGCCTATACCTTACATATGCTTTCTTCTTTTTCTTAACCAAACCCTCAATTTCTTTAGTCATTAGGCATTCCCTATACCTAGCAGCCTTCCCTTTCACCCTAACAGGAATATACTTTCTTTAGACTCTCGTTATCTCATTTCTGAAGGCTTCCAATTTTCCAGCCATCCCTTTTCCTGTGAACTCCTGCCCCCCAATAAGTTTTTGAAAGTTCTTGCCTAATACCATCAAAATTGGCATTTCTCAAGTTTAGAACTTCAACTTTTAGATCTGGTCTATCCTTTTCCACCACTATTTTAAATCTAACAGAATTATGGTCGCTGGCCCCAAAATGCTCCCCCACTGACCCCTCAGTCACCTGCCCTGCCTTATTTCCCAAGAGTAGGTCAAGTTTTTCACCTTCTCCAGTAGGTACATCCACATACTGAATCAGAAAATTGTCGTGTACACACTAAGAAATTCCTCTCCATCTAAACATTTAACACTATGGCAGTCCCAGTCGATGTTTGGAAAGTTAAAATACTCTACCATAAGTACCCTATTATTCTTACAAGTTTGCTTCTCAATTTCCCTCTGACTATTGGGGGTTGTATAATACAATCCCAATAAGGTGATCATCCCTTTCTTATTTCTCAGTTCCACCCAAATAACTTCCCTGGATGTATTTCTGGGAATATCCTCCCTCAGCACAGCTGTAATGCTATCCCTTATCAAAAATGCCACTCTCCCTCCCCTCTCGCCTCCCTTCAGCATTTGTATCCTGGAACATTAAGCTGCCAGTCCTGCCCATCCCTGAGCCGTGTTTCTGTAATTGCTATGATATCCCAGTCCCATGTTCCTAACCATTCCCTCAGTTCATCTGCCTTTCCTGTTAGGCCGCTCGTATTGAAATAAATGCAGTTTAATTTATTAGTACTGCCTTGTCCCTGCTTGCCCCGACTGTTTGACTCGCTTCTGTTCTCGGCTGTACCCGTCTCAGATTAATGTCTTCCCTCAGTATGTCCTTGGATCTTCTCCCTCCCCCTCCCCTCTTTCCCCCACCCCCACGTTATTAGTTTAAATCCTCTCCAGCAGTTCTAGAAAATTTCCCTGCCAGTATACTAGTCCTCTTCCAATTTAGGTGCAATCCATCCTTCTTGTACAGGTCACTTCTACCCCAAAAGAGATTCCAATGATCCAAAAATGTGAATCCTTCTCCCATACACCAGCTCCTCAGCCATGCATTCATCTGCTCTATCCTCCTATTCCTGCCCTAACTAGCTCATAGCATTAGAAGTAATCCAGATATTACTACCCTTGAAGACCTCCTTTTTTAAATTTCTGCCTAACTCTGTGTAATCTCCCTTCAGAATCTCAACCTTTTCCCCTCCTATGTCATTGGTTCCATTGTGGACCATGACCACCTGCTGGCCCCTCTCCCCTGTGAGAACATTCTGCACCCTTTCTGAGACATCTTTAATCCTGGCACCAGGGAAACAACACACCATTCTGCGTTTTCTCTGCTGGCCACAGAAACATCTGTCTGTACCTTGGACTAGAGAATCCCTAACACAATTGATCTCTTGGAAGCGGATGTACCCCTCATTGCATTAGAGCCAGTCTCAATACCAGAAACTTGGCTGTTTGTGCTACGTTCCCCTGGGAGTCCATACTCCCTACATTTTCCAAAACTGCATACCTGTTTGAAATGGGTATATCCACAAGACTCCTGCTCTAGCTGCCTACCTCGCTTACCTTTCCTGGAGTTAACCCATCTATGTGACTGTATCTGAGACTCCACCCCCCCCCCCCCCCCCCCCCCCCCCCCCCCCCCCCCCCGCCCCGGCTTTTCCAATAACTGCCATTCATCACATACTGTTGCTGTTGCAAATTCCTCATTGCTTATAACTGTCTCTCCAACTGATCCACTCGATCTGATAAGATTTGTATCCTACAGCATTTATGGCAGATATAATCTGCAGTAACCCTTAAAATCTCTTTAAACTCCCACATCTGACAAGAAGTACATATCACTGCAAAGGCCATTTTTGCTCCTTCACAATCTACAGACCCAGAAAACAACACCATCTTATTCCTCTACAAACACTGCCCCAGGTTAAATTAATAGCTATAGCTTATTTTATGCTTAATCAAGAGACTTATCTACAAAAATGTATAATCAAGAAAGAACCTACTGCACTCATTAATACAGCCTTTCCCTTGGACAGACTTAAAACAACAATTAACTTATCTGATTCTGTGCTGTGAACTTTGCCCAACAGTACCTCCGAGATTAGTTGTGAATTTCACTGTTTGTTAATTTTCCCAGATGCACTCCGATGTCCAGCAATACACATTCAAACAGCAAAGGCGGTAACTGTGCAGGTTCTCTCTCGTGCGCTCTCTCTCTCTCGCGCGGACTCTCCTTTGTCTGCTCTTCTTCCTCTTAAAACTGCTGTTGTGTTGACTTTTTTTTCCGAAGTTCCAAAACAATGCAACAGCATATAAACCAGTAATTGCTGCTCCTGGAATTTTGAGGAAATCACTTCCAACACCTAAAATACCTCAGAGGAGCAGCCCCTACAGGCAGAAATTTTTCCCGTCCTCCATCTTGGATTACCCAGAACCCTCTCTTCAAAAACTGTCAAGTTTATGAGACGTGATTTCTCCCACACACAATGTTGACTATCCCTAATCAGTCCTTGCCTTTCCAAATACATGTACATCCTGCGAAATTCGACCGGGACAACACTACTATTATAGGACAAGCCAAACAGAACAGCCAGGGAATTCCGAGAGGCATGGCACTCATCCACAGATTCAATCAATAAGCACATCAACCTGGACCCAATATACCGACCACTGCAACAGACAGTTGGAACTGACAACCGGAAGCGACAGATTCAAACCACTACAAATGTCGGAGCAAAGATCACAGAAGTGCTTCACAGGAAGCTCCCAAACACTGAGGATGTCACCTAGACAGGGGACGAAACGTCTGCAACACAAATTCCCAGCTCGGCGAACAGAACCATAACATGTACATCCTGTCCCTCAGGATTCCCTCCAACAACTTGCCCACCACTGACATCAGGTTCACTGGTCTATAGTTCCTTGGCTTGTCCTTACCACCCTTCTTAAACAGTGGCACTATGTTAGCCAACCTCCAGTCTACCGGCACCTCACCTGTGTTTATCAATTATACAAATATCTAAGAAGCCCAGCAATGACTTCTCTAGCTTCCCACAGAGTTCTAGGGTACACTTGATCAGGTCCTGGGGATTTATCCACCTTTATGCATTTCAAGACATCGAGCACAACCTCATCTGTAATATGGACATTTTTCAGGATGTCGTCATCTATTTCCCTACATTCTATACCTCCCATGTCCTTTTCCACAGTAAATACTGATGCAAAATATTCGTTTAGTATCTGCCCCATCTCTTGCGGCTCTACACAAAGGCCGCCTTGCCGGTCTTTGAGGGGCCCTATTCTCTCCCTAGTTCCCCTTTTGTCCTGAATGTATTTGTAGAAACCTTTTGGATTCTACATAATTCTATTTGCCAATGCTATCTCATGTCCCCTTTTCTTTCCCCCCCCTTCCTGATTTCCCTCTTCAGTATACTCCTCCTGCTTTTATAGATTAGGTTAGATTAGATTAGATTACTTAGTGTGGAAACAGGCCCTTCAAGTTCACACTGACCCTCCGAAGAGCAACCCACCCAGACCCATTCCCCTACATTTACCCTTTCACCTATCACTATGGGCAATTTAGCGTGGCCAATTCACCTAACCTGCACGTTTTTGGACTGTGGGAGGAAACCGGAGCACCTGGAGAAACCCATGCAGACACTTGGAGAATGTGCAAACTCAATACAGTTGCCTGAGGTGTGAATTGAGCCCGGATCTCTGGCACTGTGAGGCAGCAGTGCTAACCACTCTTTTAAGGATTCACTCTATCTATCCTGTCCATACCTGACACAGGCTTCCTTTTTTTACCTTAACCAAACCCTCCATTTCTTTAGTCATCCAGCATTCCCTATACCTACCAGCCTTTCCTTTCAGCCTAACAGGAATATACTTTCTCTGAATTCTCGTTATTTCATTCCTGAAGGATTCCCATTTTCCAGCCGTCCCTTTATCTGTGAACATCTGCCCCTCAATCAGCTTTTGAAAGTTCTTGCCTAATACCTTCAAAATTAGCTTTTCTCCAATTTAGAACTTCAACTTTTAGATCTGGTCTATCCTCTTCCATCACTGCTTTAAAATTAATAGAATTATGGTCGCTGGCCCCAAATTGCTCCCCCATGGACACTTCAGTCACTTGCCCTGCCTTATTTCCCAAAAGTAGGTCAAGTTTTGCACCTTCTCTATAAGGTACATCCACATACTGAATCAGAAAACTTTCTTGTGCATACTTAACAAATTCCTGTCCATTTAACCCCTTAACAGTGTGGCAGTCCCAGTATATTTCGTAAGTTGAAATCCCCTACCATAACCACCCTATTATTACAGGTAACTGAGACCTCCTTACAAATTTATTTCTCAATTTCCCTCTGACTATTAGGGGGTCTGTAATACAATCCCAATAAGGTGATCATCCCTTTCTCATTTCTCAGTTCCACCCAAATAACTTCCCTGGATGTATTTCTGGGAATATCCTCCCTCAGCACAGCTGTAATGCTAACCCTTATCAAAAACACCATTTCCCCCTCCTCTCTTGCCTCCCTTTCTGTCCTTCCTGTAGCATTTGTATCCTGGAATACTAAGCTGCCAGTCCTGTCCATTCCTGAGCCACCTTTCTGTAATTGCTATGATATCCCAGTCCCCTGTTCCTAACCATGCCCTGAGTTCATCTGCCTTCCCTGTTAGGCCTCTTGCATTGAAGTAAATGCAGTTTAATTTATCAGTCCTACCTAGTTCTCTGCTTTGTCCCTGCCTGCCCTGACTGTTTGACTCGCCTTTGTTCTCAACTGTACCAGTCTCGCATTGAAATCTCCCTCACCATCTCCCTGGGACCCTGGTGGTGTGAGGCAGCAGTGCTAACCATTGAGCCACCGTGCCACCCTTAATACCAAGGTTAATATGCAAGATTAAAGTGCTTGGTATTGTTTGCAATATACTAGCATTGACTAAGAGACAAACAGGAATGAATTTGTTTTTGGTTAGTTATTCCAGAGGTATTAGGAAGGTGTCTGGGATTGTTGGAGATCAGTCATCTCAGCTCCAGGACATCTCTGCAGGATTCCTCAGGATAGTGTCTCAGGCCAACCATCTTCAGCTGTTTCATTAATGACCTTTTGTCCATCATAAGGTCAGAATGATTGAGCACGTTCGCAGGTCCTCCGATACTGCAGCAAGATGGGGAAATATCCAGGCTTGGCTGACAAGTGGCAATTAACATTCACACCACACAAGTGCCAGGCTATGACCATCACCAATAAGTGACCATCTAACTACTGTCCCCTGACGTTCAATGATGTTACCATCACTGGATCCCCCACTTCCTGGGAGATACTGCAGACCAGACACTCAAATGAACTCACCACATAAACATAGTGGCTACAAGAGCATGTCAGCTCACCACCTGACTCCCCAAAGCCTGTCCATCATCTACCATGCAGAAGTCAGGAGTGTTCTGGAATACCCCTCTCTTGACTGGATGGGTGCAGCTCCAACAACACTCAAACTTGATACCATCCAGGAAAAAGCAGTCCATTTGATTTGACACTGTCTACAAACATTCACTCTCTCCACCAATAATGCTCAGTAGCAGCAATGTGCACTATCAAAAAGATATACTGCAGAAATTTATCAAAAATCATTAAACAGCACCTTCCAAGCCCACGACCATTTTCATCTCTCAGGTAAAGGGCAGCAAGTACATGAGAGGCCCACCACCTGCAAGAGGCTGAGGCATGGCCTTGTTAGTCAAGGATAGTATGACGGTGGCTGAGAGAACTTTTGATGAGGACTCTTCTACTGAGGTAGTGTGGGCTGAGGTTAGAAACAGGAGAGGAGAGGTCACACTGCTTGGAGATTTTCATAGGCCTCCGCAGAGTTCCAGGGAGGTGGAAGAGAGGATTAGCAAAATTATTCTGGGTAGGAGTGAAAGGAACAGGGTGGTCATTATGGGGGACTTGACCTCCCCCAACATTGAAATGCTATAACTCTTGAATGTTGGATGGATCAGTTTTTTTTGTCCATTTGTGTACAGGAGGATATGTCAAAGGGCTGACGAGGGGAGGCCACACTGGATCTGGTGCTTGGTAATGAACCAGGCCGGGTGTTTGACTTCGTTGTAGGCGAGCACTTTGGAGAGAGTGACCATAATCCAGTTACGTTTAGTTTAGCAATGGAAAGAGATAGGTACACGCTACAGGGGAAGAGTTATTGGTTGGGCATGGGCGATTATAATGCAATTAGGCAAGATTTAGGATGCATAGAATGGGGTAGCAAAATGCATGGGATGCAGACAATGGAAATGTGGAGCTGGTTTAAAGGAACAGATATTGTGTGCCCTTGATGGGTATGTCCCTGTCAGGCAGGGAGGAAGTGATCAGGTAAGGGAACTGTTGTTTACTACAGAAATTGCATCATCTTCTTATGAAGAAGAAGGAGGCTTATGTCTTGATGAGGCAAGATGGTTCAGATGAGGTGATTGAGAGTTACAGATCAGCCAGGAAGGATTTAAAGAGAGAGTTAAGAAGAGCAAAGAGAGGACACGAGTAGTCTTTAGCAAATAGAATAAAGGAGAACCCGAAAGCTTTCTATAGGTATGTAAGGAATAAAAGGATGATTAGGGTAGGAATAGGCCCAGTCAAAGACAGAAGTGGGAAGTTGAATGTGGACCCTGTGGATATTGGAGAGGTGCTAAATAAATATTTCTCATCCGTTTCCACTCAGGAAAAGGAGAATATTGTAAAGGAGAAGAATGAGGTACGAGATATTAGACTAGAAAGGATCGAGGTTAGTTACGAACAGGTGTTATCAATTCTAGAAGGAGTGAAAGCCGACAAGTCCCCTGGGCCGGATGGGATTTATCCGAGGATTCTCTGCGAAGCTAGGGAGGAGATAGCGGAGCCTTTGACTTTGATATTTGAGTCGTCATTGTCTACAGGTTTGGTACCAGAGGACTGGAGGATTGCAAATGCTGTGTCCTTGTTCAAGAAGGGAAGCAGAGATGACCCAGATAATTGTAGACCAGTGAGCCTTACTTCTGTTGTATGAAAGGTTTTGGAAAGGAGTATGAGAGAAGATTTATAATCATCTAGCAAGCAACAATTTGATTTCAGATAGTCAACACGGTTTCATCAAGGGCAGGTCGTGTCTCACAAACCTCATTGAGTTTTTTAGAAGGTGACCAAGTATGTGGATGAGGGTACAGCAGTTGACGTGGTGTACATGGGCTTCTGTAAAGACTTTGATAACGTTCCACTTGGTTGGCTGTTGGAGAAAATGCAGAGGCATGGGATTGAGGGTGATTTAGCAGTTTGGGTTAGAAACTTTTCTTTCTGAAAGAAGGCAGCTAGTGGTCGTTGATGGAAAATATTCAGCCTGGAGTCCGGTTATTGGTGGTGTGCCACAAGGATCTGTTTTGGGACCAGTGCTGTTTGTCATTTTTATAAATGACTTAGACGGAGGTATAGGTGGATGGATTAGTAAATTTGCAGACGACACTAAAGTCGGTGGAGTAGTGGACGGTGTGGAAAAATGTTACAGGTTGCAGGGGGACTTGGATAAACTGCAGAATTGGGCTGAGAGGTGGCAAATGGAGTTCAATGCAGCTAAATGTGAGGTGATGCACTTTGGGAAGAATAACAGGAAGGCAGAGTACTGGGTCAATGGAAAGATTCTAGGTAGTGTGGGTGTGCAGAGGGATCTTGGACTCCATGTGCATAGATCCCTGAAAGTTGCCACCCAGGTGGATAGTGCTGTTAAGAAGGCATACAGTATGTTAGGTTTCATTGGTGGATGGATTGAGTTCTGGAGCCGAATATCATGCTGCAACTATACAAAATGCCAGTGTGGCTGTACTTAGAATATGGTGTACAGTTCTGGTCCCCATATTTTGCGAAGGATGTGGAAGCATTAGAAAAGGTGCAAAGGAGATTTACCGGGATGTTGCCTGGTCTGGAGGGAAGGTCTTATGAGGAAAGGCCGAGAGACTTGGGTCTGTTCTCATTGGCAAGAAGAAGGCTGAAAGGGGATTTGATAGAGACGTACAAGATGATTAGATAGGGTAGACAATGAAAGTCTTTTTCCTAGGATGATGAAGTCAGCGTGTACGAGGGGCATAATTAGAAATTGAGGAGTGATTAGATTTAAGACCGATGTCAGAGACAGGTTCTTTACGCAGAGTGATAAGGGTGTGGAATACCCTACCTGCCAATGTAGTCAACTCAGCCACATTAGGGACATTTAAACAATCCTTGGATAAGCACTTGGATGACTTTGGGATAGTGTAGGGGAATGAACAGAGAATAGTTCACGTGTCAGCACAACATCGAGGGCCGAATGGCCTGTTCTGCACTGTATTGTTCTATGTTCCCCTCTGAGCCACCCACCATCTTGACTGGGAAACATATATTGCCTTTCCCTTACTGTTATTGGGTCAAAATCCTGGAATTCCCTCCCTCACAACATTGAGGTCTATCAACAGCAGGTGGACTGCAGTGGTTCAAAAGCCAGTTCATCACCACATTCTCAAGGGCAATTAGGGATAGGCAATAAATGTTGGCCAGCCAGTGATGTCCCCATCCCATGAGATGATGTTTAAGAAATGTCAAATTCTACATTGACCTGTCTCGCAAGAGAACTTTTACTATAAGAGCAATCATATCTTGTTGCATCTGAATAGCACCTTTGTGAGACCATACTGGCATATTGCATGCAGTTATCGAACAAAAGATAAACACTGTTCATAAAGGGAGTGCAGTGACTGATTTTCCTGAGTTTGTGGTTTTGGCAAATGAGCTATTGAGTCACTTGGCTCTTCATGTTTTGAAGAATGACCAGGGATCTCAATGAAACATATAATTTCTCCCAGAGTGAGAGAAGTTTGGATGCACAGGTTATGCTTCCCCTGCCCGTGGATAAAGAACAAAGGATGGTGGTTACAGGGCAGACCATTTAGGAATGAAATGTGAAGCAACTTCGCTCAGATGGTGGCAAACCTGTAGACTTCACAATCATCTAAGGTGGTAGAGGTTAAATCACTGAATGTATTGGCAATCTAGGGGAAGTGTAGGAGTATGGCATTGAGATCGATCAGCCACAATCATAGTGAACCACAGAGTGGACTCTGAAACAAAAGGTCTACTCTTGCTCCTCTTTTCTATGTTTCTAGGTATGGCTTGTATACTCGATTAAATTGTTGAAGGCTATGTCACCGTATGATTTTTGCCACTTGTCTTTCCAGATGCTGCATTCTGCCATTTGAAAGCTGAGGGTAATTAAATAATTTCCAGTGGGACAAAGTGCAGAAGTATTTCTGATCAAGCAGAAAGTTTATTTTGTAATTTGAATTTTACTTAATTCTGACTAGAAATAAGTTCTCACTTTTTGCTTTGTGATTTGTTTTTCCTGCTTTGCATGAATTCGCTGTTCCCCATAAGCTCAAGGACCTCAGGATGTTGGCGTGTATGGAGTTGTGCAGTCTGTTGACCACATTGGACGGACATGCTCAGTGAAATGGTTCAAACCAAAGGCAAATGGCACAGAGATAGAGGTGAGGAACTTGTGAAGCAATTCATATGAAAACTGTTCATTTTCTCGTTGGTTCTTGGCTATTTGAAATTTCATTTTTTTTGTCTTTGCAAGCACCTGGGTGTTGTTTACAAGCACTTGTTAGCTATCTCTAATTCGTCTTGCATTCAACTAGCTTTCTTTATATGGGGCAGTTAGAACATAGAACAATACAGTGCAGTACAGGCTCTTCAGCCCTCAATGTTGCACTGACCTGTGAATTAATCTAAGCTCATTCCGCTACATAGAGTCATAGAGATGTACAGCATGGAAACATACCGTTCGGTCCAACCCATCCATGCCGACCAGCTGTCCCAACCCAATCTAGTCCCACCTGCCAGCACCCGACCCATCCCTCCAAACCCACTATTCATATACCTATCCAAATGTCTTTTAAATGTTGCAATCGTACCAGCCTCCACCACTTCCGGCAGCTCATTCCATACACGTACCACTGTCTACCCTATCTAATCTTCTCATCATCTTGTATGTTTCTATCAAATCCCCCCCTTAGCTGCCTTCTTGCTAATGAGAACAGACCCAAGTGTCTCAGCCTTTCTTGATAAGACTATCCCTCCAGACCAAGCAACATCCTGGTAAATCTCCTCTGCACCTGTTCCAATGCTTCCACATCCTTCCTGTAATATGGCGACCAGAACTGTGCACCATATTCCAAGTACAGCCATACTAGCATTTTGTATAGTTGCAGCATGACTTTGTGGCTCTGGAACTCAATCCCTCTACCAATGAAACCTAACTCACCGTATGCCGCCTTAACAGCACTATCAACCTGGCTGGCAACTTTCTGGGATCTATGTACATGGACTCCAAGATCCCACTGCCCATCCACACTACCGAGAATCTTTCTATTGACCCAGTACTCTGCCATCCAGTTGTTCTTCCCAAAGTGCATCACCTCACATTTAGCTGCATTGAACTCCATTTGCCACCTCTCAGCCCAATTCTGCAGTTTATCCAAGTTCCCCCTGTAACCTGTAACATTCTTCCACACTGTCCGCTACTCTACCGACTTTAGTGTGGAAATTGACTAATCCATCTACCTATGCCTGCATCTAAGTCATTTGTAAAAACTACAAACAGCAGTGGTCCAAAAACAGATCCTGTGACACACCACTAGTAATCGGACTCCAGGCTGAATATTTTCTATCAACCACCACTCACTGCCTTCTTTCAGAAAGCCAGTTTCTAATCCAAACTGCTAACTCCTCCTCAATTCCATGCCCCTGCATTTTCTCAAACAGCCTACCATGTGGGACCTTTATCAAAGGCTTTACTCACGTCCATGTATATCACATCATCAGCCCTACCCTCATCCGCATGCTTGGTCACTTTCTCAAAAAAACTCGGTTTGTGAGACACGGCCTGCCCTTGACGTGTTGAAATCTGAAATCAAATTGTTGCTTGCTAGATAATTTAAAATCCTATTGCTTATAATCCTTTCCAAAACTTTCCTGCAACAGATGTAAGGCTCACTGGTGTATAATTACCTGGGTCATCTCTACTATCCTTCTTGAATAAGGGCACAACATTTGCAATCCTCCAGTCCTCTGGTACTAAACCTGCAGACAATGACGACTCAAATATCAAAGCCAAAGGCTCCGCTATCTCCTCCCTAGCTTCTCCGAGAATCCTCGGATAAATCCCATCCGGCCCAGGGGAATTGTCTACTTTCACTCCTTCTAGAATTGATAACACCTGTTCGTAACTAACCTCGATCCTTTCTAGTCTAATATCTCCTACCATATCTTCTCCTCTATAATATTCTCCTTTTTTCCTGAGTGAAAATCGATGAGATGTTCGTTTACCACCTCGCCGATCTCCACAGGGTCCACACTCAATTTCCCACTTCTGTCTTTGGCCCTATTCCTACCCTAATCATCCTTTTATTCCTCATCTAGCTATTGAAAGTTTTAGGGTTCTCCTTTATTCTATCTGCTAAAGACTGCGCATGTCCTCTCTTTGCTCTTCTTAACACTCTCTTGAAATCCTTCCTAGCTGATCTATAACTCTCAATCACCTCATCTGAACCATCTTGCCTCATCAAGACATAAGCCGCCTCCTTCTGCTTAACAAGAGAGACAATTTCTGTAGTAAACCGCGGTTCCCTTACCTTATCACTTCCTCCCTGCCTGACAGGGACATACCCATCAAGGACACACAATATCTGTTCCTTTAAACCAGCTCCACATTTCCATTGTCTGCATCCCCTGCATTTTGCTACCCCATTCTATGCATCCTAAATCTTGCCTAATCGCATTATAATCGCCCATGCCCAACCAATAACTCTTCCCCTGTAGCGTGTACCTATCTCTTTCCATTGCTAAACTGAACGTAACTGGATTATGGTCACTCTGTCCAAAGTGCTCACCTACAACGAAGTCAAACACCTGGCCTGGTTCATTACCAAACATCAGATCCAGTGTGGCCTCCCCTCTTGTCATCCTTTGATGTATCGTGTCAGGAAATTCTCCTGCACACATTGGACAAAAACTGATCCATCCAACGTACTAGATTTATAGCATTTCCAGTCAATGTTGGGGAAGTTGAAGTCCCCCATAATGCCCACTCTGTTCCTTTCACTCCTACCCAGAATCATTTTGTGAATCCTCTCCTTCACCTCTCTGGAACTCCTGTGGAGGCTTATAAAAGGGTCCAAGCATTGTGACCTCTCCTGTTTTAAAAGTCAACCTCATGTCAACCAGAACCGAAAATGGCAGATATTGTTTGAAGTGCTTTAGTGAACCAGGTGACTTATCTGAAGATCTGTGCTTGCTGTTATGGCACTACCTTTCAAATCCTGGTTTTATTAACTGGACCAGTGTTCCAGGAGTATCAATTAGCCTGGCCTCTGGTTTACCAATACTCTAATTTCCTGTATTGATTAACTCTTGATAAAGATCTGAGAATGTTGAGAATTTTAGAATAATGGATGATATTAGTCCATATCGTCATTTGGATTAGCACATTGATAGCTTAAATCTAGGGGCAAAGAAAACAAACTTGAAAGGAACCTTGCTGCATGGAAGTGAATCATTTCATGATGGAGCTCAGTTCTGTTGTCTGAAGCTTTAAATTGCCATTCATGAATGAAACCTATGGAGCTTAGTCCTTGAGAAACAACAGATTTCTTGATTCATTTGTCCTGTTCCTATTGTTTTAAAGTGTCATCAAGTTAGAAATGAAGGAAGAGAAAATCAGAATTCCTTTTCCTAATGAAATAGGATGTGCTCTCAAGCAGAACAGTGGGTAAATAAAGTTCTTTAAATTGCATTGTCAAACAGTATGAGTAAGACCAAACCTGGAATTTGTGTTCAGTTTTTGGCTTCCTTGTCTGAGGAAGGATTTTCTCTATGGGAAAGACTTACCAGATAGATTCTCAGCATGGCACGACTGACATTTGAAGGGAGTCCAAATCATCGAAGATTGTGTTTACTGGAGTTTAGAATAATGGGAACTGCAGATCTCCTATAAAATTCTAATAGGATGAGACGAGGGTCAATGCAGGAAGGGTGTTCTTGGTGACTGGGGAGATCAGAACTAGCGGATCACAATTTAAACTTGCAGGTTATGCCATTTAAGATTGTGATGAGAAATTTCTCTACCCAGAGAATGATGAGCCTATGGAATTTTCTGCCACAGAAACTGGTTGAAGCCAGAACATTGAATGTTTTAAAGGAGACATTTGGCATATTCTTAGGGCTAAAGCAAGCAAAGGTATGGGATGAAAGCAGGAACAGAGCATTCAGTTGGATGATCAGTCATAATCATGTTGATTGGTGGCAAAGGCTTGATGGGCCAATATACCTCCTATTTTCTACATTTCAATATATTTACTGCACTTCTATTTTGGCTTTGTCCATATGCTGTCTTCACTGAGGCATTATGAAAATCTACTTGGTTTTTGGGCAAGGCCAAATGTAGAACATAGAACAGTACAGACCCTTCAGCCCACGATGTTGTGCCGACCATTGATCCTCATGTAAGGTAAACCTAATGTACGAACCCTCAAACTTCTGTGACTATATGCCTGTCCAGCAGTGTCTTAAATATCCCCAATGACTGCGCTTGCACAACTGTTGCTGGCAACGCATTCCATGCTCTCTCAATTCTCTGCGTAAAGAACCTGCCTCTGACATCCCCTCTATACTTTCCGCCAAACAGCTTAAAACTATGACCCCTCGTTAACAATTTCTGCCCTCGGAAAAAGTCTCTGGCTATCAACTCTCTCTATGCCTCTCATTATCTTGTACTCCTCAATTAGGTCCCCTCTCTTCCTTTTTTCCAATGAAAAGAGTCCGAGCTCAGTCAACCTCGCTTCATAAGATAAGCCCTCCATTCCAGGCAGCATCCTGATAAACCTCCTCTGAACCCTCTCCAAAGCATCCACATCTTTCCTATATTTGGGCGACCAGAACTGGACGCAGTATTCCAAGTGCGGTCTAACCAAAGTTTTATAGAGCTGCAACAAGATCTCATGGCTCTTTAAACTCAATCCCCCTGCTAATGAAAGCCAAAACACCATATGCTTTCTTAACAACCCTGTCCACTTGGGTGGCCATTTTAAGGGATCTATATACCTGCACACCAAGATCCCGCTGTTCCTCCACACTGCCAAGAATCCTGTCTTTAATCCTGTACTCAACTTTCAAGTTTGACCTTCCAAAATGCATCACTTCGCATTTCTCCAGGTTGAGCTCCATCTGCCACCTCTCAGCCCATCTCTGCATCCTGTCAATGTAACGCTGCAGCCTACAACTGTCCTCTATAATGTCAGTCAACGACACCTCTAACCTTTGTGTCTTCTGCAAACTTGCTAACCCATCCTTCAATCTCCTCATCCAAGTCATTAATAAAAATTACAAAGAGTAGAGGCCCAAGGACAGAGCCCTGTGGAACATCATTCACCACTGACTTCCAGGCAGAATATTTTCCTTTCACTACCACTCACTGTCTTCTCCAGCCAATTCTGTACCCAGACAGCTAAATTTCCTTGTATCCCATTCCTCCTGACCTTCTGAATGAGCCTACCATGGGGAACCTTATCAAATGCCTTACTGAAGTCCATATACACCACATCCACCGCTCGACCCTCATCAACTTGTCTAGTAACATTCTCAAAGAACTCAAGATTTGTGAGGCGTGACCTGCCCCTCACAAAGCTGTGCTGACTGCATTTAATCAAGCCATGCTCTTCCAGATGGTCACAAACCCTATCCCTCGAATCTTTTCTAACACCTTGCAGATGACAGACGTGAGACTTACTGGTCTGTAATTGCCGGGATTTCCCTATTTCCTTTCTTGAAGAGAGGAATTATATTCGCCTCCCTCCAGTCCTCAGGTACGACTCCGGTGGAGAGTGAGGATGCAAAGATCTTCCCAAGCGGCGAAGCAGTCACGTTTCTTATTTGTCCTCGGCTGCTCTGGGAAATCTGGTCTGGCCCTGGCGCCTTGTCAATCTTAATGTTTGTCAAAATTTTCAGCACATCAGCTTCCTCAATCTCTATCTGTTCCAGCGTGCTTACCTGCTCCTCAATGGTTTCGTTCACTACAAGGTCCTTTTCTTTTGTAAAAACAGAAGCAAAAAACTCATTTCGGGCTTCCCCTACCACCTCAGCCTCTCTACACCAGTTCCCTATGCTATCCCTGATCGGCCCTACTCTTTCTTCGATCATTCTCTTATTCCTCACATACGTGTAAAATGCCTTTGGATTCTCCCTAATCCCTCCTGCCAAGCCTTTTTCGTGCTCCCTCCTGGCTCTCCTCAGATCATTTTTGAGCTCCTTCCTCGCCTGCCTGTAATCCTCTAGAGCTGAGCAAGACCCTTGCTTCCTCCACCTTGCAAAAGCTGCCTTCTTTCTTTTGACGAGATGCTCCTCCGCTCTTGTCATCCAAGGTTCCTTTATCTTACCCCTTCTCGCCTGTCTCAGAGGGACATATTTATTCATCATTCGCAACAACTGTTCCTTAAACAGTCTCCACATGTCTATAGTGCCCTTTCCATGGAACAATTGTTCCCAGTCCATGCTTCCCAACTCCTGTCTGACAGTATCATAGTTTCCTTTTCCCCAATCAAATATCCTCCCATTGTGCCTGCTTCTCTCCTTCTACATAGCTATGTAGAATGTGAGGCAGTTGTGGTCACTGTCACCAAAATGCTCTCCCACTGCAAGATCTGACACCTGCCCCGGTTCATTGCCGAGCACCAAATCCAAAATGGCCTCTCCCCTTGTTGGTCTGTCAACGTACTGAGTTAGGAAACCCTCCTGAACACACCTTACAAAAACAGCTCCTTCCAAACCATCTGCTCAAAGGAGGTTCCAATCAATATTGGGAAAGTTAAAGTCCCCCATTACAATAACCCTACTACATTCACACTTTTCCAAAATCTGTCGACCTATGCTTTCTTCAATCTCCCTGTTGCTGTTGGGGGGCCTAATGAGGTGACTGCTCCCTTACTGGTCCTAATTTCCACCCATACTGATTCAGTGGGCAAACCCTCCTCGACAATGGTAATTTCTACCCTCTGATTAGCAGTGCTACGCCCCCTCCCCTTTGTTTTCCCCCCCCCCCGCCCCCCCCCTCCCTATTCTTTTTAAATGTTCTAAATCCTGAAATATCTAGAACCATTCCTGCCCCTGAGAAACCACGTCTCTGTTATGGCCACAACATCATAGTGCCAGATACTGATCCACGCTCTAAGCTCATCACTTTTATTCCTGATACTCCTTGCATTAAAGCAAACATACTTTAACAGATCCCTTCGTTCTTTCCCAGGAAATTCCTTCCCACTGGCTACACTCCTCTTGCTGTTGCCACATCTCCATCAACTCTCACCACCGGTATATTGCTCAGGTTCCCACCCCTCTGCCATACTAGTTTAAACCCTCCTCAACCACTCGAGCAAGCCTTCCACCCAGGACATTAGTCCCCTTCCAGTTCAGGTGCAACCCGTCCTTCATGTACAGGTCTCGCCTTTCCCAGAAGGCATCCCAATTATCTACATATCTGAAGCCCTCCCTCATACACCAGCTGCGCAGCCACGTGTTCATCTGCGCCTGCTCCCTGTTTCTCACCTCGCTATTTTGTGGCACCGGTAGTAAACCCGAGAACACTTCAAGTTGGTCAGTTATCTTGAGGCATTGATTGGACTAAGTGATAATGTTGAAGATAAAACTGACCTGAGACTGCCCAACAGTGTGCATTAATGTATAGTAGCACCTTCTGTGTCAGTAACACATCATCCTTCCAACAAGGATTAGCTGTGGAATACCATTTATTGATGTTTGCTGCCGGTAAGTTTTGAGGCTGCTGTGGAGCAGTCTGGAAGAACTGCAAGTCAAGAGTGGGATTAAGGGAATGGTACTTTTTTCTGAGACAAACTTTACTTAAAACTGCAGATGCTGGGATGCGAGGAAGATATTAGTGTTTATGACATTGCTGATCATCCGGATTTCCATTTCCGCATCACTGATATCGTAATCCGCATTGGGAATGTTGAGGAAGGGCGAACACTGCTGAACGACAATGAGGTAATGTAAACTTTATTTCCTCTTCTGCTGCTGCAATGTTATGAGACCAATTTTTGGTGTATTTTAAAAATTGATTTCCTATTTTCAAAATAATTGAATGCAATTCCTCAAAAGTGGTGAAGTTGTGAATCATATGGAGAGTGGTGGTGGAGGTTTGCTGTTTGGACTGGAGACCTGTGACCAGCAGATGTGCCCCAAGGATCAGTGCTGGGTCTACTGCTTTTTTTTTGTCTTTTATAGAAATGATTTGGATGTGAATATAGGGGGTATGCTTAAGTTTGCAGATTACACCAAAATTGGATGTGTAATGGACAGCCAATAGGTTACCTCAGTACAATGGGACCTTGGTCAGATGGGGTGATGGGCTGAGGAGTGTCAGATAGCATTTAAGTTAGATTAAATGTGAAGTGCTGCATTTTGGAAAGGCAAATCAGGGCAAGATTATACACTTAATAGTAAGGTCCTGGGGAGTGTTGCTGAACAAAGACCTTGGAGTGCAGGTACTTGAAGGTGGATGCCAAGGTAGACAAGATCGTGAAGATGGTGTTTGGTACACTTGCCTTTATTGGTCAAAGCACTGCGTATAGGAGTTGGGAGGTCATGTTGTGGCTATACAGCACGTTGATTAGGCCACAATTAGAATACTGTGTGCAATTTTGGTATCCCTGCAGTAGGGACGATGTTGTGAAACTTGAAAAGGTTCAGAAAAGATTTCCAAGGATGTTGCTGGGTTTGGGGGGTTTGAGCTATATGGAGAGGCTGAGTAGGCTGGGGCTGTTTTCCCTGGAACGTTGGCTGCTGAAGGATAACGTTAAAGGTTTGTAATATCAAGGGACATGGATACAGTGAACAGGCTAGGTCTCTTTCTCAGGGTAGCAGAGTCCAAAACCAAAGGGCATAGTTTTAAAGTCAGAGGGGAAAGATTTAAAAGAGAACTAAAGGAGCAACTTTTTCATCCAGAGGGTGGTGTGTGTATGGAATGAGCTGCCAGAGGATGTGGTGGAGGCTGGTACAATTACGATATTTAAAAGGCATCTGGATGGGTGTGTGAATAGGAAGGGTTTGGAGGGATGTGGGCCGGGTGCTGGCAAATGGGACTAGATTAATTTAGGATAACTGGTCAGTGTAGACAAATTGGACTGAAGGGTGTGTTTCAATGCTGGACATCTGATTGTTTGTTGGATGTTTGTTTTGCTAGAACACTTTTATACTGTGAATAGTATTCCTGTTATATTTGAAGTTCCAGTTGTATTGATCCCAGTGTTAATGTTCATACATTAACTAAATCATTTTGCCCTTTATCCATTTTCCTGAATTTTTTTTTTTGTTTTGCTTCATGTTTGCCTTATCATTGAAAGCTGTTTTTTAAAAAAAATTACTATTCCCATCGGATTGTACATTTCAAATCCTAACCACTTGTTGCATAAGGTTTTTCCTCTGGTTCTTTTGCCAATCGTCTTGGTTACTTTTCTATTTATTCAGGGTTGGTTTGATTTATGGAATCCTCTCTACTCTTGAAGCTATGGGTACTTGGTCACTAAGTCTCTTCAAAAATCTCATCGAATTTGGGTCTCTAATGGAATCAAAGGATGAGGATTGAGAGCTTAAAGAGGAGTAAATATGAAGGAGCAATTGTGAACTTAAATGATGATGTTCATTCCTTCCCCTTACATTTTCGAGCTGTGTTGTTTAACCCTTCAGCCAGAAGGAATGTTATGGCAAATAACTTTGACTCCCCAAAGCCTTTCCACCATTTCCAGGGCACACGTCAGGAGTGTGGTGGAGTACTCCTCGCGTCCCCTGAATGAGTGCAGCTCCAGCAACACACACAACTTGACACCATCCAGAACATAGCAGTCCATTTGATTGGCACCGCATTCACTCTTTCCAGCACCGACGCTCAGTAGCAGCAGAGTGTACTATCTACAAGACGTACTGAAATTCACCAAAGATCCAAACACCTTCCAAACCTATGAGCACTTCCATCTAGAAGGACAAGGGCAGCAAATACATGGAAACACCACCTGAACGTTTCCCTTCAAGTCAGTCCTGATTTGGAAGCATATCTCATTCCTTCATTGTCACTGGGTCAAAATCCTGGCGTTCCCTCCATGAGAACTTTGTGGATCAACCTAAAGCATGTTGACTGCAGCAACTCACAAATGCAGCTCAAATGTATATTGCCCCATCCCTAGTTGCTTTGGTAATAAATGCTGGCTAGCCAACCAACAACAACATTTCCCAACAGTGAATAAAAACAGTTTTCTGTCTCTTGGCTGTTTTTGTGCCAAATATAAAACCAAACCTAAAATTAGCAGCACATAGAGTCATAGAACACAGAAACAGATCCCTCCGCCCAACTCATCCATGCTGATCAAATTTCTAACCCAATCTAGTCCCATTTGCCAGCACTTGGCCCATATCCCTCTTAAACCCTTCCTATTCATATATCCATCCAGATGCCTTTTAAATGTTGTAGTTGTACCAACCTTCACCATTTCATCTGGCAGCTCATTCCATACTCGCACCACCCTCTGCGTGAAAACATTGCCCTTTAGGTCCCTTTTAAATCCTTTCCCTCTCCCCTGAAACCAATGCCCTGTACCCCAGGGAAAAGGCCTTGTCTATTTACCCTATCCATGCCCTTCATGATTTTTATAAACCTCCATAAGGTCACCCCTCAGCCTCTGACGCTCCAGGGAAAACAGCCCCAGCCTATTCAACCTCTCCCTATAGCTTAAACCCTCCAACCCCAGCAACATCCTTTTTAAATCTTTTCTGAACCCTTTCAAGTTTCAGAATATTCTTCCAATGGGAAGGAGACCAGAATTGCACGCAATATTCCAAAAGTGGCCTAACCACCATCCTGTACAGCCTCAACATGACCTCCCATCTCTGGTACTCAATACTCTGACCAATGAAGGAAAGCATATGGGTCCACTGCTGTTCGTCATTTATAGAAATGGCCAGCATGAGGGCTTAGAAGGGTGGATTTGTAAATTTGCGGACGATACTAAGGTCGGTGGAGTTGTGAATAGTGACGAAGGATCTCGTAGGTTGCAGAGAGACATAGATAGGATGCAGAGGTGGCAAATGGAGTTTAGTGTGGACAAGTGTGAGGTGATACACTTTGGACAGAGTAATTGGATGCAAAGTACTGGGCTAATGGTAAGATTCATGAGAGTGCAAATGAGCAAAGAGATCTCGGTGTCCATGTACACAGATCCCTGAAAGTTACCACTCAGATTGACTGGGTTGTTAAGAAGACAGTGTTTTGACCTTTATTAATAAAGGGATTGAGTTCCAGAACCAGGAGGTTATGCTGCAGCTGTACAAAGCTCTGGTACGGCCGCACTTGGAGTATTGTGTACAGTTTTGGTCACCGCATTATAAGAAGGATGTGGAAGCTTTGGAAAGGGTACAGAGGAGATTTACTTGGATGTTGCCTGGTATGGAAGGAATGTCTTACGAGGAAAGGCTGAGGGCCTTGAGGCTGTTCATTAGAGAGGAGGAGGTTGAGAGGTGACTTAATAGAGACATACAAGATAATCAGAGGGCTAGATAGAGTGTCTTATACCTATCTCCCCTTTTTCCAAGTATGGGGACGGCAAACAGGAGGGGACACAACTTGAAAGTGAGGGGAGATAGGTATAAGACAGATGTCAGAGGTAGTTTCTTTACTCAGAGTAGTAAGGGTATGGAATGCTTTGCCTGCAACAGTAGTAGATTCGCCAAGTTTAAGCGCATTTAAGTTGTCATTGGACAGGCATATGGACGTACATGGAATAGTGTAGGTGGGATGGGCTTCAGATTAGTATGACCGGGAGGTGCACAGCGAGGGCCGAAGGGCCCAAACTGCGCTGTAATGTTCTATGTTCTATATCAAATGCCTGCGATTCTACTTTCAAGGAGCTATGAACCTGCACTCCAAGGTCTCTTTGTTCAGCAACACTTCCTGGGACCTTTCCATGAAGTGTATAAGTCCACTTGGTTACAGATTGCCATCTTGAAAATGTCCTTTTATCCTAACTCTATATTCTATTTGTTGGCCATTTTTCTATCCAGGCGAATACATTATCTCTAACACCATAGGCTCTTGTCTCATTAAATAGCCTAATGTGTTGTACCACCTTGTGTCTTTTAGGAAATCTAAATTAAGTAAATCATTTGGATTTCTATCAGTGCACCGTGGCACAAGTGTAGACCATTTACACAATGCACTTTTCAAAGCCATAACCCCTATCAACTAGAAAAACAAAGGTACAGACACATTCTACAGTGTTGAAAAAGGTCCTCCATTGTGTCCACACTAGTTAAAAACAACTACCTAACTATTCTAATCTCACTTCTCAACTACTTGGCCTGTAACCTTTTTATGCCTTGGCATTGCAGGTGCACATCTAAATACTACCCCAATGTTATGAGGGTTTCTGCCTCTAATATCCATACAGACAGTGTGTTCCAGATTTTCCCCACCCCTGGGTGCAAAAGGTTTTCTTCACATTTCCTTTGAACCTTCTGATTTGATTTATTATTGTCACATGTACTTAGATACAATGAAAAGTTTTTTTTGGTTTTGGGTGCAGTACAAGCAAATCATACAATACAGTGCACAGGGATAATAGAGCATGGAATACAATGTTAAGGCTACAGTGAAGGTTTACAAATAGCAAGATCAACATTCTGCCTCTCCCCTTAAATCTATGCCCCTGGTCATTGATCCCTCTATCGAGAAAAAAGCTTCTTTCTGTCCACCCTGGCTGTGCCTTTCATAATTTTACACATCAAATAGTACAAAGGAGATTGAGGAAGGACAAAAGAAAGCAACTTCAGTTTGCCCAATCTTTCTTCATAACTGAAGTTGATTTCTTGTTCCCTCCTTGATTGGTTGTCCTCCCGTCCCCTAACCTCTTGTGGCTAGACAGGAATGTGAACATATTTGCAAGCACCCCTGTTATTTCCTCCCTTGCCCCTCTGGGATATATTTCATCCAGCTCTGGAGATTTATCTACGATTTAAGCCTGAAAGACCACTCAGAACTTCCTTTCAGTCTGTACTAATTTCTTTCATTATATCAGCAGCCCATCTTTAATTTCTATTTTTACATCGTCCCTTCTAAGAGTGAATACTGACACAACGTACTTATTTACAGCCCTACCTTTATCCTCTGGGCTGCATGCATAAATTATTGCTGCAACTCTTAATGGGTCCTACTCTTTCCCTCATTATCCTTTTATCTTTAATGTACAGGATGTAGGTTTGCTTGCTGAGTTGAAAGGTTCATTTTCGGACAGTTTCATCACCATACTAGGTAATATCATCAGTGGGCCTCCGGACGAAGCACTGCTGGTGTTTCCTGTTTTCTATTTACATGTTTGGGTTTTCTTGGGTTGGTGATGTCATTTCCTGTGGTGATCTTGTATCTTGCTTAATGTATTTGTAAGTCACTTTGGGATATTCCTATATTTTACCTGCTAGTAACCTTTCACATTCCCTTTCAGCTCTCCTGATCTCCTTTTCAAGTTTCATCTTGCACCTTTTATGCTTCTACAGGGCTTCTGCTAAATTGAGTTTTCATTATCTGCCATAAACCTCCCTTTCTGTCTTGATCCAATGCGGTATATTCTTCAGTATCCAGGGTTCACGTAATGTTTCTTTATTGGAACATACTGATCTTGTACACTCCATATTTCGAGTGCATCCCACTGTTCTGAGAGATTTGCCTGAAGGTATCTGTTTACAGTCCAGTCTGCCAAATCATATCTGATGTTGACAAAAATCAGCCTTTGCCCAGGTGAGAACTTTGATTTCAGGCCCATTCTTGTCCTTTCTATAACAATCTTGAATCTTGTGGGTTTGCAGTTACTGTATGCAAGATACTCTTGCACTGATACTTCACTTGCTACGCTTCATTACTACTTGTTCACCATTCATCAGTAAAGCAATGGAAGATCTGATCAACAGTGCTGTTCAGTAGTTCCTGCACAGCAATAACCTGTTCAGTGGTGCCCAGTTTGGGTTCCGCTAGGGTCACTCAGCTCCTGACCTCATTACAGCCTTGGTTTAAGCATGGACAAAAGAATTCCAGAATGGCAGCCCTTGATACCAAGGCTATGTTTGACAGTATTACATCATTGAAGCCCTTGCAAAACTGCAATCGATGAGTATCGGGGTAAACTTTTCACTGGTTCGAGTTATACCTGGCACACAGGAAGATGGTTATGGTTGTTGGACATCAGTCACCTCCGCTCCAGCACATCTCTGCAGGAGTTTCTCAGGGTAGTGTCCTTGGCCCAACCACCTTCACCCACATAATCAATGACCTTCCCTCACATTTTAAGGTCAGAAGCAGAGATGTGCCATGATCTGGAAACTATGTTCAGTACCATTCGTGACTCCTTATACTGAAGCAGTCCACGTTCAAATGCAACAATATTGGACAATATCCAGGCTTGGGCTGACCAGTGGAAGAGTGAGATGCTGGGAAAGCAGCATCTGAGGAGCAGGAGAGTCAAGGTTTTGGGCAAAAGCCCTTCCTGATGGCCCTTACTTGCAACTCTAGCTTTGAAACACTGTCCTCCAGTAGCTGCAGCTGGACACAATTCCTATGCATGTGTTCGACAGGGACAACTGAAGCTTCCAAGACTTGCCACATAGCACAGGCATATATCACTGTGAGCTTTCCTGCCATGATTTCTTTACTCTCCTTAGTAATGCTCTTTTTTTTTTAAAAAAAAATTAGTTCACAAGTATATTCAACTACCTCCCTCATGCCACGTGTACTTCCCCTACCCTGTTTAGCTTTCTTATATTTTTTAGATCATGAACTAGTTGACACATACATTTCATGTGATGTCTGTTTGATTTGATCTTCCACTCAGACTCTGAAGCAGCAGCTGTTAACCTAGAACTGCCTTTTCTCTGCTCAGTTGAACCTGCAGAATATAGTGTTACAAACTAATAAACTATGGAAAAGACCTGCAAACTTTAAGCAAAGAAGTCACCATCTCCCCCCTACGTACTGAATTCCCACGGTGCAGTACATTTCCAGTAGCACACAGACTGACTTGAGCTGTTCTTCACTATGCACGAGAAGACCGTCAGGCAGCAACCACGTGTAACAGGATTTAAAATCACCTGCTATTGGCACTCAATAGTATTGCCATTGCTCTATTCCACACTGATAATTTGGGGGAGGCGAGGAGTAGAAAACTGCACTAGAGGCCAGGCAACTTTCAAATCACTGAGACAATGAGTTAAACATGGAATATCTAGCTGAATGTTGTGTATGAGAAAAATGTGGTTGAAGCTTCTATTGTGTGTTTTCCTGTCAATGAATAAATTTTTAATCTACATTGCAATAAATAGGCTAGTAACTGGTTGAAATCTTTCAGTTTTGGGCATATGCAATGAAAGCACATTTGCTGTGAACTCACTAGTCTGTAGAAGTGGTGACTTTTTCTAGAGTGATTTATTTTGGGAAGAAATTTTTTTGTCCATTTGTGTGATGTGGGTGTCATTGGCTGGCCAGCATTCATTGCCCATCCATAGTCTCCTTTTTGAGAAGGTGGTGGTGAACTGCCTTAGCTGAATCATTGCTGAGTGGATAGTCAGGTGAGATACGTCTGAGTTTGTACCCTTTTCATTATGAAGGTAACTGTGGTTCAGACTAATTCTTGTTTACTGATGGTTTCATGAACTTGGCCAACCCTAACTAGGTGATCAGAGGCCATTGTAGATCAATATTTGTCCTTGTATTAAACCAGTTTTTAGTCCATAGAAGTTTTTGCGTGTCAAAATCAAATGATGGAAGGCAGATTTCAATAGTCAAGTATTAGGACAGTGATAAATACGAAAATCAAAAGCTTTACCCCCAAAAATGGAGAAGTTGCACTTGAGTAACTATTGAAACCTTAAACAATTGTGCCCCTTGTATTGTATCGAAGAAATAAAAACAAGCTGTCAGCTGAACAGAGTGCCAATGGTTTGGCTGATCCTGGGAAACCAAAGGGCAATCCACTGTTGCCTCTGTCTGGACAGCAGTCTTTAGCATTTGATATGCAAAGAGGATTTGTATGTTTTGGACTGAATGATTCTGTCTTTTTAGGAACCTTCTGTCGGTCAGGTGTCGCGTGTTGATATTAGTGGGAAGGTTGAAGTGGTCTGGGCGGATAACTCCAAATCCAGCATACTGCCTCAGGTAAGAAATTGCCCAGAACCTAAGGGTTTGTTGTCAAGTAGGAAGAAATATCCATATTCATTCTAATTTGACTCATTCTCTGCCAGCTTGAGAATGTGGTACGTATTTTTGATAACTAAGTATTTGAGGGAAAACAATAGTAAACTTCCATAGAATTACTTTGGAATAGATTGGGGTCATTCAGCCTGTCAAGTGCATGCCAGCTGTCGAACAATCAAATCCGTCGATTCCCTTGCTTTATATCTCTATAACCTTTTCAAGTTTATTTTCTACAAGTGCCCATCCAGTTTATTTTTGAAATTGTTGATTTGTCTTTGCTTCACCTACATTTTGTAGGCAGTAAGTTTGTGGTCATTGCCAGCTGCTCTGTCTAGTATGTGTATTGACCCAAGTGTTTGATTCTGTACCAGAGTTATACTTTCAGCTGAATCTGATTGATGTACATTGAGCTTCATACCCTCAATATAACAATCATAAACTTGGCCTTCTGTGAGGTATTTGGCCTGTTAAGTGTATTAAGGGGCAGCCCTACTTCACACGTCACTTCCCTGTTTGTCTTTAATCTGTATCTTCACCTTCAAGGACTTGGATTCAAAGAGATGTACAACATGGAAACAGACCCTTCGATCCAACTCGTCCATGCTGACCAGATATCCTAAATTAATCCAGTCCCATTTGGCCCATATCCTTCTACATCCTTCCTATTCAGGTACCCTTCCAGATGCTTTTTAAATGCTGTAATTGTACCAGCCTCTGGCAGCTCATTGCATACACTCATCACCCTCTCTGTGAAGATGTTGCTACTTGGGTACCTTTTAAATCCTTCCTCTGTCTGTTTAAACCATGCCCCCTAGTTTTGACCTTGGCTATTCGCCTTATCCATGCCTCTCATGATTTTATAAACCTCTATAAAGTCACCCCTAAGCTTCTGAGCCTTCAGGGAAAATAGCTCCAGCCTTTTCAGCCTCTCCGTATAGCTCAAACTCTCAACCTGGCAATATCCTTGTTAATCTTTGCTGAATCCTTTCAAGTTTCAGAATATCCTTTCCATAGCAGGGACGCCAGAATTGAGCCCTGTATTCCAAAAGTGGCCTAACCAATGTCCTGTGCAGCTGCAACATGACCTCACAACTCCTGTGCTGAATGTGCTGACCAAGAAAGGAAAGCATACCAAACGCCATGTTCATTATCTAGTCTACCTGGGAATTCACTTTCAAGGAACTATGAGCCTGCAGTCCAAGGTCTGTTTGTTCAGCAACACTCCCCAGAACCTTACCATTGAGTATATAAGTCCTACCCTGATTTGCCTTTCCAAAATGTAGCACCTCACATTTATCTAAATTTAAATTCCATCTGCCACTTAGAGTCATAGAGATGTACAGCATGGAAACAGATCCTTCAGTCCAACCGTCCATGCCGACCAGATATCCCAACCCAATCTTGTCCCACCTGCCAGCATCCGGCCCATATCCCTCCAAACCCTTCCTTTTCATATACCCATCCAAATGCCTCTTAAATGTTGCAATTGTATCAGCCTCCACCATATCCTATGGCAACTCATTCCATACACGTACCACCCTCTGCGTGAAAAAGTTGCCCCTTGGGTCTCTTTTATAGCTTTCCCGCCTCACCCCAGACCTATGCCCTCTAGTTCTGGACTCCACAACCCCGGGGCAAAGACTTTTCCTATTTACCCTATCCATGCCCCTCAATTTTGTAAACCTCAAGTTCTTGGCACATCTGATTAAGATCCTGTTGTAATCTGAGGTAACCTTTGTCCACTACACTTCCAATTTGGTGTCATCTGCTAACTTACTAACTGTACCTCCTATGTTCACATCCAGATTATTTATATAAATGACGAAAATCTATGGATCCAGCACCAATACTTGTGGCGCACCAGTGGTCACAGGCCTCCAGTCTGAAAAACAACCCTCCACCACCACCCTCTGTCTTCTATCTTCGAGTCAGCTCTGTATCCAAATGGCTATATCTCTCTGTATTCCATGCAATCTAATCTTCTAACCAATCTACCATGAGGAACTTTACAGAAGAACATATAGATCATGTCCATCGCTCTGCCTTTACCAATCCTCTTGGTTACTTCAAAAAACTAAATCAAATGAGTGAGACATGATTTCCCGTGCTCAAAGCCATGTTGACTATCCCTAATCAGTCTTTGTTTTCCAATTATACATAAATTCTGTCCCTCCAGATCCCCTCCAACAACTTGCCCACCACTGATGTCAGGCTTACTGATCTATGATTCCTTGGCTTTTCCTTACCACCTTTCTTAAATAGTGCCATCACGTGAGCCAACCACCAGTTTTCCAGTACCTCATCGGTGATCGGGGAGACAGTGGCCTAGTGGTATTATCACCTGGATTGTTAATCCAGAGACCCAAGTAATGTTCTGGCGACCCAGGTCCAAATCCTGCCATGACAGATACTGGATTTGAGTTCAATTTTAAAAAATCTGGAAATAAGAGTCTAATGATAACCATGAATATTTTGCCAATTGTTGGAAAAAAAACCCATGTGGCCAATTAATGTCCTTTAGGGAAGGAAACTGCCATCCTTACCTGGCCTGGCCGACATGTGACTCAAGATCCACAGCAATGTGCTTGACTCTTAACTGCCCTCTGAGTAATTAGGATTAGGGTAGCATTTATTGCCCAACTAGCAATGCCTGCATCCCTGGAATGAATTAAAGAAAAACTCCATGGACCTAGTAATCACTTCCCTAGCTTCTGACAAGTTCTGTGATTCAGGGAATTTATCCACCTTTATGCATTTTAAGATACCCAGCACTACCTCCATTTGTAATCTGCTGTCCTCTGTTGGCTTTTAAAAGCGTCCCAATCCTCTGACTTCTCACTAATGTTTACTACGTGAACAAATAGCAAAAAAGTATTTCCTTGTTTTTCCTCTATCACTTCCAAATCTCCCCTCACATCACACTATTTGGTTTAAAGCCCTCTCTGTAACCATAGTTAACCATTCATCGTACACTGGTCTTGAGATGGGCTTTCACCTGGGCCTCTCTAACAGTACTGCTGCCTATTTCATCCTTTATAGGTTCTCGTGCTCTGTGAATTGAAACACATTTCTTTCTCTCTCCAAGCTTTTGAGTCATGCATTTGACTCTGATTTTTTTTTAATCCAATGCTAAGTTGGTCATGGTTAAGTTGTAACCCAGGTGGTGAGACCAAATGACCTTTTGATGTTTTATTTTCTAACATCCATATCAGTACCTAACTTATGAAATGTTAACAACTCAACTTTAAGTTTGAGTAAACTTTACTTTTTTTTTGTTAGCATCTGTATAATGTTGAGTCTGACATTGAAGAATCTGACCTGGATTCTTTGGATGGCACCTCTACTGGAGCAACATCTGATGAATGGGAAGATGACAGTGATAGTTGGGAAACAGATGATGGTGTGACTGAAGATGAAATTGTAAAGGGAAGTGAAGCGCTTGAAGTTGGAATAGAGGTTACAGCACAATCGGAAGAGAGTAAGACTGAATCGGAGCAGGCTCAGGTTGCTGGAGCAACTTCAAGTAGCGCAAATCTTGAGAAAGTTGCAAAGGATGGTTCTCCCAAAGGTTTTCATGAGATAAAAGAAGCAATCAAGATTTTGGAAAGTCTAAAGAATATGACAGTAGAACAGCTGATGACCGGCTCTGCTACTTCCCCAACAGTAGAGCCAGAAAAGCAAACGAAAGATAAGAAATTCAGAGATGATATCAAGAAACTGCAGGAAACTCTTCAGAAGACACTGGACAACGTGGCCATTGTGGAGGAAGAGAAGATGGAGGCTGTTGTGGAAACTGAGAATAAAGAAGAAAAGCTTGAGATGCAGACTCCAATCAAATCAGAGTGGTCCAGTGATACGCCTGTACTTTGTCAACAGAGCAGTAAGCCTGGTGTGACTTTCACGAGTGCAAAAGGAGAAGTCTTCTCAGTGTTGGAGTCAGTGCCTGGTAAGACTCAGTCTATACAAAAGTTGTACCTGTTTTTTAAAAATTTGTTTTCCCTTTCTCCAAACGCGTGACAAATTGTAAAATAGGAACTTCAGGCAATGCATAAAAGTAGTGCTTTTGATGATGCTTTGTTCTCATCATGGGAGCATTGGTTGTAATTAAGACAGGCTGAGGAGGGAGGTGGTGGTAGAATGGTAAAAGTCATTGGTCGGTTTTGAATCTATGACCCAGTGCTGTAACCTAGCATTGTGGATTGAGATCAATGTGATGGTGAAATTTGAAGTCAATAGAATTCTGGAATTCAAGGCTAGTCTAATGGTGAGCATGTAACCACTATTGTAAAAATCCAACTGATTCAGTAATGTTCTTTTTGAAAGGAAATCTGCCATCCTTACCTGGTCTGTCCTACTTGTGTCTACAGACCTACAACAATGTGGCTGATTTTCTGAGCATTTGGAGCTGGACAATGAATGCTGGCATAGCCAGAAACAGTCTTCTGATGCACACAAAGAAAATTAAGGATGCTGCTGTTGTCAGGCCAGGATCTTGGGGTCTTCTAGGCTGATAGCCTGTCCTTGTTCCTCAACACTGCATGGTGGGAAGGAGAATTCTTGCATTTACATTGCAACATGAGATATTAGTGGGCTCATCTGAACATGGCGGTCTGAGGGTATAGTCATAAAACCTGAGTCAATTTGTTGAGTATCTTCTGGAATGAACTCTTGTCACCAAAAAGTGTAGTGGAAAGCACTGGCAACAAAAACTTCAAATACAAAGAGAACATTACAGTGCAGTACAGGCCCTTTGACCCTCAATGTTGTGCAGACCTGTGGAACCGATCTAAAGCTCATCTATCCCACACTATTCCATTTTCATCCATATGTTTATCCAATGACCATTTAAATGACCTTTAAAGTTGGCAAGTCTACTACTGTTGCAGGCAGTGTGTTCCACGGCCCCTACTACTGAGTAAAGAAACTACCATGGAACATAGATAGAACAGTACAGCACAGAACAGACCCTTCAGCCCACGATGTGCCGAACGTTGATCCTCATGTAAGGTAAACTTAATGTACGAACCCTCAAAACTCTGTGACCATATGCATGTCCAGCAGTCACTTAAATATCCCCAATGACCTCGCTTCCACAACTGCTGGCAACGCATTCCATGCTCTCTCAACTCTGTGTAAAGAACCCACCTCTGACATCCCTTCTATACTTTCTACCAAACAGCTTAAAATTATGTCCCCTTGTGTTAACCATTTCTGCCCTGGGAAAAAGGTTCTGGCTATCAACTCTCTCTATGCCTCTCATTATCTTGTACACCTCAATTAGGCCCCCTCTCTTCTTTTTTCCAATGAAAAAGTCCAAGCTCAGACAACCTTGCTTCATAAGATAAGCCCTCCAGTCCAGGCAGCATCCTGGTAAACCTCCTCTGAACCCTCTCCAAAGCATCCACATCTTTCCTATAATAGGGCGACCAGAACTGGACGCAGTATTCCAAGTGCGGTCTAACCAAAGTTTTATAAATCTGCAACAAAATCTCACGGCTCTTTAAACTCAATCCCCCTGTTAATGAAAGCCAAAACACCATATGCTTTCTTAACAACCCTGATCACTTGGGTGGCCATTTTAAGGGATCCATGTACCTGCCTACCAAGATCCCTCTGTTCCTCCACACTGCCAAGAATCCTATCCTTAATCCTGTACTCAGCTTTCAAATTCGACCTTCCAAAATGCATCACCGCGCATTTCTCCAGGTTGAACTCCATCTGCCACCTCTCAGCCCATCTCTGCATCCTGTCAATGTTCTGCTGCAGACTCAACAGCCCTCTCTACTGTCAACAACACTTCCAACCTTTGTGTCGTTTGCAAACTTGCTAGCCCATCCTTCAATCCCCTCATCCAAGTCATTTAATAAAAATTACAAAGAGTAGAGGCTCAAGGACAGAGCACTATGGAACACCACTCACCACAGACTTCCAGGCAGAATATTTTCTTTCTACAACCATTCGCTGTCTTCTGTTGGCCAGCCAATTCTGTATCCAGACAGCTAAGTTCCCCTGTATTCCATTCCTCCTGACCTTCTGAATGAGCTTACCATGGGGAACCTTATCAAATGCCTTACTGAAGTCCATATACACTACATCCATAGCTCGACCCTCAACTTTTCTAGTCACATCCTCAAAGAACTCTATAAGGTTTGTGAGACATGACCTGCCCCCCTCAAAGCCGTGTTGACTGCATTTAATCAAGCCATGCTCTTCCAGATGGTCATAAATCCTATCCCTCAGAATCCTTTCTAACACCTTACAGACAACAGACGTGAAACTTACTAGTCTGTAATTACCGGGGATTTCCCTATTTCCTTTCTTGAAGAGAGGAATTACATTTGCCTCTCTCCAGTCCTCAGGTACGATTCCAGTGGAGAGTGAGGATGCAAAGATCTTCCCAAGTGGCGAAACAATTGCATTTCTCGTTTCCCAAAGCAGCCGAGGACAAATCTGGTCTGGCCCTGGCGACTTGTCAATCTTAATGTCTGTCAAAATTTTCAACACATCTGCTTCCTCAATCTCTATCTGTTCCAGCATGCTTACCTGCTCCTCAATGGTTTCATTCACTACAAGGTACTTTTTTCTTTCGTAAAAACAGAAGCAAAAACTCATTTAAGGCTTCCCCTACCACCTCAGACTTTGTATACAAGTTCTTTATGCTATCCCTGATCGGCCCTACTCTTTGTTTGATCATTCTCTTATTCCTCACATACATGTAAAATGCCTTTGGATTTTCCCTAATCCTTCCTGCAAAGACTTTTTCGTGCCCCCCCCCCCCCCCCCCCTCCGGCTCTCCTCTGACCATTTTTGAGCTCCTTCCTTGCCTGCCTGTTATCCTCTAGATTCTGGATTAGTGATGCTGGAAGAGCACAGCAGTTCAGGCAGCATCCAAAGTGCAGCGAAATCGATGTTTCGGGCAAAAGCCCTTCATCAAGCTGAGCAAGACCCGTTGCTTTCTCCACCTTGCGAAAGCTGCCTTCTTTCTTTTGACGAGAAGCTCCTCCGCTCTTGTCATCCAAGGTTCCTTTATCTTACCCTTTCTTGCCTGTCTCAGAGGGGCGTATTTATTTATTCATCATTCGCAACAACTGTTCCTTAAACAATATCCACATGTCTATAGTGCCTTCACGATGAAACAATTGCTCCCAGTCCATGCTTCCTAACTCCTGTCTAATCGCATCATAGTTTCCTCTTCCCTAATCAAATATTCTCTCCTTTTGCCTAATCCTCTCCTTCTCCATAACTATGTAGAATGTGAGGCAGTTGTGGTCACTATCACCAAAATGCTCTCCCACCACAAGATCTGACACCTGCCCCGGCTCATTGCCGAGCACCAAATCCAAAATGGCCTCTCCCCTCATCGGCCTGTCAATGTACTAAGTTAGGAAACCCTCCTGAACACACCTTACAAAAACAGCTCCTTCCAAACCATCTGCTCGAAGGAGGTTCCAATCAATATTGGGAAAGTTAGTCACCCATTACAACAACCCTATTACGTTCGCACTTTTCCAAAATCTGTCGACCTATGCTTTCTTCCATCTCCCTGCTGCTATTGGGGGGCCTGTAGTAAACCCCTAATGAGGTGACTGCTCCTTTACTGTTCCTAATTTCCACCCATGCGGACTCAGTAGGCAGACCCTCTTCGACAATGGTAACTTCTGTAGCTGTGATACCCTCTCTGATTAGTCCTATATCTATCCCATTTGTCCAGTATCTATCAACCCTCAATTTAAAGCTATGTCCCCTCATGTTAGCCATCACCATCTGAGGAAAAGGGCTCTCGATGTCCACCCTATCCAATTCTCTGATTATCTTAAATGTCAAAATTAAGTCACCTCTCAACCTCCTCCTCCAAAGAAAACAGCCTCCAGTCCCTCAGCCTTTCCTTGTAGGACCTTCCCTCCAGACTAGGCAACATCCTGATAAATCTCCTCCCAACCCTTTCCAAAGCTTCCACATCCTTTCTAAGTGCAGTGACCAGAACTGTGCACAATACTCCAAGTGCAGCCAGAGTTTTGTACAGTTGCAGCATGACCTCATGGCTCCGAAACACAATCCCTCTACCAATAAATGCTAAAACACCGTATACCTTCTGAACAACCATATCAACCTGGATGGCAACTTTCAGGGATCTATGTACATGGACGCCAAGATCTCTCTGCTCATGTACACTGTTGCTCCTTCCAAAGTGAATCACCTCACACTTTTCCACATTAAACTCCATTTTCCACCTCTCGGCTCAGCTCTGCTGCTTATCTATGTCCCTTTGTAACCTCCAACATCTTTCAGCACTATCCACAACTCCACCAACCTTCGTGTCATCTACAAACTTAATAACCCATCCTTCTATGTCCTCATTCAGGTCATTTATAAAAATGACAAACAGCAGAGATAATTGGAGTTTTCAAAACTGAGAATGATGGACTTTGGTTAGGGTATGGAACACTGGTGAAATGGAGTTGAGACCTAGATTAGCTCTGATCTGATTGTCTTCCATCAACTCCCTCCTGGGTCATGATAAAATGTGGGCTGAAAGGCCTCCAGTAATTTTGTGGTAAGCTTTGTTGCAAATAATTATGAACATATGTTGGCAATTTACTCTAAGTTAGTACCAGTTTTTAATCATATGTTATTGTAAATCTCCATGACATGGCAATTGTTTATGCTAATTTTGTGCTGTTTATAATTTACAGAGAGCCATGCATTCAAAAAAATGGAATTTCAACCAGCAGATTCAAAAAAGTTTTTCAATACAGTGAGGAAAGAGATGGCACTACTTGCTACAGCACTTCCTGATGGCATCATGGTGAAAACCTTTGAGGATAGAATGGCAAGTCTCTAAGTCAGTCTCCCACCAGGGCTTTCAGAATTGTATGGAAATAGCTACCTCAATAATGCTTCAAATACAAGTCTTATTTTATGTAAACATTGACTGAAGTGTGTGGTGAGGAAAAGTGCTGGTGAGAGCAAGCCTACTTGAGGCTTTATCCCCTCACTTGTTTCAATATATTGTTATTACTTGGGAGTTATCTGGTAAATATCGAGGCCAATAACTAACTAACTTTTTTCTTTCCATAGGATTTGTTCTCTGCTTTGATCAAAGGCCCAACACGTACTCCCTATGATGATGGGTTGTTTCTCTTTGATATCCAGCTTCCCAATGTTTATCCTGCAGTTCCACCGCTTTTCCGTTATATTTCTCAATGCAGCGGCCGTCTCAATCCTAACCTGTATGATAATGGCAAAGTCTGCGTGAGTCTGCTGGGCACCTGGATTGGAAAGGTATGTGGCTGTTGATGAGTATCTATGCATTTGTTAGCAATGTGTGAATAATTTTGCTGGGGGATTCCAGAAAACAAATCAGGCTAAGTCCTATTAGGTTTTTCTTTCTTTTATTATGGTCTTATTGTTATTGATGTTATTACTGGACAAGTCAGATCTCAAACTGAAATGTTGCAGATTAGCTTTTAACAATAAAACTAAAGTTTATTAAGCAAAAGAAATGAAGAGAAAATTAAACAGACCAAATTATACATATAATATGCTTTAAGAGATTTGAAACACACAGTAGAAATATGTTCCAATTAATCTTTTTTTAAAAAAAAAGCCTCTTCATGAATCCATGAAATGTCCCTTGTGCCCTACCCACAGTACTGACACCAGAAAGGGTTCTTGAATACCTTGATTAAATTTATTTAACTGTGACTTCAACTCCCAAAGTGGAAGATCTGTTGGCCTTTTCCTGGAGTTTCATGCACCTCAATTTAAATAATCTCAGCTTCAAATAATCTCTTTAAGGGTTTTATCCAAACGTTTTTGATCTGGGGCCTAAAGTAATCTTAGCGTTAACAAGTGTTGCTATCTTCTTGCTCTCTTAGGAGCACTGCTTTATACATCTGTCTTTGTTCAAGGAGTTCTGCAGAATTATCCTGTCCAAAACTGGAACTAGTATTGAGAAGTTTACGCCAATCTTAAAGACAAATCCAGAAATTTCTCTGGAAACAGAAACCTTTTAAGCAATTGTTCACCTTGCTCAACCATAAACACACAATGTGCATAAGTGCCACCACCATCACCACAGCCTCTTGTCCACTGTAATTTCTGAGTGAAAGCAAAATACTGCAGATACTGGAAATCTGAAACAGACTGCTGGAGAAACTCAGAAGATGTGGCAGTATCTGTGGAGTGAGAATCAGAGTTAGAGTTGAGTTTAGTACGTGACACCACTTCATCAGGAGAGTTGTACTCTGGGAATTCGTGGAAACTTGAGATGGATCAGAAACTGGCGAGTAAAGGGTAGTGGTACAAGGCTATTCAAATGTCTGGAGGCTGGTGTTCTGCAGTGTGTCACAAGGATCAGTACTGGGACACTTATTTGTTGAACACTTAAATGATATGGCTGAAAATGTGGGGAGACTGCAAAGCAAGTTTGCAAATTACACCAAGATTAGTAGAGTGGTTAATAGTGAAGAAGATAGTTTGTAGGTTACAGGAAGTTGTAGATGGCTTGGGCAAATGGGCAGGTGGTATTTAACCATGATAAGTGTGAGGTGATGCACTTTGGAAGAAGAAACAAATGAATGAGTATTTAATGAATGGCAGGACACGCCATACTTCGAGAAACAGAGGGATTTTAGGGTAATTATTCACAGATTCATGAAGTTGGCAGAGCACTTGAGAATAGGATACTTAAGGCATAAAGGATACTGGTTTTCGTCAGTTGTAGTGTATAAGATCAAGGATGTAATGTCCGAGTTGTACAGTGTGTTGGTTAGGCCACAGCTGAAGTACTGTGTGCAGTTCTAGTGACTTCACTACAGGAAGGATGTGATAGTAGTTGAGGGATTACAGAGGAGATTCATCAGGCTGTTGTCTGGGATTGAGAAGTTGAGCTTTCAGGAGAGACTGGGTAAGTTTGGATTGTTTTCTTTAAAGCAGAGAAGTCTGAGGGTAAACATGATTTGAGGTTTGGAGTCGAAGAGTGTGGTGCTGGAAAAGCACCGCTGGTCAGGCAGCATCCGAGGAGCAGGAGAATCGATGTTTCGAGCATAAGCTCTTCGTCAGGATTTGAGGTATATAAGATTGAGGGGTATGGATAGGATGAGTAGGGAACAGCTGTTCCCCTTGGGACATAATCTCCTGCTTCTTACTTAAGGAAAAACTAAGAGGATTTGAGGGGGGGGAAGAAAAAGTTTTCAATTTAGAAGATGGTGGGAATGTGGAATGTACTACCTGGGGCTGCAAACCTTACAACCTTCTTTTTAAAAAAAATTTGGATGAGCACTTGAAATATAACATTCAAAGATATGGGACAAGTAGGTAATTGGGATTCGTGCACTTTTAATGGTAGTTATTGTTGGTGCAGACTCAGTGAACCAAAGGGCCCTTTTCGCATGATATGACTTTTTTCTACTGGACTTGAAACACTAACTCTCTTTCTCTTCACAGATGCTGCCATACCTATTATTTGTGAAGGCTAGTTCTCTCAAACGGTTTTAAAATAAGTCACCATGACTATAGAGCCAACAAGTTAAATGCCAAAACAAAACTTTGTTACTAATTCAAATTCCAAAAATCCACATCAGAAAAAAACATTAAACATGTAATAAATCTCTCATTCCAGCTCTCACTGTTCGTATTGCTGGCTGGGCCGTCATTTCTTGTCTATCCCTAGTTGTCCTAGAGAAAGTGGTAATGAGCTGCCTTAGTAAACTGTTAGTCAATTTGGTGTAGCTATCTCCACAATGCTGTTGGGCAGAATTCCAGAATTTTGACCTAGCAACAATGATTTTCTCCCAAGTCAGGGGTGGCGAGCACCTTGAAGGGAGGGCTTGTAAGATGGTGGTACTGCTATATAGTTGTCATGCATTTGGAAGGTGCTTTCTAAGGATCTTTGAATCTTCGAAGTGCATCTTGTAGATGGTGCAGGTGCTATGGTATGTCAATGTTAGATGGACTGAATGGCACCACATTCTCACACAATCAAGAAAATTCCTTTGTCTTGGATGATGTCAAACTTCTTGAGTGTTGTTGGAGCTGCATTCATCCAAGAAACTGGGGTGTGTTCAATCACATTCCTGACATGTGCCTCATAGATAATGGGCAGGCTTCGGGGAGTCAGGAAATGTTATTTGCTGCAGAATTCCCAGCCTCTGACCTTGACTTCGGCTCCACTTCTCTGCCTGCTTCTCATAACCCTTTCTCTGTAATTAAAAAAACTATCTGCTTTAAATTAAATTGGTGTCACAGCATCCATGTGACCTCACACTCTTGGGCCATGAATTCCATTACCCTTGACCTTAAGATGGAGAGAAGATCTTTTGAAGTAGATAAAAATGTTTGTGCTTTGTATGCTATACTGTGACTCCTTAAAATTGAGATGATTAACCTTCAACAACCACTGGCATCTTGTTTTGTGATCAGTTTGGCTCTAAGTTTGGAGAGTTTTCTACTGATTCTAGTTAATCTAGTTTTGCTAGTGCTGTTTGATAGCACACTTGGTCACCTGTGATACCTCCCCAGCTCTCTGGAATTCAGCTCTTTTGTCCATGTTTGAATCAAGGCATTAATGAGGTCAAGAACAGAGTGGCCCTGGTATAACACCAGCTGGGTGAGAGGAGCTGGATAGTGGGTGAGACCAGAAAAATCGGTAGCTAGGGTGATGGCTGAGGTGCTATCACTGTCCTTCCTTATGAGCATACTGGCAATAATGTAGATTGTGAGGATGATCCAAAATCTGGTTTCCAGCATCTGCAGTCATTGTTTTTACCCAGATTGTGAGGATGGTCTTGTCACCAAGTGATCAATTAGTCATTAATGGCGTTGTTGGCACTTGTGGTGTATTGGCATTGCATCCTGCGTGAAACTGTTTTGAGAACTCTGGCAGCTTCCATGTTGGCTCAGTGCATGCATACTTCTAATCAGGCACTGTGTGGTATATCGAGTCCCCCATGCATACATCTCTCCCCTATTAAAAGGCTATAAACCCTGACAGCAACTCTTTTTTTTTAGTTTCTAGATGTGTACATTTGCCCAAGTCTCCATAAAAGCTAACTTTTCAATCCATCTCCAGGATCACCGGCACTGGGAAGCACTCCACCCAGTTTTGCTTACCTTATTCATGTTTTTGATGCAGGTTTTGACACGACATAAAAATAATTGAAAATCCTAGTATATCCGAACAGCAGAATGAATAAACTAAATTTATAACAAAACTTGCATTACCAAAGATATTTTAGGTATTTTTACAAAGGAGCAGATTATTGTGACACAAATTGATGTTTGATGATAAAATAAAATTCAGCTACTTGTAATTGCCTTGTCCTACTTTTGAGAACATTGGAATATTCCAATGTAAATATACAAAATAGAATATGCTATAAATGTTACTTATTAGATAGTCATGGTGATTTTACATCTTTAAACCCACACTCTGCTAATTCTCCAAGATTAAAGCCTGTGTTGATGATGACTTGTGACAGATTTTACCTACTGTTGATAACTGGAAGCTTGGATCATTTTTTAACTTTGTGCTATTACCCTTTGTTGTCTGTGTATTAGAAACAGTCATGTAAGAACAAACTCATCAGAGACCAGGGCTGTGACTGATGAAATAAATTTAAGTTACAATTTGCGCCATTGTGCTGTTCTTTAATTACAGGGAGTGAAGTATGTTTAGCTTTCTACATCTCCGTTCTTGGAGGACCTGCAAGATATAAAGTGTAGGGTTGCAGCAGCACCTTTCCATCTTGCACCTTAGGTTGGATTTAGTCATATGTGGGAGAGTGCATCATAAATTGAGGCCTGTTATTCCTGGAGACATGTTATTTTAAGGTATGTACGGTAGCACGAGGAAGAAGTGGGTGCTGGAGATGAGAGTCAAGATTAGAGTGGTGCTGGAAAAGCACAGCAGTTCAGGCAGCATCCGAGACGCAGGCAAATCAATGTTTTGGGCAAAAGCTGTAGTTTTCCAGCACCACTCTAATCTTGAGCAGAAGTTACTGTCTGTCCAATCAAGGTTGATAGAAAGCATGGGCAAGATTTCTGTACTAAACCAGCATTATTATTGAACATATAGGGAGAGCCTGACTAGGCTAGGGCTGTTTTCCCTGGAGTGTCGGAGTCTGAGGGGTGACCGTATAGAGGTTTATAAAATCATGAATGACATGTATAAGGTAAATAGACAAAATCTTTTCCCTGAGGTTGGGGAGTCCAGAACTAGAGGATATCAGGTCGGTATGGATGTGTTGGACCAAAGTGTCTGTTTCTGTGCTGTACATCTATGACTGACTCTAAATATAAACCATTCACATATAACACTTTAAAAGCTAAAACTCTCAACCCCTTACACACAAAAAGAGAGAAAATATATTATTGATAGAGATAGCAAAAAAGAACAGGAAAGTCAGTTCAGTGGGCTTTTGATTCTGAAGCTGCAACAATCCTTCTCCCCCCTGGTTGGTTTATCAAGAATGCAAATTGATAAGGTGCTGGTTAAAACAAAGTTTGCTGTACCTGAAAATGTTGAAGTTTTCATCTCCATCAGGATATATAAGGGATCAGTTAAAGTGCGTTTGCTTTAATGGAAGGAGTATCAGGAATAAAAATGATGAACTTAGAGCATGGATCGGTACCTGGTGCTATGATGATGTGGCCTTAAGAGACCCCTCGGGGGCAGGAATGGTTGCTGGATGTTCCAGGATTTAGAGCATTTAAAAAAAGAATTGGGAGGGGGTGGGGGAGAAAGAGGAGGGGGTGTAGCTCTGCTAATCAGAGAGGGTATCACAGCTGCAGATGCTTCCATTGTCGAGGAAGATCTGCGTACCGAGTCAGTATGGGTGGAAATTAGGAACAGTAAGGGAGCAGTCACCTCGTTAGGGGTTTACTACAGGCCCCCCAATAGCAGCAGGGAGATGGAAGAAAGCATAGGTCGGCAGATTTTGGAAAAGTATGGACGTAGTAGGGTTGTTGTAATGGGTGACTTTAATTTTCCCAATATCGATTGGAACCTTCCTCGAGCAGAATATTTGAATGGAGCTGTTTGTGTAAGGTGTGTTCAGGAGGGTTTCCTAACTCAGTACGTTGACAGGCCGACGAGGGGAGAGGCCATTCTAGACTTGGTGCTTGGAAACAAGCTAAGGCAGGTATCAGATCGTGTGGTGGGAGAGCATATTGGTGATAGTGACCACAACGGCCTCGCATTCTACATAGCTATGGAGGAGGAGAGAAGCAGGCACAATGGGAGGATATTTAATTGGGGAAGAGGAAACTATGATTGCGATTAGACAGGAGTTAGGAAGCATGAACTGGGAGCAATTGTTCCATGGTAAAGGCACTATAGACATGTGGAGACTGTTTGTTTAAGGAACAGTTGTTGCAAGTGATGAATAAATATGTCCCTCTGAGACAGGTAAGATAAAGGAACCTTGGATGATGAGAGCGGTGGAGCTTCTCGTCAAAAGGAAGAAGGTAGCTTACATAAGGTGGAGGAAGCTGGGGTCAAGCTCAGCTCTCGAGGATTATAGGCAGGCGAGGAAGGAGCTCAAAAATGGTCGGAGGAGAGCCAGGAGGGAGCACGAGAAAGGCTTGGCAGAACAGATTAGGGAGAACACAAAGGCATTTTATGCTTATGTGAGGAGTAAGAGAATGGTCAAAGAAAGAGTAGGGCCGATCAGGGATAGCATAGGGAACTTGTATGTGGAGTCTGAGGAGGTAGGGGAAGCCCGAAATGAGTTTTTGCTTCTGACTTTACGAAAGAAACTAACTTTGTAGTGAATGAAACCTTTGAAGAGCAGGTGTGCATGCTGGAATGGATAGAGATAGAGAAGCTGATGTGCTGAAAGTTTTGTCAAACATTAAGATTGACAAGTCGCCAGGCCCGGACCAGATTTGTCCTCGGCTGCTTTGGAAAATGAGAAATGCAATTGCTTCGCCACTTCCAAAGATCTTTGCATCCTCGCTGTCCACTGGAGTCATACCTGCGGACTGGAGAGAGGCAAATGTAATTCCTCTCTTCAAGAAAGGAAATCAGGAAATCTCTGGCAATTACAGACCAGTAAGTCTCACATCTGTCGTTTGCAAGGTGTTAGAAAGGATTCTGAGGGATAGGATTTATGACCATCTGGAAGAGCATGGCTTGATTAAATGCAGTCAACATGGCTTTGTGAGAGGCAGGTCATGTCTCACAAATCTTATTGAGTTCTTTTGAGGATGTGACTAAAATGTTGATGAGGGTCGAGCGGTGGATGTGGTGTATATGGACTTCAGTAAGGCATTTGATAAGGTTCCCCATGGTAGGCTCATTCAGAAGGTCAGGAGGAATGGGATTCAGGGGAACATAGCTGGCTGGATACAGAATTGGCTGGCCAACAGAAGACAGCGAGTGGTAGTAGAAGGAAAATATTCTGCCTGGAAGTCTGTGGTGAGTGGTGTTCCACAGGGCTCTGTCCTTGGGCCTCTACGGTTTGTAATTTTTATTAACGACTTGGATGAGGGGATTGAAGGATGGGTCAGCAAGTTTGCAGACGACACAAAGGTTGGAGGTGTCGTTGACAGTACAGAGGGCTATTATAGGCTGCAGCTGGACATTGACAGGATGCCAAGATGGGCTGAGAGGTGGCAGATGGAGTTCAACCTGGAGAAATGCGCGGTGATGCATTTTGGAAGCTGAGTACAGGATTAAGGATAGGATTCTTGGCAGTGTGGAGGAACACCGGGATCTTGGTGTGCAGGTACATAGATCCCTTAAAATGGCCACCCAAGTGGACAGGGTTGTTAAGGAAGCATATGGTGTTTTGGCTTTCATTAACAGGGGGATTGAGTTTAAAGAGCCGTGAGATCTTGTTGCAGCTCTATAAAACTTTGGTTAGATCGCACTTGGAATACTGCGTCTAGTTCTGGTCGCCCTATTATAGGAAAGATGTGAATGCTTTGGAGAGGGTTCAGAGGAGGTTTACCAGGATGCTGCCTGGAATGGAGGCTTATCTTACAAAGAGCGGTTGACTGAGCTCGGACCTTTTTCATTGGAGAAAAGGAGGAGGAGAGTGGACCTAATTGAGGTATGCAAGATAATGAGAGGTGTAGATAGTCTCTGGCTATCGACTCTATTTGCAGAAATGGCTAACACGAGAGATCATAGTTTTAAGCTAGTTGGAGGAAAATATAGAGGGGATGTCAGAGGCAGGTTCTTTACAGAGAATTGAGAGAGCATGGAATGCGTTGCCAGCAGCAGTTGTGGAAGCAAAGTCATTGGAGACATTTAAGAGACTACTGGACATGCATATGGTCACAGACATTTGAGGGAAATACACGAGGATCAATGGTCGGCACAACATTGTGGGCTGAAGGGCCTGTTCTGTGCTTTATTATTCTATGTTCTATAACTGCTAACTTATTAAGGTGCATGTGGTCTTGCTCGCATATCTTCATATTTAAGAGCATTTAACTGCATAGTTTTGTTTTGCCATGTCATTCACTGAGCTCTTCCGAACTTATGATTAGTCAAAAGTATATGATCAACCCAGCCAAACCGCTTTCAGAAATCTAATGTAATAATGGTAGAGGTTGTCCTTAGCTGGAGGTTATGGCACTCGAGTGTGTATAAACATGTTTTTAAAATGCACTTAGTTTCTGTTTCTCCTTCTGTCTCTGACATTGAGTTTCAGGCCTCTACAACCCTTTGGTGAAAAGAATTGTCTTGAACTCTCATCTTCTCCTTCTGCAAGTGACTTTAAATTGAAGCCTCTGGTTATTGATTTCTCTGCTAAGGATATCGGGCTCTTTCAATGCACTCCATCTAGGTCCTGTATGATTTTACACATCTCAATTAAATGTCCTCTCGGCTGCCTCCATGACAAAGGAAATAACTCTCAGCTTATGATATTTCCTCCTAGCTAAAATTCTCTATTTTATAAGATCGGGTAAATATACAAGGTCTTTTTCATGGGCACAGGTTTTGGGTTCGAGGGGAAAAACTTTTTAAACGGACCGAATAGAACATAGAACAATACAGCACAGAACAGGCCTTTCGGCCCACGATGTTGTGCCGAACATTTGTCCTAGCATAGGCACCTATCCATGTACCTATCCAATTGCCGCTTAAAGGTCACCAGTGATTCTGACTCTGCCACACCCACAGACAATGCATTCCATGCCCCCACCACTCACTCAGTAAAGAATCTACCCCTGACATCCCCCCCCCCATCCCTTCCACCCTTCACCTTAAATTTATGTCCCCTTGTAACACTCTGTACCCGGGGAAAAAGTCTCTGACTGTCTATCTATTCCCCTGATCATCTTATAAACCTCTGAGGTAAAAACAATGACTGCAGGTGCTGGAAACCAGATTCTGGATCAGTGGTGCTGGAAGAGCACAGCAGTTCAGGCAGCATCCAAAGTGCAGCGAAATCGACGTTTTGGGCAAAAGCCCTTCATCAGGAATAAAGGCAGTGAGCCTGAAGCGTGGAGAGATAAGCTAGAGGAGGTTGGGGTGGGGAGAAAGTAGCATAGAGTACAATGGGTGAGTGGGGGAGGGGATGAAGGTGATAAGTCAGGGAGGAGAGGGTGGAGTGGATAGGTAGAAAAGGAGACAGGCAGGTAGGGCAGGTCCGGACAAGTCATGGGGGCAGTGCTGAGCTGGAAGTTAGGAACTAGGATGAGGTGGGGCAAGGGGAAATGAGGAAACTGTTGAAGTCCTCATTGATGCCCTGGGTTGAAGTATTCCAAGGCGGAAGATGAGGCATTCTTCCTCCAGGCGTCTGGTGGTGAGGGAGCGGCGGTGAAGGAGGCCCAGGAGCTCCATGTCCTCAGCAGAGTGGGAGGGGGAGTTGAAATGTTGGGCCACTGGGTGGTGTGGTTATTGGTGCGGGTGTCCCGGAGATGTTCCCTAAAGCGCTCTGCTAGGAGGCGCCCAGTCTCCCCAATGTAGAGGAGACTGCATCAGGAGCAATGGATACAATAAATGATATTAGTGGATGTGAAGGTAAAACTTTGGATGTGGAAGGCTCCTTTAGGGCTTTGGATAGAGGTGAAGGAGGAGGTATGGGCACAAGTTTTACAGTTCCTGTGGTGGCAGGGGAAAGTGCCAGGATGGGAGGGTGGGTTGTGGGGGCGCGTGTACCTGATCAGGTGGTCACGGAGGGAGCAGTCTTTGCGGAAGGTGGAAAGGGGTGGGGAGGGAAATATATCCCTGGTGGTGGGGTCTTTTTGGAGGTGGCGGAAATGTCTGCGGATGATTTGGTTTATGTGAAAGTTTGTAGGGTGGAAGCTGAGCACCAGGGGCGTTCTGTCCTTGTTACGGTTGGTGGGTTGAACATTTCAACCACACCGCCCCGTGGCCCATTGTACTCTACTACTTTTTTCCCACCCCCACCCTCCTCTAGCTTATCTCTCCACGCTTCAGGCACACTGCCTTTATTCTTGATGAAGGGCTTTTGCCTGAAACGTCGATTTCGCTGCACTTTGGATGCTGCCTGAATTGCTATGCTCTTCCAGCACCACTGATCCAGAATCTTATAAACCTCTATCAAGTCACCCTCATCCTTCGCCGTTCTAATGAGAAAAGGCCGAGCACTCGCAACCTATCCTCGTACGACTTATTCTCCATTCCAGGCAGCATCCTGGTAAATCTCCTCTGCACCCTCTCCAAAGCTTCCACATTTTTCCTAAAATGAGGCGACCAGAACTGTTCACAATACTCCAAATGTGGCCTTACCAAGGTCCTGTACAGCTGCAACATCACCTCACGACTCTTGAATTCAATCCATCTGCTAATGAACGCTAATACACCATAGGCCTTCTTACAAGCTCTATCCACCTGAGTGGCAACTTTCAAAGAGCTATGAATATAGACCCCAAGATCTGCTCTTCCATCTTACTAAGAACCCTACCATTAACCCTGTATTCCGCATTCTTATTTGTCCTTCCAAAATGGACAACCTCACACTTGACAGGGTCGAACTCCATCTGCCACTCCTCAGCCCAGCTCTGCATCATATCTGAGTCCCTTTGCAGCCGACAACAGCCCTCCTCACTATCCACAACTCCACCAAAGAATGGACAACTTTTTCACACAGAGGGTGGTGAGTGTGTGGAATGGGCTGCCAGAGGAAGTGGTGGAGGCTGGTACAATTGCAACATTTAAAAGGCATCTGGATGGATATATGAATAGGAAACACTTAGAGGGATATGGGTAAAGCACTGGCAAATGGGACTAAATTAGTTTAGGATATCTGGTCAGCATGGATGAGTTGAACCTAAGGGTCTGTTTTTGTCCTGTATTCTGATTCTATAACAAAGAACAAGAATAGATAATACATCCTCTCGAGCACACTCCATTAATCATATGATAGCTGTTCATCTAATGCCGCTTCGTTTTCTGACCCACTTCTCTTTATTCTGCTGAATGATCAAAACTCTTAACACAATCCCTTCATTTATCTTTCACATGATAGAGTATCCACAGCTCTGTGGAAGAGAATTCCAAAGATACATATGCCTTTCTCAGTGAAGACATTTCTCCACGTTTCAGTCCCAAAAATTAGCCTCTTATTCATAAGCTATGCCCCCTGTGTCCTTGACCCGACAGCCAAGGAAAGCAGCCTTTCTGAATCCGTGTCAAACCTTTCCAGAATTCTTTCTTTCCATGAGATTACTCTTTTTATCTTCTATTTGAACAAAAGCCCAGTTTACCCTGCCTATCATTGAACTGTCTCATCCTAGACCTATCTAGTGAGCTTGTGCTGAATCACTTCCAAGGTGAGTATACCATTGCTTGGATAGAGAGCCGAATAGTGCACATGCTACTCCTGATATGGTCTCACTAAATTCCTAGTAGACCGGCAGGAGGCTGGAAGAACGCAGTAAGCCAGGCAACATCAGGAGGTGGAGAAGTCAACATTTCTGGTGTAAGAGAGGACTGCAGATGCTGGAGCTCAGAGCTGAAAATGTGTTGCTGGAAAGGTGCAGCAGGTCAGGAGAATCGACTTTTAAGGCATGAGCCCTTCTTCAGGACTGGGGTAGTGGGGGCAGGGTAGTGAAATGGAGATAAATGAAGACGGGCAGAGGGTAAGACCTGGTTGGTCAATGAGAGGAATTAATTTTAGGTGGCTGGGAGGAATGGAAGGGATGGGGAGAGGTTATTTGAAATTGGAAATCTCGATCTTCCAGGCTGTAGGCTGCTCAGGCAGAAGCTGAGGTGGCGTTCCTCCAATTTATGGTCCGGTTTGTTGTGCCAGTGGGGGAGGCTACTAGGTTTCCTGCACTAAGGGATGAGTGAACCAGATGGTTTTTTTGTAAAATTGATAGTTTCATTGTCATGTGATTGAGACTAGCTTTAACTTCCAGATTTGCTCATTGAATTTACATTTCCATCAGCTGCCATGACTGGGATTTGAGCCCATACCATAAAACATCAATCTGAACCTTTGGATTATTAGTCCAGGAATATTACAACTTTGCCACCATAGTGAAGGTGATTAGTTGACTCAGCAGCAGGATGACCAGTATGGAGCAGATTGGTGGCGAACACCGGTTTAATCCCCATTTTGGCTGGTGTGGAATTTAGATCTACCTCCTTGCCCTTTACATGCTGGCAGTCGTAGCGATGAGGATTGGACCTGCCTACAGGCTGAGAACTCAGACAATATCTGTATCGAAGCTAATTCATAGAATGTTCATGAAGTTGATTCCTAGGAATAAGTTGTCCTCTTGTGAGGAAAGCCTGTGTAGGTTGGGCCTATGCCTATCTGGAAATGACAGGTGATCTGATTAATCAGGAAAATACTAAGGAGGTTTTTCTTCCTGGATGAAGCTAGATGGGTATGGGGAGCTGAGACGGGAACAGTTTCAAAATAAGTGGCCTTGATGAAGAGGACTGCCGTCATAAAAGTTGTTAGTCTTTGGCACCATTTGGTGCAGACTCGCTTGGTCTGTAAGGCGCGCTCGTCCTTTCTCACTGACCTCTGCCCTCCGTTCTTGAGCTCTGGCAACCTCTGTTCAGGAACCCAATTGACTGACTGCATTTGGATGAATGGACACACTTTTTCAATTGATCGAGCCATCTTGATACCATAAATAATTATTTTGATACCCATGTGCTTGTTTTCAGCAGTAATATTGGTATAATGAGAGCCCTCCTTATAAATTTAAATTACAATGCTGCTAAATAAAACAAAATATTATTCAAACAAACCTGACATTCCACATCAGTGTAATAATATTCTAATCCAGTTTCATCTCGAGAATTGTTTAATTTGCTCTCTTTCCCACCGTATAATAATTTAATTTCCTTTTTGGTCTAGGGAACTGAGAGGTGGACAAGTAAATCCAGTCTCTTGCAAGTGCTGATATCGATCCAAGGTTTGTGCTAAACAAAGTTTATAAACTACTTTGTATTTTGAGACAGTTTGCTTTCAGTAATATCACAAAATCTGTACTGTCAATTTGCTGGATTTTGCTCAATAGGAAAAATTTCCTGAATATATTTTCTTTGCTTGTGATTTTTCATCCAACTTAACTGTTGCTTTGAACTCTGTAGTGACTTCAGGATATGAGTGTAAGTTATCAATGGAATGTAGTAGGTTCAGTGAGTGGAAAAAAATTTTGGCAGATGACTGATAATGGTAGCAAAGTGAACTCATCCACATTGGTAAGAAGAGTAGAAAAGTAGCAAATTATTTAAATGGGAAGAGATTGCGGAACTCTGCTACAGAGAATTTTGGTTTCTTGATCCGTGAATCACAAATCGTCTGTATGCAGCTACACAAAGGTACAAGTTGGAATATTGTGAGCAGTTTTGGGCTCCATATCGAAGGAAGAATGTGCTGACCTTTGTAGGGGGTCTGCAACAGGTTCACAAGAATGATCCTGGAGATGAACAGGAGCGAACAATTTGAACAGAGCGGTGAGGAAAGAGGGTGGAGATGTGCGAGGGCTGCCGGGAAGTTTTTAAGTGGATGAGATCTAAACCCGAGTCTCTACACCATAGGGCCTCCCTCCCATCCACCACCTCTAACCTTACTAAGAGTCTGTAAACTTGGTAAGTTTTTCAGGTTTTCATTTTTTTTCTTCTCTTCCTTTGTTTAGCCCTGTGTGGGCTTTCAGAGTAGCAGTTGGGGCAGTTGTTAGGGTAGTTGCATGTTCCTCCTGCGGAATGTGGCAGGTGAGAGACATGACATGTCTCTGCCAACCACATCTGTGGGAAGTGCACCCAACTCCAGCTCCTCAAACAGAGTTAGGGAACTGGAGCTGGATGCACTGCAGATCATCTGGGAGGCTGAGGGAGAAATTGAGAGGATATATAGGAGGTGGTCATTCCCCAGACACAGGATAAGGACAGCTGGGTTACTGTCAGGGGGAAGAAAGAGAACCAACAGATAGAGTAGGGATCCCCTGTGGCCATTCCCCTCAGCGTTAAGTATACTGCTGATGGGGATGGCCTACCAGGGAAAAGCCATAGTTGTCAGGTCTCTGGCACTGGCTCAGGGAAGGGGGGTGAATAGAAAAGCGCTAGTGGTAGGAGACTCAAAAGTCAGGCGGATTGACAGGAGATTTTGTGGTCAGGAATGGGACTCCCGGAAGGTATGTTGCCTCCCTGGTGCCAGGGTCTGGGATGTCGTCGATCGGGTTTACAAGATTCTGAAGGGGGAGGGTGAGTAGCCAGAAATCGTGGTGAGTATTGGCACTAATGATATAACCAGGAAAGGGATTGAGGATTTGAAAAGTAACTACAGGATGAGTAGAGTAGCAATATTCAGTTGCTACCGGTGCCATGAGTTAGTGAGGTGAGGAACAGTGAGCGAGTGCAGCTTAACAACTGGCTGCGAGGCTGGTGCAGGAGGGAGGGCTTCAGATACCTAGACCATTGGGATACCTTCTGGAGAAGGTGGGACCTGTACGTGAAGGTTGCACCTGAACTTGAGGGGCACATATGTCCTGGCTGGGAGATTTGTTTGTGAGATTCGGCAGGGTTTAAACTAGTTTGGGGAGATGGGAATCAGAACCACATATATTTGAGAGGGGGGCAGTTGCAGATTGAGCAGTGACAGGATATAGTGAGTCTATAGGAAGGGTTTTCACGTGGTGAAACAAAGGGATTGTTAAAGTGTGTCTGCTTTAACGCACACAGTGTCAGAAATAAGAGTGACAAACTTACGGCATGGATCAGTACTTGGGACTGTGATGTTGTGGTCATAATGGAGACGTGGGTTTCACAGGGGCAGTAATGGTTGCTTGATGTTCCAGGGTTTAGAACATTTTAAAAAGAACAGGGAGGGTGGAAAAAGAGGAGGGGGTGTAGCATTGTTAATCAGAGAGTGCATCACAGCTACAGAAACGAAGGTGGTTGAGTAAGTTTTGTCTACTGAGTCAGGAAAGTTAGGAACAGCAAGGGAGCAACCACCTCAATTGCGGGGGGTGGGAGTGGGGTTCTACAGACCCCCTAATAGCAGGAGGGAGATTGAAGAACTCATGGACTGGCAGATTTTTGAAAAATGTAGATGTAGCAGGGTTGTTGTTATGGGTGACTTCAACTTTTCCCAATATCAACTGGAACCTTTAGTGCAGATGGTTTGGATGGAGCCGTTTTTGTCAGGTGTGTTCAGGAGGGTTTCCTTACTCGGTATGTAGACAGGCCGACGAGGGGAGAGGCCATTTTGGATTTGGTGCTCGGCAATGAGCCAGGACAAGGGTCAGATCTTCCAGTGGGAGAACACTTTGACAGTGACCACAACTGCCTCATATTTACCATAGCCTTGGAGAGGGAAAGAAGCAGTTACAAAAGGGAAGATATTGAATTGGGGAAAGGGAAATTATGATGCTATCAGGCAGGAGTTGGGAAATACAAACTGGGAGCAATTGTTCCTCAAAGGGCACAGCAGAATGTGAAGACTGTGTTTAAGGAGCAGTTGGTACGAGTGCACTAATTTATCCCTCTAAGACGGGTAAGAAAGGGTAAGATTAAGGAGCCTTGGATGACGAGAACAGAGGAGCTTCTCGTCCAAAAGAAGAAGGTAGCTTACGTAAGGTGGAGGAAGCAAGGATCTAGCACAGCTTTAGAGGATTACAGGCTTGCTAGAAAAGAGCTCAGAAATGGACTGAGGAGAACCAGGAGGGGGCATGAAAAAGGCTTGGCAAGAAGGATTAGGGAGAACCCAAAGGCATTTTACTCATACCTGAGGAATAAGAGAATGATCAGGGAGAAGGTAGGGCTGATCAGGAATAGTGGAGGGAACTTGTGCATGGACTCTGGGAAGATAGGGGAAGCCCTAAATGAGTTTTTTGCTTCCGTTTTCACGAAGGAAAGGGACTTTGTTGTAAATGAGAACTTTGAGGAGCTGGGATATGAGCTTGAACAGATCAAGATTGATGAAGTTGATGTACTGGATATTTTAGCAAACATTAAGATTGATAAGCCCCCAGGGCCAGACCACTCTGGGAAGTGAGAAAGGAGGTTGCTAAGCCACTAGCGAATATCTTTGCTTCCTCACTCCACAGGAGTTGTACCAGAGAATTGGAAGGAGGCAAATGTTGTTCCTCTTTACAAGAAAGGTAATAGGGAAATCCCTGGCAATTACAGAATAATCTGTGGTTAGCAAAGTTCTGGAAAGAATTCTGAGGGATAGAATTTGTGACTATTTGGAGAAGCATAGTGTGATTAAAGGCAGTCAACATGGCTTTGAGAGGGGTGGGTCATGCCTCACAAATCTTATTGAGTCCTTTTGAGGAGGTGACCAGACAGGTTGACACAGGTCGAGCAGTGGATGTGGTGTATATGGACTTCAGCAATGCATTTGATAAGGTTCCCCATGGCAGGCTCATTCATGAGGTATGGGATACAGGGAGATTTGGCTATCTGGATTCGGAATTGATTGGTTGACTGAAGGCAGAGAGTGGTTGTAGATGGAATGTATTCTGCCTGGAGGTCAGTGTTGAGTGGGGTCTCGCAGGGCTCTGTTCTTGGGCTTCTGCTCTTTGTAGTTTTTATAAATGACTTGGATGAGGAGGTTGAGGGGTGGGTTAGTAAATTTGCAGATGACACAAAGGTTGGAGGTGCCATTGATAATATAAAGGGATACTGCAGGCTGCAGAGCGACATAGACAGGATGCAGAGCTGGGCTGAGAAATGGCAGATGGAGTTCAACCTGGAAAAAATGTGAAGTGATGCATTTTGGAAGGTTGAACTTGATGCTGAATGTAGGATTAAAGACAGGATTCTTAGCAGTGTGGAGGAACAGAGGGATCTGGGTGTGCAAGTACATAGATTCCTTAAAGTTACCATCCAAGTGGATAGGGTTGTTAAGAAAGCATATGGTGTTTTTGGCTTTCATTAACAGGGGAATCAAGTTTAAGAGCCGCGAAGTTTTGCTACAGCTCTACAAGCCTCTGGTGAGACCACACTTGGAATACTGTGTCCAGTTCTGGTCGTCCTACTGTAGGAAAGATACATAGGCTTTGGAGAGGGTGCAAAGAAGGTTTACCAGGATGCTGCCTGGACTGGAGGGCTTGTCTTATGAAGAGAGGTTGACTAAGCTCGGACTTTTCACTCTGGAGAGGAGGAAGAGAGTTGACCTGATCGAAGTATACAAGGTAATGAGAGGCATGGATTGAATCAGTAGCCAGAGACTTTTTCCCCAGGGCAGGATTGACTGGTACGAGGGGTCATAGTTTTAAGATATCAGGAGGAAGGTATAGATGAGACGTCAGAGATAGGTTCTTTACGCAAAGAGTTGTGAATGCGTTGCCAGCAGTGGTGATTGAAGCAGTCATTAGGGACATTTAAACCACTGCTGGACATGCAGATAGACAGCAGTGAATTGAGGATTGCGTAGGTTAGGTTATTTTAGATTAGGATTAACCCTCGGCACAACACTGTGGGCCAAAGGGCCTGTTCTGTGCTGTACTTTTCTATGTTCTATGAAGTACTTGCTATATGAGAAGTGTTTGAGGACTCTGGGTCTATACTCAGTGGAGTTTAGAAGGATGAGAGGGGATCTTGTTGAAGCTTGTGGAATACTGAAGTTGGATAGAGTGGATGTGGAGATAATGTTTCCACTAGTAGGAGAAACTGGGACCTGCGGGCACAGACTCATTGAAGGGAGCTGAGAAGAGGAGGAATTTGGTCAGCCAGAGGGTGGTGAGTCTATGGGAACCTATCGCCACAGAAAGCTGTGTAGGCCAAGTCATTGTGTGTATTTCAGACCGATAGGTTCTTGACTGGAAAGCGGATCAAGGGTTATGGGGAGAAGATCGGAGAATGGGACTGAAAAATGAATCGAGGTAAAAACAATGACTGCAGATGCTGGAAATCAGATTCTGGATTAGTGATGCTGGAAGAGCACAGCAGTTCAGGCAGCATCCAAAGTGCAACGAAATTGACATTTCGGGCAAAAGCCTTTCATCAGGAATAAAGGCAGTGAGCCTGAAGCGTGGAGAGATAGGGTGGGGGTGGGGAGAAAGTAGCATAGAGTTTGCAGTGGGAGAGGGACTCCCTGAGATTCTTGTAGAGAGAGGAGGAAAACTTCTTCAAGGCAGGCATCCTTTTCTTGTAGAGAGAGGAGTAATTACCACGGTCGTGTCTACTCCCCTTGAACAAGAGGGCAACATTTGCTATCCTCCAGTCTTGCACTATTCCTGTAGACAATGCTGGCATAAAGATCAAAGCCAAAGTCTCTGCAGTCTTCTCCCTAGCTTCTCAGAGAATCCTAGGATAAATCCCATCTATTTTCACACTTTTTCCAGAATTGCAAATGATGGCACAGTGGTTAGCACTGCTGCCTCACAGCGCCAGAGACGTGGGTTCAATTCCCGTTTCAGGTGACTGTGTGGAGTTTGCACATTCGCCCCATGTCTGCGTGGGTTTCCTCCGGGTACTCCGATTTCTTCCGACAGTCCAAAAATTGGCCATGCTAAATTGCCCGTCATGTTAGGGGCAGGGGTAAATGTAGGGGAATGGGTCTGGGTGGGTTGCGCTTCGGCGGGTCAGTGTGGACTTGTTGAACCGAAGGGCCTGTTTCTACACTGTAAGTAATCTTACAGTGCCTTGGGCGGCACGGTGGCACAGCAGTTAGCACTGCTGCCTCACTGTGCCAGAGACCTGGGTTCAATTCCCGACTCAGGCGACTGACTGTGTGGAGTTTGCACGTTCTCCCCGTGTCTGCGTGGGTTTTCTGCGTGGGTTTCCTCCGGGTGCTCCGGTTTCCTCCCACAGTCCAAAGATGTGCGGGTCAGGTGAATTAGAACATAGAACATAGAACATAGAAGGATACAGCGCAGTACAGGCCCTTCGGCCCTCGATGTTGCGCCGACCGAGTCCTACCTAACCTATACTAGCCCAATAACTTCCAAATGCCTATCCAATGCCCGCTTAAATGAACATAAAGAAGGAGAGTTCACCACTGATACGGGCAGGGCATTCCATGAACTCACAACCCGCTGTGTGAAGAATCTACCCCTAACATCTGTCCTATACCTACCACCCCTTAATTTAGAGCTATGTCCCCTAGTAACACCTGACTCCATTAGCGGTAAAAGGTTCTTAGTATCTACCCTATCTAAACCCCTAATCATCTTATATACTTCTATCAGATCTCCCCTAAACCTTCTCTTCTCCAATGAGAACAGCCCCAAGTGCCTCAGCCTTTCCTCATAAGATTTTCCTACCATTCCAGGCAACATCCTGGTAAACCTCCTCTGCACTCGTTCTAAAGCTTCCACATCCTTCCTATAGTATGGCGACCAAAACTGCACACAATACTCCAGATGAGGCCTCACCAGAGTCTTATACAACTGCAACATGACCTCAGGACTCCGGAACTCAATTCCTCTGCCAATAAAGCCCAGTACACCATATGCCTTCCTCACAGCACTATTTACCTGGGTGGCAACTTTCAGAGATCTGTGTACATGGACACCAAGATCCCTCTGCTCATCCACACTACCAAGTAGCCTACCATTAGCCCAGTAATCCATCATCTTGTTATTCCTACCAAAGTGAACGACTTCGCACTTAGCTACATTGAATTCCATTTGCCACATTTCCGCCCAGCTCTGCAACTTATCTATATCCCGCTGTAACCTACCACTTCCTTCCTCACTATCCACAACTCCACCGACTTTTGTGTCATCCGCAAACTTGCTTACCCAGCTTTCAAGTCCTTCCTCTAGATCGTTTATAAAGATAACAAAAAGCAATGGTCCCAAAACAGATCCTTGTGGTACACCGCTAGTAACTGCGCTCCAAGATGAACATAATCCATCAACTACTACCCTCTGTCTCCTTCCAGCCAGCCAATTCCTAATCCAAACCTCTAATGTATCCTCAATGCCAAATTGGCCATGCTAAATTGCCCATAGTGTTAGGTGAAGGGGGTAAATGTAGGGTATGGGTGGGTTGCGCTTCAGCGGGTCGGTGTGGACTTGTTGGGCTGAAGGGCCTGTTTCCATACTGTAAGTAATCTAATCTAATCTCATCACCTCCTTATGAACCTCAATCCCGTCTAGTCTAATAACTTGTATCTCCGTATTCTCCTTGACGGCGTTACCTTTTTCCTGTGAGAGTACTCTCAAAAAGTATTCATTTAATGTCTCTCCTAGCTCTTTGGACTCCACGCACAACTTCCCACTATTGTCCTTGATTGGCCCTAATCTTACTCCAGTCATTCTTTAATTCCTGGCTTACTTATAGAAAACCTTTAGAGTTTTCCTTGATCCTATCTGATAGACTTATGTCCCCTCCGGGCCCCCCCTCAGCTATTTCTTTAGGTCCTTCCTGGCTAACCTATAACACTCAAGTGCCCTAACTGTATCAATCTAGTAAATTTCCTGAGAACCATTTTCTTTGCATCCTTTCTCCAACAATGAGACCAACATTGCACCCAAGCCTTGTCTAACTGAAGCATAACATCCTTACTTTTATGTTCAGTGACTATGCCTGCAATCCATGAATTAGAGCACACAGGTCCCTTTACGTCTTGCAATTTTGCAGTCATATACTATTTAAATAATATTATTCTTTTTGCATTCTTTTCACTAAAGTGAGCATCATCTTTTCTTATTTAATACTTTGACCAAATTTCTGCTGGCTCACTGAACTGTGTCACTTGCACATTTAGCTATTATGTCTTTGTTGGTCCTTTATCTAGATGTGTTCCAATCACAGATGTTCAGAAATGTCATTCCACACTCAAGCTGGTTGAATGTGATCTGGGCCTCCTGGTCCAGAGCTAGGGATCTACATTCCCTATAAGCTGCATGTGTGCACACCAAGAAATTGAAACTATATATCCCATGATCGTCCACACAGGGTCAGGCAATGAAAGAATCCTCCCACATCTTTATGCAGCGCATTCTTATTCCTGAAGGCTGCATACGGATGGCCTATTAATACCAGGATCCTTCAAGTGCCAGAACAAAGCCCAGACTTTCTGAAGTCACTACTCAGATATGCAACTACTTCCACCTTCAGGTTGATTGTAAAAACTTGTGATCGTCAAAACACACTCTGGGAAAAGATAGAAGCCTGGCCGATAATTTCCAGTCAGGGATTCAAGTCAAAAGCTGGAGGAAGAGGTTCCAAAGTCCTGGGTATTCAGTCTTCTCAGTAGTGACCAGGAGGATCAGGCACGAGGTCTGTGAAGTGTATGAACAATCGGGAAGGGTTAACGAGTGATGCAAGTAGCAAGCTGCATTTCTTTCATATTTGTTCTCTTGGTAAAATGCATCCAAAAGCAAATAAGTCTTCAAGCTCCATATTAATTCCTGTGCACATTTCAAAAGGAAATGGCTTTCTGGGGTTGTTGAAACAGAAACACCATCTACAACATAAATGCAACATATGAATTAGTGGAATTTTTGCTTATCGTGCAATGGATGATGTCATATGCACTATTTGCTCTAAAGCAAATCTGGAGGGGAGTTCACTGGGATAGCTTTGGGAATTGGACTATCTGTTACAGCATTTGAATCAAATAATATACATGGTTGCCATTGCTTTAGTTTTGCAAACTAATAAAGGTCTAGTTTCATGAATACTCACCGAAACACCAGAACATCGAGATAAGGATGGAGTGTACAGAGAACAAAAGGACCAATCCTGATATGATGAAATTTCTTCTCTTAAAACATACTTGTGATAAGGATGAATGTGTAATGTTTTCCATACAAGACTTTCATGATTGCGTGGTGAATGGCGTAGCATTAATTGCTGTAAGAATGTCACCATCAAATTTGTAGAGTATTGATTTTGTCATACAGAGATAGTTCTTTGATTGTGCAAATCATGTTTCAGATATTTTAAAAATGTTTACTATGTCATTTTGACTAGAATCTGAGTTTACAAGACTCCTGGGAATTTTAGAACGTAGAACACAGAAAAGTACAGGACAGAACAGGCCCTTTGGCCCACAATGTTGTGCTGAGGATTAATCCTAATCTAAAATAAAAACCTAACCTACACACCCCTCAGTTCAGTGCTGTCCATCTGCATGTCCAGCAGTCGCTTAAATGTCCCTAATGATTCTACTTCCACCACCACTGCTGGCAATGCATTCCATGCATTCACAACACTCTGCATAAAGAACCCACCTCTGACGTCTCTTCTATACCTTCCTTCTCATATCTTAAAACTATGACCCCCCTCGTGCCAGTCAATCCTGCCCTCGGGAAAAGTCTTTGGCTATTGACTCTATCCATGCCTCTCATTACCTTGTATACCTCGATCAGATCTCCTCTCGCCCCCCCCCCCCCCCCGCCCCCTCCAGAGAGAAAAGTCCAAGCTTAGTCAGCCTCTTTTTGTAAGACAAGCTCTTTAGTCCAGGCAGCATCCTGGTAAACCTTCTTTGCACCCTCTCCAAAGCCTCTGTAACTTTGCTATAATAGGGCGCCCAGACCTGGACACAATATTCCAAGTGTGGTCTCACCAAGATCTTGAACATTTTGCAGCAAAACCTTGTGGCTTTTAAAATCGATTCCCCTGTTAATGAAAGCCAAAGCACCAACCCTTAACAACCCTTTCCACTTGGGTGGCAACTTTGAGGGATCTCTGCACTTGAACACCAAAATCCCACTGTTCCACCACACTACCAAGAATCCTGTCTTTAATCCTATATTCAACATTCGAGTTCGACCTTCCAAAATGCATCACTTTGCATTTATCCAGGTTGAACTCCATCTGCCATTTCTCAGCCCAGCTCTGCATCCTGTCTGTGTCACGCTGCAGCCTGCAGTAGCTCTCTATACTATCAATGGCACCTCCAACCTTTGTCATTTGCAAATTTACTAACTCGCCCCTCAGCCTCCTCATCCAAGTCATTTATAAAAACTACAAAGAGCAGAGGGCCAAGAACAGAGCCCTGCGGGACCTCACTCAACACTGACCTCCAGGCAGAATACATTCTAGCCACAGCCACTCTCTCTGCTTTCTGTCAGCCAGCTAATTCTGAATCCCGATAGCGAAATCTCCCTGTATCCCATACCTCCTGACTTTATGAATGAGCCTACCATGGGGAACCTTATCAAATGCCTTGCTGAAGTCCATATACAGCATATCCACTGCTAGCCCATCGTCGACCTGTCTTGTCACCCCCTCAAATCAATAAGATTCGTGAGGCATGACCTGTCCCCCTCAAAGCCATGCTGACTGCCTTTAATCACACTATGCTTTTCCAAATACTCATATATCCTATCATGAATATTGAAACTGACTGCACTGTCGCAAGCATCAATAATGACAGCAATCAAGAAATTTTATGTTAAAAGTGATGTTGATTTACAAACATTTACATTAGACAGAGCTTCCGTTATGCTGGAAGGAAAAATAGATTAGCTGCAGTCTTACAACACTGAATCTAATATTTGATTTAACCACATTATGGGGCTCTCAGAAGACCTGGGAATAGGTGACAATTGAGTGCAAATAGGTGTCAATTATACAAAGTCTTGAAATGTTTCCAATACAAATGTATGCAACGTTCAGTAAATCCAGTATGAAGGAAAGACCATTTTTGAAGACCTTTACAATGTCAGCTGATACAGTTGAAATGCCACTGAATGAAATGAGGATAAAAACAATGACTGCAGATGCTGGAAACTAGATTCTGGATTAGTGGTGCTGGAAGAGCACAGCAGTTCATGCAGCATCTGAGGAGCAGTAAAATCGACGTTTTGGGCAAAAGCCCTTCATCCTGCCCCTCGAATACTGCCTGAATTGCTGTGCTCTTCCAGCATCACTAATCCAGAAACTGAATGAAATGAAGTGACTAGTGAGATGCTTTCACATGAAATACACTGGTGTGAAACTGCAACATCTTGATAGAGTATTGCACACATGTGAATAAGTGCAATAATATAACAAATGCCTGAAAATGTTTAAAAGCCACATATTGATTTGAATTAAGTGTTCAGTGTGTCTTTCGTGAATTGGCATCCCTGTGCAAATTCTTGCAGAGAAGCATTTTGCTGACTATTGAAGCTATGCAATTTGCAAAGGTCAAGGTGAATTGACCGAGACTCTGTATCCAGGCGAATGTGTTTATTGGAGTTAAGGGTCTGGCTGCTCTTGACAGTGATGTGGACCCTATTGTAATCATTCCATTTATTCAACTGCAATGTGACTATCTGGAAAGCATACTTCCAGAAAAGGAATTAAGACAGCAACGTTCATTTGATTAGGCTGCAGTTGTGAAGACAACAGATAATGCATTTGGAAAAGACAGTACTGTGTGACTGATAACAAAATATTTCACTTTTATGCCAAGCCATGACTAGCGTGGATATGAAAATATGTGAGGGATACTGTGTTCAAATTTATGACTGTGGAAAAAGTCGGTGTGTTCCATTTAGACAGAGTCCAACAATTCACAGGGTTCAAAAGGTGACTAGTTTCAAGAAATGTCAGTTCTACTGAATATTTGTTTGTTTGAGCAAATTAACCCTAATGTTATCATATCAAGTGCTGACTAAGTGAGGAAAACTGAATCCAGAAGTAGATCACTTGGGCAGCTTGACGTGGGTTAAGTCCTATATATCATCTGGACAAAATATCAACCTGAATGCAGTATACAATCCTTGGGCAGCAAATAACAATTGGTGTGAAAAATTGGCAATAAACAAGTGAATAATTTACAAGTGTCCCCTTTGGTCTCACATTTTGTGGTGTGCACAGTGCTGCCAACAAATAGGTCCCTAGTCTTCTGAGATGTACAATTTTTGTCTATTTTAGTAGGTAGAACACTTGTAACTATAAAAATAATGTAAACACTTTTAATAGCTAATAAACTGAGAAATGTTAGAGCATGACTTACACTCAGTGTATGAAAGATTGATATATGCAGTTTTCAATCAACCCAAGTAATATTCTGACTGTGCTAATATGTTGCCTGTTTAACAGGAACTTGTTAAATGCCTCATGAAAATCCATGTACGTCTACAGGTTTCCCTTTATCCGTATCACATTATTCATTCAAGGAGCTCTCATAAAATGGTTAACGTGATTTTACTTTGAAACTCTGACTCTTCTCAGTGACCTTGGTTTTGTTTTCCGAAGTGACCTATTATAATCACCTTAATGATCAATTCTAAGTTTTTCCAATGACAGCTGTCAAACTAACTGGCCTATAGTTTCCTGTATTCCATATCCCTTCTGTGAATATTTAGTACTTTACCTTTGAAATCTTTTCTAGGGTCTAGCAAAATTTGGAAAATTAATTACCTATTACCACATTGTACCCCTGTTGTAGGGCGCTAGGATGAAATCTGTCAGAACAAGGGGGTTTGATAATCCACACTTCATTGATGTACAGAACAACCTCAGTTATCCGAACATCAATTAACCAAATTTCAGATTATCCAAGCAAGATCTCAAGGTCCTGTAAATGCTTCCCTTGTTTACAATCAGATCAGTCATCGAAACAAAATACTCCTCGTCTGTCTTGTTTGGATAATCGAGGTAATTCTGTACTCCATCCTGCTTCCCTAGTAATTGTAATTTCACCAACTTTTGTCTCTTCAACCTTATGATTTACAGCTATTAATAGAAATTTTTTTGAATCCTGTGTAGTGAAGCTAAAAACAAAATATTTAACTAATTAATTTGATATTTCTTATCTACTATTAGCTTCCCATCTGGGTGTCTCTTGAGGACCAACACTTTTTTTTTGTTCATTTTTAAATACCTTTAGATACTCTTGATATCCGCTTGTAAATTTCTGGCTAACTTCCCGTCCAATTCTAATTTCTTTCTCTTAATCCCTTAAAAAGCTTAGCGTATAACATACAGAGGGATCTAGGCATGCAGGTCCACAGTTCGCTGGATGTAGCAGCACAAATGGATAAAGTAGTTACGAAGGCATATGGCATGCATGCATGCCTTCATTAGTCAGGGTATAGAATATAAAAATTGGTAAGTCATGTAGCAGCTGTATAGAACTTAGTAAGGCCATGTTTGGATTATTCTATACAGTTATGGTCACTAAACTAACAAAGATATGGAGATTTTGGAGTGGGAATACGATCTGTTTAGCAGGATGTTGCTTTGTTTGGAGGGAATTAGCTATGAGGAGAGATTGGACAAACTCTATTTTCACTCGAAAGTTGGAGGTTGAGGGGTGCCCTGATACAAGTTTACAGAATTGAGCGGCATTGGATAGAACAGATAGATGAAGCTTTTTTCTCCCCCAGGGTAGAAAGCTAAAAAGGAATAAATTTAAAGAAGGTACGACAGGCAAATTTTTTTATATACAGGAGGTGATAAGTGCCAGGAATGCACTGCCAGAGGAAGTGGTAGGAGATACGATGGCAACATTTTAAGATGCATATTGACAGGTACGTGAGTAGACGAGAAATAGAGGGATATGGTCCACGTAGAGGCAAGAAGTTTTAAAAGGCATTATATGTTGGCACAGGTTTGGTAGGCTGAACAGCCTGTTCCTGTGCTGTGGTGTTCTGTTCTGAATCATCAAATTTAGCAGCTATTACCAACCAATGTGGTTTTCCTCAGTTACTTACTTTTTTGCTTCCCCCAATCCTGGCTTCAATTTATCCTTTTTTTTTACAAAAAAGAAAAACAACCTTGGAAGCAATGAGCCAAAAAAAGCAAATTTAAAAAGCATCTGTTTCTTTCAGCACTGAATTCCCATACTGCCTCCATCAGTTTTAGAACAGAAGTAAAAGTAGCTGAACAATGTAAACATGCTATAAAGTATTTATTTTTCCAAGGTATGCGAGCAAAGCATATGCTGACAAGTTTAGATAGATAAGGGTAGATAAATCAGCACAGACTTGATGGGTTAAAGGGCCTCTTCTGTGCTGTATAAGACTCTGTTATACATTGTTTGACAATGGAACAGATTAATAGATTACATTGTCTCCATCTAATTGTGTTGGATCTTTGTAAATTTGATGTTGGAATCTTCCCTTCTTGATCCAACAAGACATTGTAAATACATGCAGGTTATCAGTTCATGTTTAAGCTTTGTTTTACTTGCTCAATATAACTTGAAAATTTCCATGATTGACTTTCCAGGTCTGATCCTAGTGAATGAACCCTATTATAATGAGGCTGGATTTGACAGTGACCGTGGTCTTCAGGAGGGTTATGAGAATAGTCGTTGTTACAATGAGATGGCCCTTATAAAACTGGTGCAATCTATGACTCAGCTCATTCAGAAACCTGTGGAAATTTTTGAACAAGAAATAAAAGAGCACTTCTACACCAATGGGTGGCGACTTGTCTACAGAATGGAGTCTTGGCTGGAAGTCAATGAAATGATCCAAAGAAGCATTGAACTTGGCAATAATGCTGACGATGAGTCTATTCAGATCTCCTCTGATACGGCAGACAGTCGAATGGATGGTCTGTCTCCATCTGCAGCACAAAGTGTTGTTGAATCTGCTCAAGCTGTTAGGGAGCCTGGGATAGAAAATTCTGAAGATCATGTGAGTAGTAAGCCACAGACGACGTTAGCAGAAGCAGGTTCAGATGAAAATATCTGTCTGGAGACTGATTCTACTGAACAGCAACCTACTGAAGCTTGCTCCCTAACTCTGGAGCAGAAGGGATCGTCATCACAAGCTATTGTCAGGCCAAAAAAAAGGCGAAAGAGTTATAGGAGCTTCCTTCCAGAGAAACGTGGTTACCCTGACATAGGTTTCCCACTCTTTCCCCTCTCCAAAGGGTTTGTAAAAAGCATCTGTGGCTGCCTGCAGCAGTACAAGGCTACCTTAATTGAGTCTGGAATTCCAGAGAAAAGAGAGGAGAGATGAGCACCGAAGCTATGCTACAGGTTTACAAAGTTTTCTAGACTTTTGATAATTGTGTAATATTAAAGCAAAGAGTCATGAGCAAATCAAGGCTGCTCACTTTTTGTATATGGATTGGAGTAAGATGAATTAACATCATGTCAGGGGAAAAGAAAGCCCAGCCTGAGCATTTTAAAGCATGATACATAAGGTGAACTGCATCTCTGGCCTTAGAATGGCTGCAAACTGATGCCCATAAAAGATGTAAAAATTACTTGAATGTTTCACTCAATAACATTAAATCTGAATTTGTAGCTTGAGATGTATACAGTATTTAATCCAGATTTAAATGTCTACAGGTGTGGGCTTGATTTAAGTTCCGAATGCTTGATTGCTTCATTCATGTAGAAAATGTTCTTGAGTGCGTTTTTTTTAATTTATTTTCAGTTGCCTTATGCCAGTGTAATATACAACTTTACGATTAAATTTAATTACAATGAAACAATGTCACTGGCTAAGGGATTTCACATCTTGGCTTCATTCAGTACTATGTCTACAGATACTGCCCAGTAATAGCAAAATAAAACAAAGTATGCTGAGTTGGCCGTGCATCTAACTCCGTTAACTGCACTGACAGAACCCATGTCGAATAAAGGAAAGCAGCTCTATGTAACATGCATTTTGGTCATTGAAAGTATAATGTTTTGATTTGTAAAATTCTCAATATTTCTCTCTTTTAGGGTTTAACACTGATCTGCTAATACACTGATTTATAGCAGTTGGGTGGATACAAATCTATTTGTTGCATTATAAGGGGCTTTTGCTGGTCTTTTGCATGGGGTATGACTTTTTTTAAAGCAGGATATTCTTGGCAATTTTCCTATGAATCTGTTCTGTTAATATACATGTAGATTTGATTTGATTTTCCACAGTGGAGTTCAACTGAAATTTTCGATTAACAGCCCCTTTGTGTAAATGTGTTGTGGAACATCTGTCCAAAGCAATTTCTACTCCCTTAAAAATATTTCCCTTCCTTATGTCCATCCTTTCTTCAAAACATGCATATTCCAAGAATATTGGCTTCTAATTTCATCCTTTGAGTACCCCAGTGTTCCAATCTTAGTTCCTTTTTCCTTTCTCATTTGCCTGCTGCCCTTAAGCCCTTGGCCATAGGCAGCTTGAAATTTAGCTAACAACATTCAGCTTTACCCATATTTCACTTGCTTTGTTATTGCGATGATCTGTCAAGTCTAGGTGCGTATCTGGCATTGTCCAAATGAGCCAAACTTCTAATCACTTTATTCATCAGTTGTAATTTCAAGCACTTCCCCCTTTAATGCTCTTGCTGCACTAACAATGGCAGGTCAAATTTTTAAGATGACTTAAACGTATAGGGTTTTTGGTTTATAAATTGGGGCTTAGAATATAAAATGGCGATCATGCTGGAACTTTAAGTCATTTTTAGGCCTCATTTGGAGTGTTGTGGTTTTAGACATCACATTTAAGGAACACCTGGATCCAGAGGAGATTTACAGTAATAATACCTGAGTTTAAGGAATTCAGTTATAAGGAGAGGTTGGAAAATTTAGAACCATTCTCTTTGGAAGAGAGGGGCTTCAGGTACCTTTTTTAATTGCGAAAATCTCAAATGTGGATTTGATAAATTAGATCAAGAAAAAACTGTTAACTGAGTCATTCGTCAGAAATCCCAGATTCATTCTTTTCATGGACTAGTCAGAATCTGGACTGTTCTTAACAGGAAACATGGTCCGTAAGACAATGAAATGTAGGGGCTGAAGTAAGCTCTTTGGCCTGCCAAATCAGCTCTGCTTTCATTGAGATCCTCGCTGACCTGATAATCCTCAACTCCATTTTTCCTGTCTTTTCCCCATAATTCTAGATTCCTTTTCAATTGAAATGCTGTCTATTTCAGCCTTGAATATACTAGAAATACTATACAGCCTCTATAGTTTTCTGTAGTATAGAATTCCACAGATTCAATTCCCTTAAAAGGGGAATCTTTCTTCATCACTTTCTTTAATGGTCATTACTCTGAGGTTATGTCCCCTGGTTCTTGATGGTCTCAGTAAGATTGTCCTTCATACTTCTAGATTCCAACAAGTCCAACTATTGAACCTCTCCTCATAAGATAGTCCTCCACACCTGGTATCAACTTAGTGAAACCTTTTCTGGACTGCCTCCAGTGCCAGTGTTTCCTGTGTTCCACTGCTTGTGATCTGAGTAGTGCCTTGTATAGTTTTAGCAAAACCTTCCTATGTTTATACTCCATTCAATTTGAAATAAAGACCAACATTCTCGTTGTCTTCTTTATTATCCACTGAACTTGAATGTTGGCTTTTTGTGATTGATGCGCAAGCACTCCCAAACCACCTCTGTTGCAGCATTCTATAATATTCCACTGTTTTAAAAAAAATCAGCATCTCTACTGTCAAAAGTGCATAACTTCACATTTTCCCAGGTGATATTCCATCTGTCAGGGTTTTACCCACTCTCTCTTAATGTATGTATATCTCTCTGCAGAATCTGTTATCCTTGCCACTTGCCTTTCTGCCTATGTATCATGCACAAACTTAGTGACAGCACATTTAACTCTGTCATTTACGTCATCAATATGTATTGTAAATAAATGAAGCCCCAACGCATCCTGTGTCATTTCACTAGTTAGAGGTTGTTATCCAGAGAGAGCCCCTTCTTATTCCAGCTCTGTCTTGCGTCCATACTAATATACTACTCCGAACATCATGAGCTCATAAGTACTCTATGTGCAGTACCTCATCAAATGCTTCTTTGAAACGTAAATATATTGCAACAACTTGTTTCCTTTTATCGATCCTGCTTGTTACCACCTCAAGTACTTGAATAAATTTGTCAGGCATGATTTCTACTTCATGCAGCTATACTGAGTCTGCTTGATTTTTATTATGCATTTCTAAATGCTCAAAGTACATCCTTTACATTAGGCTGACATTTTCTTAATGACAGATGCTAAACTAACTGGCCTATAGTTGGATCTTTTTGTCTTCCATTTTGAATGTGTTACATTGGCTGTCTTCCAATACTTGGACTTCTTCAGATTCTAATGATTCTTGGAAGATTACTAGTGCATCCATAATCTCTGCAGCTATTCCTTTAGTGTCCGAGAATTCCACATATCAGGTCCAAGGGACTTAAGACCTTTAAGATGTGCTAGCAGAAGGTAGGCTATTCAGGCTGTTTGAGTCTGCTCTGCTATTCAGTGAGATCATGACTGATTTGGTTATTCTTAGTTGCTGAACGCTTCTTTTAAAATTTACTGATTAGTTATTCCATTCACTTTCTTCCCACCTTTTGGCCCTAAAGTTAGTATTTTTAGTATGCTGTGAATGTTCTGTACTGTGAAGACATTTATTAAACTCCTTTGCCATTTTTGGGTTCCACATTTATTACTTCCCAACCTCATTTTCTAAAGGGCCTATGTGTTCGTTTGTCTTCACCTCTTTAGTTGTCTATTTCAAGAAACTCTTGTCCATTTTTTATTTGCTACAATTTAAGATATAATTTTTGAGAAGGGAGTTAATCAGTACTTGGGAAACTTGGAGTTACAGGTAAAAATAAAGCTGAGATACTAAGCACAATTACTCTTGTGTTCTACGATTTAACAACCTTTGCACACTGGTGTCCAAAATTCAGGTTTGTCATGTCTCTTGAAATGTTATTACAGCCCATACCATTCTGAGGGATGGTGCTTGTGTTGAAATCTGCGATCATACCCAAACACCAGAATGGGACCATGGAATTCCATTTAATAAATTTATTATTTTGAGACCTGCACGCATTAAGCTACAAGAGTCCTAGTTTTGATACTATGTTTAAGGACCAGATCCAACCATCAGGTAAAGAAATTTGAATGATATTTGCTGTGGCAAAGTCTTTGAAAATACTCTGGAGTGTGTCTTCGGCAAGTGTGAAATTGGGAGGAAGTGTTGCTGTTGCTGTTGCTTCAAAGGAGAATAAAGTGTTTGGTGCCTGCCCACACATGGGCTGCAATAGATGCAAAGGATACAATTGTAGAGCCTATTGGAACTCTAAATTGCTTAACTTTTTAAAATAAGATGCGGGTATTACTGGCAAGATCAACATTTGCCCATTTCTAATAAATGGCACGGCAGCTGAGTGGTTAGCAAAGTTACATCATTAGCGTGAGGGATTCAGGTTTGACTCCAGCCTCTGGTGACTGTGTAGAGTTTGCACACTTCCCATGTTTGGGTGCTCAGGTTTCGTGCCACAGTCCAAAGATATGCAGCTTAGGCGGATTGGCTGTGCTGAAATTGTCGATTGTGTCCAGGGATGTGTAGTCTAGGTGGATTAGCTTTGGGAAGTGCACAGTTACAGGATCTGGTGTTTGGATGGGGCTGGATTTAGAGTGGGATGTGCTTGGAGGGTTAGTGCAGCCTCCTTCCACATTGTAGGGATTCTATGATTCTAACTAGTGACATAATGGCATTGCTGGGCTTATAATCAAAAGACCCCAAGTAACATTTTTGGGAGAATGGGTTCCTATCCCACATTGGCAGATGGTGGAATTCAAATTTATAAAAATGTAGTATTTTTAAGAAATGTAGAACTAAATCCCAAATTGTAAAAACTGTCTGGATTTGCATGTTTGCCAGGACCTCAGCAACACGTTGACTCTTAATTGCTCTCTGAAATGACCAAACATGCTTTTTTAATTCATTCATGGGATGTGGGTGCCACTGTTAGATCAGCAAATCTTGTCCTTCCCTTGTTGCCTCTTGAGCTGTTGCAGTCCATGTGCTGTAGGTAAACTTAATGCCATTAGGACAGAGTTCCAGGATTCTGGCTCAATAGCGCTGAAGGAATGGTGATATATTTCCCAGTCAGGATGGCGAGTGGCCAGGAGGGAAACTTGCAGGTGATGGTGTTCCAATGTATCCGCTGCCCTTGTCCTTCTAGATGGAAGTGGTTTGGGAGGTATTGTTGAATGAGCTTTGAATTTCTGCAGTGTATCTTGTAGGTGGGGCACACTGCTACTGGGCTGTGGTAGTGGAGGGAGTGAATGTGAATGTGATGCAAATGAAATGGGTTTTGTCCAGGATGGTATCACGTTGATTGTGTTGTTAGAGCTATTCTCATCCAGGCAAGTGGGGAGTATTCCATTGAATTTCTGACTTTGTTCTTGTAAATGGTGGATAGGCTTTGATGTCTAGTGATAAGTTACTTAAGTTATAATATTAAAAATCACACAACACCAGGTTATAGTCCAACAGGTTTAATTGGAAGCACTAGCTTTCAGAGCACTGCTTCATCAGGTAGTTGTGACATACATGATTTGTAAGACACCTGAATTTATAGCAAACCTTTACAGTGTGATGTAACTGAAATTATACATTGAAAAAACCTTGATTGTTTGTTGAGTCTCTCATCTGTTAGAATGACCATGATAGTTTCACTTCTTTCATATGTAAATCACAACTTTATTTTTAGAAGTTACATTCTTAGGTTAACTGTAACAATTGGTGTCAGCGCAGATAAGATGTTGAAAGTGTTAGCCCCCGTGTTCTCTGTGCCATAATGTTTAGATTGATTCTAATCTAAAAAGTGAGTTAAGAGTCTTACATGGATTCATGTAGTTTTTGAGCAAAGTACAATGTAACTCTGCAAGTACAAATTCACCCACAAACGTGGCAAGTTGCTCGTCCTCATTCTCGCCAAGACCTTCCCCACACCTCCACTGCTTGCCTTTAAACTACCGTAGCAAACTGCCCAGCTTTCAAGACAACTCCATACAATAGACAATAGATGCAGGAGTAGGTCATTCTGCCCTTCGAGCCTGCACCACTATTCAATATGATCATGGCTGATCATCCTCAATCAGTATCCTGTTCCTGCCTTATCTCCATAACCCTTGATTCCACAATTCTGGAGAGCTCTATCCAACTCTTAAATGAATCCAGAGACTGGACCTCCACTGCCCTCTGGGGCAGAGCATTCCACACAGCCACCACTCTCTGGGTGAAGAAGTTTCTCCTCATCTCTGTCCTAAATGGTCTACCCCGTATTTTTAAGCTGTGTCCTCTGGTTCGGCACTCGCCCATCAGCGGAAACATGTTTCCTGCCTCCTGAGTGTCCAATCCTTTAATAATCTTATGTCTCAATCAGATCCCCTCTGTCTTCTAAACTCAAGGGTTTACAAACCCAGTCACTCCAGTCTTTCAGTGTAAGGTAGTCCCGCCATTCCAGGAATTGACCTCGTGAACCTACGCTGCACTCCCTCAATAGCCAGAATGTCTTTCCCTTAAACCTGGAGACCTGAACTGCACACAGTACTCCAGGTGTCATGGTAGGTGCTGCAGGATGTGTCAGTGTGGGGACATGGATACCACCATTGTGTGGGGACACCTCCCACCATGTACATGTCAGGAACTCATGTGACTCACAACATTGTCTATCTTATACGTTGCAGGCAAGGATGCCCTGAGGCATGATACATTGGTGAAACCGAGCAGAGGCTATAGCAAAGAATGAATGGGCACCGCACAACAATCAACAGACAGGAGTGTTTCCTCCCAGTTGGAGAACACTTCAGTGGTCCAAGACATTTGACCTCAGACCTTCAGGTGACCATCCTCCAAGGCGGACTTTGGGACAGGCAGCAGTGAAAAGTGGCCGAGCAGAGGCTGATAGCTGAGTTTGATACCCATAAGGAGGACCCCAACCGGGACCTTGGGTTCATGTCACACTACAGGTGACCACCATTGTACTATAGTTTGTGGGGTAAATTTGTACTTGCAGAGTTACATTATACTTTGCTGAAAAACTGCATGAATCTTATCTGCGCTGACACCAATTGTTAGTTAACCTGAGAATGTAACTTCTTTGAAACTTTTTTTACATGTGATTTACATTTGAAAGAAGTGAAACTATCATGGTAATTGTAACAGATGAAATACTTAACAAACAATCAAGGTATTTTTCAATGTATAATTTCAGTTACATCACACTGTAAAGGTTTGCTATAAATTGTGTCCTCCACAACCACCTGATGAAGGAGTGTCGCTCCGAAAGCTAGTGCTTCCAATTAAACCTATTGGACTATAACCTGGTGTAGTGTGATTTTTAACTTTGTACACCCCAGTCCAACACTGGCATCTCCAAATCATGTTACAATATGGTTGACTCTTTAAATGTTTTTAGTATGACTGTCTGTCTGGACAATTTCAAACTTATGTTTAAAATTTCATATAAGAATGAAACAAAAAGGATAAAATAACAACTCAGGCACTGCAAAGACTCTGACAATATTTCTGCAAAAGTACTGAAAGAGGTGTTCCCCAGAATTAACCATGTGGCAACCATTCTGTTCCAGTACAGCCAGAACTAAATAGTCTTAAGGTCATACGACTTTACAGCATGCCAACTACATATCCCAAATAGATGCGGTCCCATGTGCCAGCATTTGGCCCAAATCCCCCTCAACCCTTCGTATTCCTATATCCATCCAGATGCCTTTTAAATGTTGTAATTGTAGAAGTTTCCACCACTTCCTCTGGCAGATTATTCCATACACACACCCCCGCTCTGCGTGAAAACGGAGCCCCTTGGGTCCCTTCCTTAAATCTTTCCCGTCCCACCTTAAGCCTTAGCCCTCTAGTTTTGGATTCTCCCATCCTGGAGAAAAGACCTTGGCTGTTCACCCTATCCATATCCCTCATGATTTTATCAACCTCTATAAAGTCACCCTCAGTTTTTGATGCTCCAGAGAAAATTGTTTCAGCCTGTTCAGCCTCTCTCCATAGCTTGAGCCCTTCAACATCCTTGTAAATCTTTCCTGAATCCTTTCAAGTTTCACAAAATCCTTCCAAAAGTAGGTAAACCAGCACTGGATACAGTATTCCAAAACTGGCCTTACCATTGCCCTGTACAGCCACAACATGACCTCCCAACCTCTACACTCAATGCACTGACCAATAAAGGGAAGTACACCAAACACTGCCTTCACTATTCTGTCATTCTTTGACTCAATTTTCAAGGAAATATGAACCTGAACTCCAAGATCTTTGTTCAGCACTACTTCCAGAATCTTACCATTAAGCATACAAGTCCTGCCCTGATTTGCCTTTCCAAAGTGCAACACCTCACATTTGTTTAAATTAAGCTCCACTTGCCACTCTTTGTCCCATCTGATCAATGTGGAAAATTGGCCAGGTGTTTCCTGTGTGGAAAATGCAGAATCAAATCCAGCCCAACTACACTTGACAATCTACATTCAATCATCATTATCAAAATTATGGAAGGTGTACTCATCAGGGTTATTAACTTTTTTATTGATCAGTTTTGGTTCAAACAGGATTACCAAACTTCAAGCCAGATTTACAGACTTCATCCAAAAGCTGAATTTTGGATGTCAAATGCAAGTAAAAGCTAGTGTTAGGTATCATTCAGCTTTGGGAGAAGGTAAAGGCAACAGATGCTGGAGGTCAGCGTCAAAAAGTGTGGCATTAGAAAAGCACAACAGGTCAGGTAGCATCCAAGGAACAGGAGAATCGACGTTTCAGGCATGAGCCCTTCATCAGCTGTGGAAGGAGGAGGAGAACTTCAAGGTAGGCATCCTTGGGAGAGGCTTCACAGTAAGACTGAAATGACTAGGTGTACAACTGATGAAGGACCTATACCTGAAACGTCGGTTCTCCTGCTCCTCTGATGCTACCCGACCTGCAGTGCTTTTCCAGTGCCACACTTTTCGACATCATTCAACATTGATCAACCAAGCAAGATTGTCAGTGGAAAGTTCTCCACTTGCTGGAGTCATAGAGTAGAGAGGAAACTGGCTGTGGTTATTCAACAGTAATCACCTCAACTCCAGGTCATTGCTGCAGAGATGCTTCAGGTGTCACCTTAACCATTTTCGGCTGCTTCACAATGCTCTTGTATAATAAAGTTCAAGAAATGGCTATTTGCCAATTGATGACAGTGTTTAATACCATTTGCAAGTATGCTTGATACTGAATCAGACCTTGGCCATGAGATGGTTTGATCAATATCATTTTGACCCATATAAGCTGCTCTCCAACAGGAAAATCAAACCATCTCCACTGGTTTTTGTTTAAGTAATTTTGGTCAACTGAAATGAGAAAAAATAACACTCAAAACTGAAGATTGCTGCATAGCTTATAACCTGACACTCATTGTAAGTATTGTTTACAATCTGCTGGTTCCAGCAGTAGTTGAAGTGTCAGTTGCAGATTACCTGGAGTCAGAGATGTACAGCACGGAAACAGACCCTTCGGTCCAACCTGTCCAGGCCGACCAGATATCCCAATCCAATCTAGTCCCACCTGCCAGCCCCCGGCCCATATCTCTCCAAACCCTTCCTATGCCCATCCAAATGCCTCTTAAATGTTGTAATTGTACCAGCCTCCACCACATCCTCTAGCAGCTCATTCCATACACCTCCCACCCTCTGTGTGAAAAAGTTGCCCCTTAGGTCTCTCATATCTTTCCACTCTCACCCTAAACCTATGCCTTCTAGTTCTGGACTCCCTGACCCCTGGGAAAAGATTTTCAACAGTTTCTTCATTTCCCCTTCCCCCACCTCACCCTAGTTCCAAACATCCGGCTCAGCACTGTCCCCATGACTTGTCCTACCTGCCTATCTTCTTTCCCACCTATCCACTCCACCCTCCTCCTTGACCTATCACCTTCATCCCCTTCCCCACTCACCTATTGTACTTCTCTCCACCCCCACCCTCCCCTAGCTTATCTCTCCACCCTTCAGGCTGTCTGCCTTTATTCCTGATGAAGGACTTTTGCCCAAAATGTCGATTTTACTGCTCCTTGGATGCTGCCTGAACTGCTGTGCTCTTCCAGCACCGCTAATCCAGAATCTGGTTTCCAGCATCTGCAGTCATTGTTTTTACCTACTTTACCCTGTCCATGCCCCTCATATAATTTTGTAAACCTCTATAGGGTCACCCTTCAGCCTCTGATGCTCCAGGGAAAACAGCCCCAGCTTGCTCAGCCTCTCCCTATAGCTCAAATCCTCCAACCCTGGCAACATCCTTGTAAATCTTTTCAGAACCCTTTGGAGTTTCACAACATCTTTCCAATAGGAAGGAGATCAGGATTGCACGCAATATTCCAACAGTGGCCTAACCAATGTCCTGTACAGCCGCAACAGGACCTCCCAACTTCTGTCCTCGGGTTTGTGTACAAACTGAAATCTGTAACCAGTTACTACTCATGATGCCTCTTCTGGAATACTGTGTTCAGTTATGGGAAGGATATTATTGAGCTGGAGAACATTAAGAAGAGATTTGCCAGGATGTTACCAGGTATGGAAGGTTTGAGTTATAAAGACAGGCTGGAATAGGCTAGGACTTTCTTCACTGGAGCATTGGAGGTTGAGAGGTGACCTTAAAAGATTATAAAATAATGAGGTATAGATAATTAATGGTAATTTCCTTTACTCCAGCATGAGAGAACTTTAAGACGAGGGGCCACATTTTTAAGGTGAGAGATATTCAAAGACATACGGGCAAACTTTTACATGGAGGGTAATTATAGTGTGGAATGAACTTCCTGAGGAAGGGGAGGATGTGGGTACAATTACAATGTTCAAAAGACATGTGGATAAATACAAGAATAGGAAACATTTTGAGGGAGATGGGCCAGGTGAAGGCTGGTAGGACAAGTTTAGTTTAGGATTATGTTCAATTTGGACTGAAGGGTCAGTTCTGTGCTGTATGACTGTATAAGGGTCTTCTGCCTGCTGACAGATGTGACTGGTTCTCAGGTAGCTGCACAACTTAAGGCTGGAGGGGAGGATTTTTTAAGTATAAACCAGCTCCTGTGCTTCCTGCAAGCCAGGGGAAACATCTCAGAAGATAGACTGAAGATCAGCATTCTAGGGTGTAGGTTTGCTCACTGAGCTGTAGGTTTGATACCCAGACGTTTCATTACCTGGCTAGGTAACATCATCAGTGGTGACCTCCAAGTGAAGGGAAGCTGTTGTCTCCTGCTTTCTATTTATACCTTTCTCCTGGATAGGGTTCCTGGGGTTTGTGGTGATGTCATTTCCTGTTAGTTTTCTGAGGGGTTGATAGATGGCATCTGGATTTATGTGCTTGTTTATGGCGTTGTGGTTGGAATGCCAGGCCTCTAGGAATTCTCTGGCATGTCTTTGCTTAGCCTGTCACAGGATAGATGTGTTGTCCCAGTCGAAATGGTGGTTTTTTTCATCCGTGTGGAGGGCTATGAGGGAGAGGGCATTGTGTCTTTTTGTGGCTAGCTGGTGTTCGTGTATCCTGGTGGCAAACTTTCTTCCTGTTTGTCCTACGTAGTGTTTGTGGCAGTCCTTGCATGGAATTTTATAGATGATGTTTCGACTGGGACAACACATCTATCCTGGGGCAGGCTAAGCAAAGAATTCCTAGAGTCCTGGCACTCCAACCACAACACCATAAACAAGCACATAGATCTAGATGCCATCTATAAACCCCTCAGAAAACGAACAGGAAATGATATCACCACAAACCCCAGGAATCCCATCCAGGACAAACGTATAAATAGAAAGCAGGAGACAACAGCTTCGCTTCACTTGGAGGTCCCCACTGATGATGTTACCTAGCCAGGTAATGAAACATCTGGATATCAAACCTACAGCTCAGCGAGAAAACCTACACCCTAAATCTCAACCTGAGCTCCAAACCTTCACAAACCTTGCGATCCGCATTCTGATAAAAGCATAAGAGCCATTCCACCACATTGTGTGAACAGAGACCATTGAACTGCTTTCCCAGTTTTCACTCGCTTTGTTTTTCCTACTGGGTGTGTGTGAGAAGGGGTGGTGTGGTGGTTTATAAGCAGATTAGAGTTTTAACTAGGGTCGTATGTTGGCAGTTCACAGTTTATCTGTAGCTAGAGTCTGAGTTGTAATAGTAATTTTCAAGTACAAAAACTTGATTCATGCTTTGTCAACTTGCATCCCTGAAGTGTGTGGGATACTCTCCACATGGCTGGATGGTGCAGGCTCCTTCAGTATTTAGAGTACCAACTACCACCATAAACATTCATTCCCTTTTACTGACAGAATTGTAATAGTATGAGCCATCTATGTAATGCATCATGACATAACTTTCTCAAGGACCATCACGCACAGGCAATATGTGCTGGCCTAGCCAGTAGTGCACTCATGCCAAGAAGAAGTCCTTACAGAGGTGTTAAAGAGTCTTAAATAGAACATAGTAATACAGCGCAGAACAGGCTCTTCGGCCCTCGACGTTGCACCAACCTGTGAACTATTCTCAGCTCGTCCCCCTACACTATCCCAAAGTCATCCACATGCTTATCCAAGGATTGTTTAAATCTCCCTAATGTGGCTGAATTGACTACATTAGCACGTAGGGTATTCCACACCCTTACCACTCTCTGCGTAAAGAACCTGCTTCTGACATCTGTCTTAAATCTAATCACCCCTCAATTTGTAGCTATGCCCCCTTGTACAAGCTGATGTCATCGTCCTCGGAAAAAGATTTTCACTGTCTACCCTCTCTTATCCTCTGATCATCTTATATGTCTCTATCAAATCCCTTTTCAGCCACCTTCTTCCCAATGAGAACAGACCCAAGTGTCTCGGCCTTTCCTCATAAGACCTTTCCTCCAGACCAGGCAACATCCCGGTAAATCTCCTCTGCATCTTTTCCAATGTTCCACATCCTTCCTGAAATATGGTGACCAGAACTGTACACAATATTCCAAGGGTGGCCGCACTAGTGTTTTGTATAGTTGCAGCATGATATTGCAGCTCCGGAACTCTATCCATCCACCAATGAAACCTAACACACTGTATACCTTCTTAACAGCACTATCCACCTGGGTGGCAACTTTCAGGGATCTATGTACATGGACACCAAGATCCCTCTGCACATCCACACTACCAAGAATCTTTCCATTGACCCAGTACTCTTCCCAAAGTGCATCACCTCACATTTAGCTGCATTGAACTCTATTTGCCACCTCTCAGCCCAATTCTGCAGTTTATCCAAGTTCCCCCTGCAACCTGTAACATACTTCCAAATTGTCCACTACTCTACCGACTTTAGTGTCGTCTGCAAATTTACTAATCCATCCACCGATGCCTGCGTCTAAGTCATTTATAAAAATGACAAACAGCAGTGGTCCCAAAACAGATCCTTGTGGCACACCACCAGTAACCGGACTCCAGGCTGAATATTTTCCATCAACTACCACTTGCTGCCTTCTTCCAGAAAGCCAGTTTCTAATCCAAACTGCCAAATCACCCTCTATTCCATGCCTCTGCATTTTCTCCAACAGCTGACCATGTGGAACCTTATCAAAGGCATTACTGAAGTCCATGTAGACCACGTCAACTGCCCTACCCTCATCTACATGCTTGGTCACCTTCTCAAATAACTCAATGAGGTTTGTGAGACAGGACCTGTCCTTGACGAAACCATGTTGACTGTCTGAAATCAAATTGTTGCTTGCTAGATGATTATAAATCTTATCTCTTATAATCTTTTCCAAACCTTTCCTATAACAGAAGTAAGGCTCACTAGTCTATAATTACCTGGGTCATCTCTGCTGCCCTTCTTGAACAAGGGCACAATATTTGCAATCCTCCAGTTCTCTGGTACTAAACCTGCAGACAATGACTACTCAAATATCAAAACCAAAGGCTATCTCCTCCCAGAGAATCCTCAGATAAATCCCATCCGGCCCAGAGGAGTTGTCTACTTTCACTCCTTCTAGAATTGATAACATCTGTTCGTAACTAACCTTGATCCTTTCTAGTCTAATATCTCGTACCTCATTCTTCTCCTCTACAATATTCTCCTTTTCCTGAGTGAAAACCGATGAGAAATGTTCATTTAGCACACCTCCTATCTCCACAGGGTCCACACTCAACTTCCCACTTCTGTCTTTGACTGGGCCTATTCCTACCCTAATCATCCTTTTATTCCTCACATACCTATAGAAAGCTTTCGGGTTCTCCTTTATTCTATTTGCTAAAGAAAAATACATGACTCTACTCTAACTTATAATTATTTAAAAGGCCTCATCTATGCTGGGTCAAGCTTTACCTTTCCACTTCATATAAAAATCGGAAATTTCAAATCCGACAATTTTCATCTGTGCTGCTTTATCAGAGTCTTACAGTTTGCATTCTAGCCCCATCTTACTAAGTCTCCAGTGTTTTGTTATCTGTCTGTGAAGGCCACAATTTGAGCTGTATGACATGTGTCTCATTCAGCCATGGGTAACTCCACCATATTGCTTGGCAAATTTGACTTTAGCAACTGATGAAACATTCAAGATGTGGAGGTGTTGGTGTTGGACTGAGGTGGGCAAAGTTAAAAATCACACAACACCTGGTTATAGTCCAACAGGTTTATTTGGAAGCACTAGCTTTTGGGCGCTGTAATCTTGTATTCACAAATAAATCTGTTGGACTATAAAATGGTGTGGTGTGAAATTTAACTTTGTAACATTCAAGCCATACAATGTTACAATTCTCATTTCAAGTTTTGCAGTGTACTGCAATACAGAGAAGTAGATTTTATACCTTTACCTTTGGAAGAAAAAACTTCAACATTATAAAAGTTTCTTTACTGTTTCTATGAACTCATTATTTATTCAATTTCATAATAACTTTCTAAAGCAGATAAGTTGCCAATGTCCAACAGGACTATCAGACTGGTGTCTAATTAGAGAGAGATGACTAGTGATGGTTTAACCTCAGGGTCACCATACCTCCGGCACGGAGAGAGTTTGAGAAGGAGGTTCCTTCATGGTAACCTCAGCTGGTGCAGAAATTGAAACCATGCTGTTGGCATCACACAATATTGTAAATAATCATCCAGGAATCTGAGCTAACTAACCCCCAGCTATTAACAATGCAAAAGAAAAATCTTAATGCAAACCCAGACAAGTGGGATTAACAGAATTTATAATCCTAGAATTATCCAAACTTGGAATTAGCCTGCCTTTAAATTAAGGGCAAAAGTCATAAGTTATATAGTTTTCCATAAGTTTAAGATTAATCAAATGTGGTGAAGATACATATATGTTGGTCAACCTGTTTCTAAAGAAAACTTATTTCTATTTCTGTGTTCATGATGAGGAGGTCCTAGTATTGGACTTGGGTGGATATGAATTAAAATCACACAGCATCAGGTTGTAGTCCAACAAGTTTACTAGCTTTCAGAGTGCTGCTCCTTCATCAGGTAGCTACTGGTCAGGGTCATAATACACAGAACTAATAGCACAAGATCAAAGGAAAAAGTGTGACATTTTATAAATTCCTACTTTGGAAATAGAACCAGTCTGTCTCCACATTGGAATACAGACAGACTCTAACCTCACACCTTTAATGTCACCTATTTTAAAAAATAAAAACCTTAAGTTATCTCAGGGATGTGACTTAAAAGAAGTTCTGGGATTTACATTTTAATGAATCGAAACCAGGAACTTAATCGAAAAGATGAAAGACTCAACAGCAGTCTGGGTTTGTTCAATATATCATATCAGTTACGTTACATTATCATCTTTAACTATAAAATCTGTGTCCTACAACCCTGCTACACTAGCTACCTGATGAAGGAGCAGTGCTCTGAAAGCTAGTGCTTCCAAATAAACCTGTTGGACTATAACCTGGTGTTGTGATTTCTTTTTTACTTTTGTGTTGTGGATTTTAAATCTTTCTGGTGTAATTAAATATTCTGACAGCCTACTCCCCTTACATATGGATACACACGTCAGGTTGTTTGTTGCAAATGCTGTTTGCATTGATTTCTCTAATTTGACCCTGAAGAATATACACTTTTTTCTTATTGTTATTTACAGAATAAAAGTGTATGCATTCAAATGGGTACTTTAAGTTTGCTACAGAAGTGAATAAATTTGATTAGAGATGAGTATTCCTGTTTAGTGAAGGACTGCATTTAATTATGATGCAGTAGTAACTAACTGTTTTATATCAAATCCCTACATTTTGGAGGAGGCCATTCGGCCCAACAAGTCCACAGCAACTCTCTGAAGAGCATAGGGCAGGGTCATAGGACACAGAATTTATAGCAAAAGATGATAATGTCATGAAACTGATATGATATATTGAACAAACCCAGACTACTGTTAAGTCTTTCATCTTTTAGCTTAAGTTCCTGGTTTCGATTCATTAATATGTAAATCCCAGAACTACTTTTAAGTCACATTCCTGAGATAACTTAAGGTTTTTATTTTAAAAATAGGTAACATCAAAGATGTGAGGTTAGAGTCTGTCTGTATTCCAATCTGGAGTCAGACTGGTTCTATTTTCAAGGTAGGAATTTATAAAATGTCACACTTTTTCCTTTGATCTCGTGCTGTAAGTGTCCCTGGACACTATGGGGCAATTTAACTTCAGTGGATTGGCTAAGTTGCATATCTTTGGACGATGGAAGGAAAACTTCAAATTGAGGGGACCAAGGGATAGCAGTCATCCAACATTGTATCTCTCTCCCATGGGCATTAGTCAAAATGATTGAATTAAATTGATACAGAGCAAATATCAGCATGGTGGCTCAATAGTTAGTACTGTTGCCTTACAGCATCAGGCATATAAATTCAATTCCACCCTCCAATGACTATGTGCAGTTTGCACGTGCTCCCTGTATCAGTGTGGATTTCCTCTATGCTGTGGTTTCCTCCCAAAGTCAAAAGCTGTGTGTGTTAGGTGGTTTGACCCATAGTCTCCAGAGATGGGCTGCTTCTCTGCTGTAGGGTTCTAAGATTCTATGATTCAGTAAGTGAAATGAACAGGTCCTCAAGGGCAGAGGGGCATTCTCATCAAACAGTCATCCAGGAACTGTCTTCACCGGGTGGAATATGGGTGAGAAGAGGAGGAAGAGCCAGGGAAAAGTTCCTGACCACCTCAGTGAGAAAGCAGGGTGCTGCTGCATAATTTTCATAAGATTCTGGTATCAGCACACCATCCCTATTTGTTATGGTTGCATACTTTGATAAATTAGACAACACATGCATTAGATCTCAACTGTTGCTTAACAAACGCAATAAGTTATCAAAATTGACACAGATCATTGATTAGATAACTGTGATCATGAAATCCCCAAATTATCCTGATCTGTTGTTTTGGACAGACTGGTAACTTACCTGGTGAGTCCAATTCTCCCTTGTTTAAGAATCATCGAGAGAACTCTTAGTCAAGTTTGACTATTTCATAGAACATAGAACATAGAACATAGAAAGATACAGCGCAGTACAGGCCCTTCGGCCCTCGATGTTGCGCCGACCGAATCCTACCTAACCTACACTAGCCCAATAACTTCCAAATGCCTATCCAATGCCCGCTTAAATGACCATAAAGAAGGAGAGTTCACCACTGCTACTGGCAGGGCATTCCATGAACTCACAACCCGCTGTGTAAAGAATCTACCCCTAACATCTGTCCTATACCTACCACCCCTTAATTTAAAGCTGTGTCCCCTAGTAACACCTGACTCCATTAGCGGTAAAAGGTTCTCAGTGTCGACCCTATCTAAACCCCTAATCATCTTATACACCTCTATCAAATCTCCCCTAAACCTTCTCTTCTCCAATGAGAACAGCCCCAAGTGCCTCAGCCTTTCCTCATAAGATTTTCCTACCATTCCAGGCAACATCCTGGTAAACCTCCTCTGCACTCGTTCCAATGCCTCCACATCCTTCCTATAGTATGGCGACCAAAACTGCACACAATACTCCAGATGAGGCCGCACCAGAGTCTTACACAGTTGCAACATGACCTCAGGACTCCGGAACTCAATTCCTCTACCAATAAAGCCCAGTACACCATATGCCTTCCTCACAGCACTATTTACCTGGGTGGCAACTTTCAGAGATCTGTGTACATGGACACCAAGATCCCTCAGCTCATCCACACTACCAAGTAGCCTACCATTAGCCCAGTAATCCATCTTCTTGTTACTCCTACCAAAGTGAATGACTTCACACTTAGCTACATTAGCTACTTAGCTCATGCAAGCACTCCATTTACTTTAGAATATTTCCTTCTCTAGGCTGCTTCAACTCAATTATCAGTTCCTCAAACTGTTTCCATATATTTGCATTCTGGGTAATCCAAGATGAAAGATGGGAAAAATTTCTGGCTGCAACAACTGCTCCTTTTTTGAGGTACTGTTGCTTAGATTACTTACAGTGTGGAAACAGGCCCTTCGGCCCAACAAATCCACACCAACCTGCCGAAGCACAACCCACCCAGGCCCATTCCCCTACATTTACCCCTTCACCTAACACTATGGACAATTTAGCATGGCCAATTCACCTAATCTGCACATTTTTGGACTGTGGGAGGAAACCCACGCAGACATGGGGAGAATGTGCAAACTCCACACAGACAGTTGTCTGAGGTGGGAATTGAACCCGGGTCTCTGGCATTGTGAGGCAGCAGTGATAACCAGTGTGCCAGTATGCCGCTCATACTTTAAGTGCTGGAGGTGATTTCCTTGAATTCCAGGAGCAGCAATTACTGTTTTATACGCTGTTGCATTGTTTTGGAACTTTGGAATAAAAAAATGTCAAAACAACAGCAGTTTTAAAAGGGAAAAGACCAGACAAAGGAAGCACATGGTGAGGTCCGTGCAGGAGAGAGAGAGCACGATCCTGCACAGTTACTGCCTTTGCTGTTTGAATTCATGTATTGCTGGACATCGGTGTACATCTGGGAAAATTAACAAACAGTGAAATTCACAATTGATCTTGGAGGAACTGTTTGTACGAAGTTCACAGCACAGAATCAGATAAGTTAATCATTGTTTTAAGTGCAGCCTACAGAGATTCTGCAGTAGTGAGTAGAGTGGGTTCTGCATACCTCGACACGGTCCTGACCCCCTTAGTCCAAGAACTCCCCACCTACGTTCGGAATACCACCCA